>NC_047127.1:18449981-18767481 GCF_009829125.3 Periophthalmus magnuspinnatus | reverse complement strand
AACTAACTCGGGTGTACTCGTCACGGAGAGTCGTCATGGCCTTGCATGTTGCACAATATGGCATTAAATGTATCTGGCTTGTAACTTACTAACTTGCTTGCTCCATGGAGATAAATTTAATGCCGTACTGTAGAACATTACAGGCAAAGCAATTACCTCTCCATGGAGGCAAAACAGCACCACCAGAAAAGTTACACAGAGCATCTTTAAATTAAAACAAAAAAGCTAGATTTTACTAATAATGTTTCTTTGTCAGTCCTGATTTAGCTCTTGTGTGTTATGATATTATTTTGACACAATTTGACTAGTAAATGGATGCATGCATATTTTGGTTTTAATTTAACTGAACATATAAAGGGGCAAGTCAAAACAAAAAATCCCAAACACGATCACTCATTTCATATTTGTTTTTTTGCCCTATGTAAATGCCAAAATGGTGATTTCCAGTTTAACCTCGACATGACCTTTAGGAGATGAGTCACTGCTTTGGCAAATGACTCAAGTACGTCTGAGTTTAGACCTGGCTGAGCATCTGTTGTCTGGTTTATGTCCTGGGTTAGGCCTGGTTGAGTCCAGGTTGAGAGCTTGATAGGTCCGGCTTTAGACCTGGTTCAGTTCTGGTTCAGTCCTGGTTCAGTCCTGGTTCAGTCCTGGTTCAGTCCTGGTTCAGTCCTGGTTCAGTCATGGGTCAGACCTGGGTCAGACCTGGACTGCCTCTCATGAACAGCATGGTTACTTTTGCATTACTCAAAAATACTGTTTCTGTTCCGCATTTCAGATCCTGTTGACAATTTTGCAAAACTGCAAACCACAATGAACCTCAACTCAACTCAGACCATCAATTCCTCCATTTCCTGGATAATTTCTTCAACAACTAACTCTGCTACCAATATGTTTTCCACGGCTAGCCTCTCCTCTAGCAACCGGACCTCCTGCGACCAACAAAATGACACTTTCAACTGGGTTTTAGTCATCTTCTACTCGCTGTTTTTCATTTTTGGACTTGTTGGGAACCTCTTTGCATTGTGGGTGTTCATTTTCCTCCAAGCAAGCCGAAACTCAGTGCGCATCTTTCTCATAAACTGCGCCATAGCAGATTTGGTGCTGCTAGCTTGCTTGCCTTTTCGCATTTTCTACCATGTCAAAGGAAACCAGTGGTTGCTGGGGTCGGTAGCATGCAAAACAGTTGGTAACTTGTTCTATATGAATATGTATATTAGTATTGCACTGCTGGGATGCATAAGTTTGGACAGATATTTGAGATTAAGAGGGAAAGGGAGAGCGAGAAGAGGTGTACGAATTAATTTTTTTGGTAGAAGTTGGCCATGGAGTTGGGTTGTTTGCACATGTTTGTGGACTTTTTCAATTTTGGCTATCATCCCAATGATCGCAACCCCAGAGGACAAAGAAACTGGCAACAAGTGCTTTCATTATAAACCACGCAAGGAAGCAAAAGGCAAAGCGTACTTCAATGCTCTTTTGGTTATAATGTTTTGGCTAGTCTTTATAATTATGATGGTGTCCTATGCGAGAGTGGCAGCGCAGTTGCTCAAAGTGTCAAGGGATAAACCGGATTTACCAAACGCGCAAAGATATCAGCAAACAGCCAAAAAATCATTCTTTGTTTTGTTTTTGTTTACTATATGTTTTGGCCCATACCATGCGTTTCGTCCCATCTACATAGTATCACAGCTGAACGATATCTCCTGTGACTATGTACAACTCATGAACCAATCCAATGAAGTTATGCTTTTGTTTTCAGCCTTTAACAGTTGTCTCGATCCAGTAATGTACTTTATATTGTCGGGATCTGTGAGGAAAACTGCATTTAAAACCATTGGGCGCAGATTCAGTACTAGGCTAATGTCGCTAAACGATGCTACATCCAACAGTTCGACCATAGATTACAGAAGACAGTCAGTGCCATTCACTTTGCCCATAAACGACTCCACACCTCACAACAGCGGGAATGGGAATAGCACAAGGAAAACCAGTTTAGTGCCAGCTCCCCCTTCTGGACACAAATAACAACTCCAACAAATTACTAAGAGTGTACATTAAAAATCCTATATTCAGCTATTTTCTGATCTCTGTTCTAATGTTGTTTCCTCATCACCAACACATACCTGGAGTTTTGTTTCATTCACACATAAACCCTGCATTTTTAGGCTCAGTTCTTCTCTTAAACAGAAAACACTGTTCCACTGTTCCACCTTGTGATGTCAATACAGGAAGTGCTCCACTGTGTTTTTAAACACCTTACACCTTCTCTAGAATCATTTGGATGATTTCAGTCCAAGAATTGCCAATCTCTACAGAACCAAAAGTAAAGGAGCTATTGAAATGTGAAAACTACCACTTCATGACATGACAAGGTGGAACTGTTTTGAGCTTTGGAGATGTGGACAGACAAATAAAGTGTTACTCAAACATGTGTGAATGAAACACAACTACAGGTCTGTTTTTGAGGAGGGACGAAAGCTCACGAGTTCATTATATATATAAATAAAGGGAATATATTATGTTATGTAAATAACAACAAGTCCTATATGAATTGTTTCACGTGTGTACTTCAGTGGCAGCTCCCTCTACAGGACACAAATAACCACTGCAATGAATGGACAATTAATAACTATGTAAATTGGTATTGTTTTACATTTTTCTAACACCTCAATGATTGCTAACTGTAAAATATGGTTTGTTCCTTTTATTCCTCTTAACTTATTCCAGTTTAACAATAAGAATTGTAATGTATCACAAATTACAACTACACACACTTTATATGAAGTTCATAAACTACTCTGTCAAATGTGTTCCCATACCCAGATGTAAAAAAAATAATAAAAAGAAAAAAAAAGTGTCTTTATTACCTTTATTACCCATTTTTAGAAAATTAAGGGCTTTTGTAATTTGAACTGGTCCAGTCAGATTTAAAAGTGAACCATTTTGAGTTTGTGGGATATTGTGGATATAAGGATTCACCAATGAGGAGCAGTGCGTTACACTGTTTTAATGCACTCTGCTGCACCATGATATTCTCAAAACTGTAACACACTGCACCTCACTGTTTATTCCTTACTTAGTCCCCGGTCCAGGTCCTCACCTTAACGTCCCGATGGATCACATTGTTGTCGTGGCAGTACCGAAGTGCCTCCAGAATCTGTCTCATGTAATGACTGTAGAAATAAACAAATATACTAAAGTGATTTATTGAATTCAAAGTTATTAATATTATAAAGAGTGTGTGTTACCTGGCCACTGCTTCACTATACACAAACCCAGCATCCGCCCTCTTCACAATTTCAAAACACAAGTCTGCTCCGTCCATACTGAGGAGAGAAGAGAGAGTTTAAAACAGGCACAGACTCCTCACTGAATAAACAGGTCTATACAAATAATATAACACAAGCTTGTCTGGTATTATAATCTGGGATCTCATTTATAAAATTCATAAAAAGTGTATGTTGGAACAAAAATTCCATATTTCCCTCATTCCAAGTACAGATTGCCTTCTGCCACCAGGGGGCAGTGTACCATACCAAAATGCAAAACATAACTGACGAGTGCCACACCACACACTTGGAAACATATACTGGGCTGTGACAAAATATCAGAATACAGATGTATTGTGAAACTTGGTCACACAGTAACAATGCCGATACAGACCGCTGCATTAATACCAGCTAGGGCAGGGTGCCATTTAAAGGTAACAGCACTAGAATACAAAGTTTAAGTACTACTGGTACCAAAAAACAAAACAAAAAAACACATTTATTTGGATAAGAAGCTGTAAATCCTGATGGGCGCTGGACAGTCCTACAGTTTAATATTGAGCAGTGATCTAAATTCTCACAATTCAAAGACCATGTAGAGCATTCCATCTGAGCTGTATGTCTCCAACAGCTCCACGATGTGCGGGTGCTTCAGCATGTGGCAGATACTCGCTTCTCTCTTCAGATCTGGCAACACAAACACAGACAAATGTACAATTAGACTTAGAGTTGCAAGATTAATCGCCACCTCATTACACCTCAGTCACGCTAATAAGACGCTGGAGTTTTTTCAGCGTAAACGTCCCGCTTTGTGAATGTCACTTAAACCAGGGAGCACTGTTAGCATCATATAAGGTGGCGTACCAAACTGCTGAATAGCTTGTTTTAATTTGATATTTATTTAATTTTAATTTATTCATTTGATGTTTATTTAATGTTTTTATTTTATTTGATATTTAATAAAATTTCATTATATTTTATTTTTTCAGTATCAAATGGTTCAATCAGGAAGCTTGAGGACCAAGAAATAATGGTCTGAGGGCCACGTTTAGCCCCCAGGCCATAGTTTGGGCCTGCCTGATCTGATCTCTCTATCTCTCTAAATTTTATCCAAATGACCAGCTAGCAAATGCTGCAGCAGTCATCCAACAGTTCAAACATAATACACAATCACTTTAGCACTTCACATTCTGCACGTTCCCATCTGTACGTCCTCCCCACCTCAAATCATGACTTTATTATACAACACAAACAAACACTGCTCCACTCTTTCTCCCTCTTTCTCTCCTCTCACTCCCTCTCTCCATTTTCTTTCTCTCCACTCGCTCTATGACCCTCTCTCCATCTGCTTTCTCTCCTCTCCCTCTCTCACCCCTCTCTCCATCTTTCTCTCCACTCGCTCTATCACCCTCTCTCCATCCTTTCTCTCCTCTCGTTCTCTCACCCCCTTTCTCCCCTTTCACCCCCTCTCCATCCTTTCTCTTCTTTCACCCCCTCTCCATCCTCTTTCTCTCATCTCACTCCCTTACCCCCTCTCTCCATCCTCTCTCTCCTCTCCCTCTCTCCATCTTTCTCTCCACTCGCTCCATCACCCTCTCTCCATCCTCTTTCTCTCCTCTCATTCTCTCACCCCCTTTCTCCCCTTTCACCCCTCTCCATCCTTTCTCTTCTTTCACCCCCTCTCTCCATCCTCTTTCTCTCATCTCACTCCCTCTCTCCATCCTCTTTCTCTCCTCTCGCTCCCTCTCTCCATCCTCTTTCTCTCCTCTCGCTCCCTCTCTCCATCCTCTTTCTCTCCTCTCGCTCTCTCACCCCCTCTCTCCATCTTCTTTCTCTCCACTCGCTCCAACACCCTCTCTCCATCCTCTTTCTCTCCTTTCACTCCCTCACCCCATCTCTCATCCTCTTTCTCTCCACTCGCTCCCTCACCCCCTCTCTCCATCCTTTCTCTCCTCTCATTCTCTCACCCCCTTTCACCCCCTCTCCATCCTTTCTCTTCTTTCACCCCCTCTCTCCATCCTCTTTCTCTCATCTCACTCCCTCTCTCCATCCTCTTTCTCTCCTCTCGCAGCATCATGTTGTGAGGTTGTTTTGTTACAGGAGGGACTGGTGCACTTCACAAAATGGAGGCATCATGAGGAAAGAACATTATGTGGAAATACTGAAGCAACATCTCCAGAAATCAGCCAGGATGTTTAAGCTTGGACACAAATGGGTCTTCAAATGGACAAAAACCTGAAGTGTTTTGGAGTGGCCATCACAAAGCCCTTATCTCAATCCTACTGTGAATGTATGAACAGACCTGAAAAGTCCTGTGCGAGCAAGACGGCCACAAACTTGACTCAGTTACACCAGTTCTGTCAACTGTGAGAGGCTTGTGGAAGAAAATCCAAAACGTTTGACGAAGTCATACAGTTTAAAGGCAATGGGACCAAATACTAATGAAATATATGTTATCTTCTGACTTTAAAGAAAGTCATGAAAATTGTGTCAAAAAATACTTTCCTCTCATTATTTTTACATTTAGCAAACAGAAATAGTTGTAGTAATCCTAATTGACCAAAAACAGGAAGAGTTTGGTCTGATTTCATGTCAGACAGTGAGAAAAAAACTGTATATGTGTTTTTATATAGTGTATGTGAACTTCTGGTTTACACTGTAAGTGCAGAAATGCACTACCCATACTTGGAAGTTTACCATTTTTCCCCCCTTTTCATTTTTAAGAGCACTTTTTGCAGCTGTAGACCTTATACCTTAACTCTAATTAGAGCAAAATGTATCATTTCAATTCTATTAATTTATTATTATCTATTAATGTCCTCCCCCTCTATTAATGTCCTCCCCCTCTCCCCCTCTCTCAGCTGTCTGAGCTTCCATGTCTTGCTGTTCTTGGCTCCTGCTCCTCTGTTTCTCCTCCTTTCTCTTTCTCCTTAGCTCATCCTCTCTCTCCCTCTCCTCTTTCTCCTCCTCTCCCCTCTCCTGTTGAGTTTCCATGTCTCTTGGCTCTCTGCTTCTGTCTCACTGTGGATCTACAGATGGCCCAAACACAACCAGCCAACTCCAGCGCAAAGGCCGCCATTTTACCTCACCGGGGAAAAGGACTAAAATATTTCTAAAGAGCTAAGAGACAGGAGGAAGTGCATGAGGCTTGTCTCTAGACCAAGTCACGATAACACATTTTAAAGCATGATACATCGCTGAACAAAGTATAGACCATAAATGATAGTATTGAAACTAATTTACTGTATGCTACTGACAATAACCCCAAAACAGGTTTATCCTTCTCCAAAAAAAATTGTATAAACAGGAAGTTGTTTAATGTTACACTTGCTTTAGCTTTAGCCTTTTCACAGCTCCACAAACTCAGAATTACCAACATCACCAATACAACTATTTGAACCAATATACTGCCAAGTATTTATTCAAGGTAATAAGTTAAAATTTCAGAATAAAAAAAAGAGTTTTAGTGTGAATAAACCTGATACATCTGTGTAACTGACCCTATGTTCACGTGTCCTGATTGGGTTAACTCCACCCATCTGTGGTGCCAAGTGTGATCAAAACAAACACACAGATTAGTCACAGTTCAAACCAGGCCACTGTGCTACAACAGGATTAGTGCTAAAGGCTAATCAGCTAAAACACACTCCACTTCAGCTCAAAAAACTGTATGACTGACCGAGTAAGAGCTACAGGCTCAGGACACAACTTTGGCAGGAATTCTGGTCTTTCTATGTCCTGTTAGAAGACTGATATCACTGTGTATTTTTTATACAGAGGGATATCAGTCTGGTCCCCACTCCCTCAAGACACAACGTCTTGAGTCCAGCCAAACATGATTGTGATATCAGATTTGTTTATTTCAGTGAATAAATAAAGCTCATTGGTCACTCATCACCTTTCAGTTTAGTGGTTTGTTCATTGATTCTGCAGAAATCCTTCATGTTTTTTCAGTCCCCTGTGCTATATTCATTTGCTTTTTTCCTTGCAAGCAGCCATATTTGTTTTGATGCAGACGAACCATGCATTTCCCTGATGGCTGTGACTGACAGGTGGACTAGCCAATCTGAAGGCTGGGAGATTCACAGGTGACCAGACTCACACTGTCTTTGTACAGTATTAGAGATGATACCAGGCATGTCTTTCTTACTTCTTGTCAAATATTTTGTTCTCAATTTCTGAATTTCTACAGTGCTATAACATTTTTATACATATAAAACAAAATGTGTAATACAGTGATCCTTGTTGTATCGCTGGGGTTACGTTCTTAAAAATAACCTGCAATAGGTGAAATAGTCAGCTTTATTTTTTACAATTATTCTGTTCTAAGGCTGTAAAACCCCTCACCACACACTTTATACACTTTTCTCACACAGGCATTAACATTTTCATACATTTCTGTCTTGTTTAAACTCTCTCAAAGTTCAAACCTTCGTATATTATATCCCCCATCCTCAATGATCGCTTTAAATGTGTTGTTCACGTGCCTCTGCATTTGTTGGTGCAGAACGTTTCATCGACATTGTAGGTTTTGTCAGGGAGAAAACTTGCAAATGTACAGCACGTCAGAGTCACACTGCGATCCAACATTTATGTAAATGTAACTCTAATATATTGTTCTCTTCAGTCTCTTGAGGCTGTGATTTGGTGGGCTACAGTTAGATTTAATACGATGTATTTTCTTGCTTCTTCTTTGCTTAAATAGACAAACACAGCAGGAAAGTTAGAGCTCGTCTTTATTCAACAACTTAACTCATCTCATGCGCGCCCTGTGTGCGTTCACTCTTGTTACATTTTTATTGGTGCGCTCCTCAAATACACTGTACTGCAACAATAAGCAGGAACCAATATTATTATGAAGAAAGTAAATAATGTATCCAACATAATATAATAAATAATATTCATTGTTAATAAAATAAGTACAAAGTGATAAACAAAATGACCCAATAAATGTTAATACATAAAATAATATACTTCAAATAAATCGAGGGTTGCATAAATTTGGCTGAATGCATTCTGTATTGTACAGGAGACACAGCATGTCCCTTAGCCAATCAGGATGCAGAACACAATGCACATTCATACACTGTAAAAATGCATGCAAAATTGGACACAAAAAATCTGCAAAACAGCGAGACAGCGAAAGGTGAACTGTGATATAGCGAGGGACCACTGTATACTCACTGCATGGCTGTTGAACTGCTATCAGCAGAAACACTGCAATGTCTGTGTGCTAAATGAGGCCTGACGTAGGTCAGTAGTTGTGTCCACCTAACCCCCCATCAGTGTCTGTGTGAATGGGGGAGGGATTCCTTGATGTAGAGCAGTTTGCATGTGGAAAAGTGCTATATAAAAATGTGGTCATTTACCACAAGCCCTGCATATGGGTAGTGTGCAATACAATCCTTCATATTTCTTTCGTAAAATCTTTATTTTTTACGTCAATTTCTTTTGTGAGTACCTTCCGTGCTGAGTCCAGGGCTGGAGGTAAAACTGGCCACATCCACGATCTTCACTGCAAACTGTTGCCCCGTGTCTCTGTTAATGCACCGCCGCACCACACTGAAGGGACCCCTAAGAACACAGAGGGAGGTTAGAGGGGGACCACACTGAAGGGACCCCTAAGAACACAGAGGGAGGTTAGGGAGAGGATCACATTGAAGAGACTGTGACACACAAAAACATTTCAGAACATGTTTGTATAGGTCTAAACTATAGGGGAAGCCGCTTTTAAACAGAAGTGGACCCCACAGTGACAGAAGAACTTTTAGCTTTTAAAGAGGACATTATAATACCTAAATAATTGCAGGATAGTCTTCCCCAATACAGTTTACACAGATTGAACACAGCAAAAAGCACAGTAATATAGAATACATGCATTATTTCACTACAAATAATTGATTTAAGATGAAACAAACATGTATTCAATCCCACAGAACCAGTGCCACACAGGTCACATGGGGGCAGTGCATTCACACAAAGCTGCTGCTCTGGGCTTTCATACAGGGAGGAGTTAGTAATGTAAACTAGAATCAATATGAAAACCAATACACAACAGAGATCACTATGAAGGCAGCCACTGAACCAGGGCAAAACCTAAAGGGGACTAAACCAGAACTAAACCAGGGACTAAACTGGGGATTGAACCTAAAACAGGACTAAGACAGGACTAACCGGGGTCATTTACAGAGAGCTGAAGTGTAGCAGGTTAAATTACAGAGTGCACTTGAGTAAAGACTAAACACAGACTGAATGGGCTGTTAAAGGAGATATTTGGGGAGAATGACGCAGAGGGACTAAAGCTGCTGTTACAGCAGGACATGAAAGGTAGATACAACAGCTTCATTTGTAATCCAATCAGACAGTGGAGTATGGATTAACATACTTAAGTATTTCACTATTGTTTCAGTGATTTTTAAATATATTATCTGTTCAGTGGCCACACAACACAGTCCCAGGTGTAGCACCCTAGCCCCCGGCTAGTCCCTGGGCTAGTCGCTGGTGTTAGAATGACTTTCTCTGGTTGTGTTTGCATTGCCTCTGTGCTAAAACCATTAAAACTGTGAACCATTTACCTTCCACATCTGTATAAACAAAAACATGTTTTAAAAAAAAAAAAGGCGTGAAAGTGAAGAGAAACAACAAAGAAATCCAACCCCCAACCTCGTGACCTCTGACCTCTACACAACAGCTGTGATCGTCATTAGAAATACGAGATCTGCCATTTGGGGACAAGAAAGTTAGAAAGTTTAAAAACATTCAAAAAAAATGTGTTATTGTTGGATTGGGATTGTGTACGTGGCCATAATGGCTCACTACATTATTTAGCAATTAATTCAAAAACCTTTTTAATTGACCCAGACGGAACTATGACAAAACTGGACCTAAACCAGGACTACAAAAAACAGCTATAAAACAGGTCTAAATCAAGAGTAAACCAGGACTAATGCAAGACTAAACTATATCATCCATCACTACAAACCAGGTCGGATGTATTAAACCAGACCCCTTAAGACTACACCATGTTACTTGCTTTACAATTTTCCACAGTATTGCATTAAACTTGCATTCATTCTAACTGTGAGGGGACTCACCTCTCCAAAGATCTGACCTATAACTTGAGCTGGTAGCATCAGCTGCTTATCTCCATGGAGATATACATGTTTAATACCATACCCGATATGTGTAAACCTTTTTGTCCCTGTTGTCCCTATGCTTTCATAGATATGTCAGATTTGGGTGTGCTTCATTTCCTTATCTTTGCAGCTGTTCCGAGTGGGCTTTCAACAAACGCCCCCACGCTCCTTATAGATCCCCACAACCCAAAGTGCCAATTTGTCCAAACGTTTCAGCTCCAGTGCTCCAAGAAAATCAAATGCTACAAATGCTATTTTAAACATCCTTTATTATCCTGTATACAGGCTCTTAAAGGGGACGACAGAGCAATTACAACTGAACCTTAAAGACACAGCATGGAACTTTCTGGACGTGGCAGGTCACCTGCAAGATTCCATGGAAAAAGTTAAAGTTCAGAACATTCTCCATGGAGATAGATTTTATGCCATACTGTAGAATATTCTAGAACATTTCCATGGAAACAAGCAAGACGAGGTCTCCTCCAGGCCAAATAAGAGTCAGGTGTGTGGAAATGCAAGCCCGCTCACAGTAAGAACACGGGTTTTTCCATGTTTTTTACTGCAATAAACACAAACAAATTGAAAACCGTGCTTTTATTTTAGTTTTTAAGCAAAGTTATTATACAAAACCATTTAAAAATGCAGAAAACTAGTCTCAGTACGGTTCAGCCCCACGGTTCAGCCCCACGGTTCAGCCCCACGGTTCAGCCCCACGGTTCAGCCCCACGGTTCAGCCCCACGGTTCAGCCCCACGGTTCAGCCCCACGGTTCAGCCCCACGGTTCAGCCCCACGGTTCAGCCCCACGGTTCAGCCCCACGGTTCAGCCCCACGGTTCAGCCCCACGGTTCAGCCCCACGGTTCAGCCCCACGGTTCAGTCTTGATTTTGTCCTTTTAATCTTAAACATACTTTATATTTGCTAATGATTAAATCAAATATTTTCAAAACTATTTTCAAAAATGCCATGCTTTTTGAGCATTATCCAGTCTTCAGTATCCAAAACGTTTTAAACGTACATATTTCCTGTTCAATTACAATCCTCTGGAGGTCTACATGCCTCTTCATCAAAACAAACTGTCTGCTAGCTTGGCCCACATTAATCCTTGTTTATGCTAATGAGACAAAACAGCTCTTTGAATATTAGCCGTGAATTAGCATAGTGCTGGAATTTGGAGCGGAGACTGCCCCAGGACTCCACACATGCAGGAACTGGATGATTTTTGCTACACCAAGCAGAAAAAGACACTAGTTTAGTTGAAAAATATAGTGGCTAAAAACACACATGGTGGGATCATAGCAGGATACAAGGAAGCATACTGTCCATTTGTACTGCTGGGCTGAGAGTGCAAGCTTCAAATGGTAAAAGAATGAGGTAAAAGTCGTCATAGTAACGGTTTTACCGAACCAGGACAGAACCAGGACTAAGGATATATTGACACTTTGCCTGGTTTGGTTCTGCTTTGATCCATCTTTAGTCCCAATATAAATGTGATCTTGTCCTGAGTCTGTCTTGGGCCTTGTCCTGGGCCTTGTCCTGGGCCTTGTCCTGGGCCTTGTCCTGGGTCTTGTCCTGGGTCTTGTCCTGGGTCTTGTCCTGGGTCTTGTCCTGGGTCTTGTCCTGGGTCTTGTCCTGGGTCTTGTCCTGGGTCTTGTCCTGGGTCTTGTCCTGGGTCTTGTCCTGGGTCTTGTCCTGGGTCTTGTCCTGGGTCTTGTCCTGGGTCTTGTCCTGGGTCTTGTCCCAATTTGATGTGGTATGTGAATGCATCTCTGGCAGATTACAGACCATTACAGGCCAGGACTTAATCAGATGCACACTAAACCAGATCTAAACCAGGACTAAACTGGGTCTAAACCAGAATTAAATCAGGTCTAACCCCAGGTCTAACCCAGGTCTAAACCAGATGTAAACCACGCCTAAACAAAGACTAAAAGAGAACTGACTAACCCAAGACTAACCCAGGACTACCCCAGGTCTAAACCAGGACTAAATCAGGATTAAGTCAGGACTAAATCAGGTCTAAACCAAAAGAAAAAACCTTATATTTTATAAGCCATATGTTTTCGGAGATGTCACACTGAGCATATGGACGGTGACAGGTTTGATAATGTGAGGTTTAATTGATCCCGGCAGGATTGGTGTCTTGCCCAAAGGCATTTCTGTTCAGTGGAATTGTGCCAACTTCCTACTCTGTTTCTTATTAGAGATGTCAAAAGGAAAAATACCTTAGGACAATTTTTAAAGGACGGATCACATGTTTGGATACTAACACTTACGATAGGATTAGGCTGTATTGTCTTGTGGTAAAGAGAATCTAAAATCAGATACTAACTGATACTAAAACTAGTATTACTACTAATACTAATTTTTCGTAGGTAATGATCCTTAAAAAGTCCCATTGACAGAAATGAACTTTTCCTGAACATGTTTAGAATGATGTTGTTGAACTATATGTTTCACAAGTATAAGACACACAGACAAATTTTATATATATATATATATATATATATATATATATATACATACATATACACACACACCCCCACACATGCACACACACACACACGGACCACTATGAACAGGACACTGAGGGATTACACACATACAACACACATATAAGACACATGGGAATAGAACACAAAGTACATTTAATGTGGAAAATCACAGTCTAGTGACTTTATTATCATGGCGGTATTGGAATCGGTATTGAGTCTATACCTTAGTATCAAAACAGAGTTTGAAATTTTTGTATCGTGACAACTAGCCATAGATGTTAGTCATTCGACCAACTACAGCTCAATTTGGATTAATATTAAAATAAATCAATAAAAGATCCACACTAGAGCAAAGAAAAGGTAAAACCCTATAGTGAAAGAATGAGTCCTTTCTCTCTACACTGAACACTGAACCGTAAGTGGATATCGTAGTATTTGGAGTCTCTGATGGTTCTGTTTCCTCAGACAAAAGAGAAACGTGACAGAAGGCCCAGTGTAATGAAGGAAGCATTCATAAAGATAATAACTCAGACAGGACGAAGAGGAGACAACAGAAGAGCAGGTCCATTATACATGCTCAAACAATATGGAACTTGGCCTGGTAGTGATGCCCGTTTGCTTCAGTGGACTGGGTAAAGTTAATGCCATACTGTGGAACATTTTAGGACTAAAGCGGGACTAAATTTGGACTAAACCAGGATCTAAGCCACAACTAAACCTCAACTAAAAAGTGCACTTTTGTGCCAGTCTCTATGGAGATGTAATGCTATGACTAGAATGCTTCACAGAATGGCATTAAACTTGCCTGTGGCTATTATTGGGGTTAGATGACATCAAAACATTCAATTGGCCAGTATTAATTTATACAGATGGGAACAACTAAAATGAATCTTGTTCAAATCCAGATTTTTGTTGTAACACATCCCAGGGTTTAGTCACTCATCAAAATGGAACAGATAATGAACCTGATCATTTTTATCAGTGACTAAACCCTGGAATAAGGGTGTGCAAAAATATCAAATATTGATATATCATATCCATCCATACATCCATTTTCTTCCACTTATCCAGGGCCGGGTCGCGGGGGCAGCAGTCTAAGCAGGGACTCCCAGACTTCCCTCACCCCGGGCATGTCCTCCAGCTCCTCTGGTGGGACCCCAAGGCGTTCCCACGCCAGCCAAGAGACATAGTCCCTCCAGCATGTCCTGGGTCTTCCCTGGGCCCTCCAGCTGATGGGACATACCTGGAACATCTACAGGAAGCATCCTGAACAAATGCCTGAGCCACCTCAACTGGTTCCTCTCGACATGTAGGACTCTACTCCAAGCTCCTCCCGTGTGACCGAGCTCCTCACCCTATCCCTAAGGGTGCGCCCAGCCACCCTATGAAGGAGACCCATTTCGGCCGCTTGTATCCACGATCTTGTCCTTTCGGTCATTACCCAGAGCTCATGACCATAGGTGAGGGTAGGAACGTAGATTGACCGGTAAATCGAGAGCTTTGCCTTTCGACTCAGCTCCTTCTTTACCACAATGGACCAATACAGCGACCGCATCACTGCAGACACTGCACCGATTCACCTGTCAATCTCACGCTCCATCCTTCCCTCACTTGTGAACAAGACCCCGAGATACTTGAACTCCTCCACTTGAGGCAGTGACTCATTTCATTTAATTATACAGTATCGATATCGTGGGTTGCTGTATCATTATATCAACAAGAGTATTTTTTTGCTTATTTTACCAAATTATTCTGTGACAGCGCAACATTGTGTGGCTTGTTTAGAGGAAATAAACTCGTTTATGCAGAAAATTTGACATTTGATTCACTGTTTTGATGATTAAAATAGGTTTATTTCATATTAACTTTGGTTTAACAAAGACTTTTAGTATCACAGTTGTGATTTAGTAAATATGTTGTGATCCTGCACATGTCCCTGTGTAAATGTAAATGTGGAGCTCATATAAGCTGTGGATGAGAAATACTGGCCAATGCAACAGTCAGATGTGTTTTTATAGTTGGTAAAATCCTCAAAACAAAATGTACTGTTATGTTTATTCATCCTCAATAAATTATTATTATTATTTTTTAATTTATTGTCTAATGTTTATTTTTTGTGACAATGGGGTTGATTAAGTGTCCTGAAAGCCTTTATTTTTCACTAAATCGTATCGAATCAATTTGAAATATATCGTATCATATTATATTGAATCGACAGTGCACAGTATTGAGATACGTATCGTATCATGGCCTATGTACCGAGGTATATATCGTATTGGCAACTTCTTAATGATACCCAGGCCTACCCTGGAATGTGCCATGTTACAACTAAAATCTGCCCCGTCTGTATTAAGTCACATTGGCCTATAGAACGCGGTCATGTCATTAGAAACACAGCTATATGACAAAACTAATGTGTAGAAATCACAGTGCATATTTTGTCATCTAAAACTTGTTACTGACATTGTACCATCTGCCTGGGGATGTTACACAGTATGGCATACCCTAAAAGTAGTCTTACAGAGGGGTTGCCTCTCCACAAATCAGACCTATAACTTGTGGTGTTCCCTGCTTGTTTCCATGTAGTAATTACACTGCCTGGCCAAAAAAATAAAGTCACCACCTGGATTCAACTAAGCAAACAGATATGAGCCTGTAGGTACGAGTCAGGTCTAGGTTCAGCAACAGTCTCTGCTCAAAGAATGAGGTCAGCTGACACCTGAATATAGTGAATGACCAGGTTATTCCATCAATGGATTTTTTCTTCCCTGATGACACGGGCATATTCCAAGATGACAATGCCAGGATTCATGGGGCTCAAATTGTGAAAGAGTGGTTCAGGAGCATGAGACATCATTTTCACACATGGATTGTCCACCACAGAGTCCAGACCTTTACCCCAGTGAGAATCTTTGGGATGCGCTGGAGAAGGCTTTGTGCAGCGGTCAGACTCTACCGTCATCAATGCAACATCTGGGTGAAAAATTAATGCAACACTGGATGGAAATAAACCTTGTGACATTGCAGAAGCTTATTGAAACTATGCCACAGCGAATGTGAGCCGTAATTAAAGCTAAAGGTGGTCCAACCAAATACTAGAGTGTGGGACCTTTTTTTTTGGCCAGGGAGTGTAGTTGTCCAAAATACCCTGAAAAACATGTATTCTTACAGTGGGGTTGCCTCTCCACATCTGACCTACAACTTCTGGTGTCCCCTGCTTGTTTCCATGTAGTAAGTATAATGCCATTCTGTGGATAATTCCTGGCAAAACAGTAACATCACCATAGAGAGAAAATGGCAAAATATTTAACATGTGCAAAGGAGTTTTATCACATAGAAGCGGATAAGCTGCATTCTTGTCCCAGAACAGTCTTAAAAAGTGCCCTCAAAGCATCACTTTGTGGAGCTAAACTGCAGCAGAGACAGTGGAGTATCTGTAGGATCTTTTTACCTTCGTCTCACTGCGAGTTTGAGCCACTGGATCAATCGTGCTGCTGTGAATGAACCACAGGCCCCCAGCTAAAGCCAAGAGACCACACCAAATCAGAGGAGAGCTTTCAAACATGTGCTTATTATCAGCTTTTGTGCACATCACCGCTCTGTGTAACTGCCTTCACACTTCAGTCAAAACAAGAATGACATCAAACTGACCACAGTACGGCTGAATGATATGGGGGGAAAAAATCAAATATTGATTTGATTTGTGATTTATGTTTCAATATTAGGATTGTGTTCAAAGTTCTGTTCAAACTAATACAAGAATCACATTTCACAGACTAAACTACAGGATTAGACGTTTTATGCATAATAAAGTTGGGCATCCGACACACAGGGACATTTCAGAACATGTTTATAAAGGTCTAAACTGCAGGGTTAGCACTTTTTATACAGAAAAAAATCCTAGTTCCATGAAGAACTTGGTTACATAACTTCAGAAATATTACTACATTATATCATTTTATCTGGATTATAGCTCAAATGTACTTCAAAAATATGTTGAAGGCAAAAGTTCATACATAAATCATAAAGGCATTTCTGTTTTCAGGCTTTTGTTTGGCACATTTAATGAAATATGTTTTTATAAATGGGACACAGCCAATCAAAAGTCTATTATTTATACAAAAGGATGGGTCACAAAGCAGCTTGGACATGGGAATAATACACTTGATTGCATTGTTTTTAATAAAAGATTCAACATTATGCTTCTTTAAAAATTTCTAATCATGTTCTAATTTCGTTTTCTTTTCAAACACATACCTGGAGCTGTGTTTTGTTTCCATAGTGCTTTAGTAATGACATCTATTTAGTCCATGTCCCTTTTTAGAGCACACGTAACACGTAACACCTAGTTCGACCTCGGGACATCATCAGGTGGTGATCCAAAAGTGTTCGTCTGTGTTTTTAAAGTCCATTCACCTTCATTAGTCCTGGTACTATTGGCCGACATGAACGGTCGTAATTACCAAATCAGAAACACTGAAATTATTAAGGTAACATCATTTTCATTGCAAACTAGTGCTGTCATGATGCTACAATTTCAAACTCGATTTTGATACTAAAAAATAGACTTGGTACAGACTCGGATACCACAATGATAATAGATGTTGTGCCAGATGTTCTGTAAAATAAATGTAACTACTTTTTAAGCGTGTTCATAAACTTTCTGTATTTATTATTTATTCAATTTTACAAATATTGCATATGTATTTCCATAGATGTAAAAAATATGGCCGTATAACTTGCCAACTGCTGATAAACTGACATTTTAAGATAGTCATACCTTTTAATTTACCTTGTTGTGGGCCACATAAAATGACATGGCAGGCCACATTTGCCCATGGGCCTCGAGTCTGACACGTGCTTTAGACAATAGACTCTGATTTTCCACATTAAACGGTAGTACATTGTTTTCTTTTCCCATGGGTGTTATATGTGTGGAATCCCACAGTGTCCAGTAGGTTCACAGTGGTCCAAGGGTGTACACTAGTGTTTTATACTTTACTCAAGATCATTCTAAAGATATTCAAGAAAGGTTCATCTCACTCCTGTAAATAGGACTTTTTTAGTATCAAAACCTGCAAAAAAATGAGCTTCGACACTAGTTTTCGTATGGATTAGTGTCCGATTTTCAACACCTTTTACAACCCTATTGCAAACAATAAAATATCCTGTTTAGACCTTTGTTTTGAAACGCATGTGATTCTTGGATTAGTTTAACAGTTCAGTCTCTCTCAAATGTTAAAGGTCCTGGATGGGTTTAAACTGAAAACTTTGGACAAAATCAAATTGCAATGCTTGTCAGACAATTAGATATGTTTCCAAAACCATTCAGCCCTGCATGACAAAATATAAACCCTTTCCACCGATCTGAAATCACTCCATCTCTGCTGTTCAATTCAATAAAACACAGTGTCAAAACGATGCCACAGCTAATTTCTCATTCTGTTCTTACGGCTAAGACACGAAACAACAAAAACAGCCTCAAGTTTGAAAAGAGAATGCATCCATCACTCAAACTGTCAACTAAACCCACCATTTAAATGTAACTGTGGTAATAAAGTTTTCAGTGAGACAATCCTCCAACTAGGTACTCCTGGCTCGGGACGCACCAGTCCAGATATATCAATACTTGTGCTTCCTTATTTCAACAGAGATTAAAATTCCTATGAAACTATAATAATGTGACAAAACTGCTTTAAATGGGTTGTGTGTCATCTTTCAACTAACTACAGAACATCTTTGTATAAATAAAAGACATAAACATAATGAGACGCTCTGAGCCAACTATGACCAGTAAAGAGTCTTATTACACTGGTTTATCCATGGGTTATACAATGATGAAAAATGAACACTGTTGCTGTAGTAACTAACAATTTAAAATACACTACCTCGCCAAAAAAAAAGGTTTCACACTCTAATATTTGGTTGGACCATCTTTAGCTTTGATTACGGCAGGCATTCGTTGTTGCATTGTTTCAATAAGTTTTTGCAATGTCATAAGATAAGATTTATTATAATAACATTTATTTCCATCCAGTGTTGCATTCATTTCTCAATTTTTCAATTTTCAATACCAATATCTTTATGATGGTAGAGTCTGACTGCTGCACAAAGCCTTCTCCAGCACATCCCAAAGATTCTCACTGGGGTTAAGGTCTGGACTGTGGTGGACAATCCATGTGTGAAAATGATGTCTCCTGCTCCTGAACCACTCTGTCACTATTTGAGCCTGATGAATCCTGGCATTGTCATCTTGGAATATGCCCGTGCCATCAGGGAAGAAAAAAATCCATTGATGGAATAACCTGGTCATTCAGTATATTCAGGTGTCATCTGACCTCATTTTTTGAGCACAGACTGATGCTGAACCTAGACATGACCAACTGCAGCAACCCCAACCTATTTGCTTAATTAAATCCAGGTGGCAATTTTTTTTGGCCAGGCAGTGTATTATAGCTTTTGAATGGTGAAACATCCTCAAAATGGTGCCTATATCAGAAAAGTGAAACGCACGAATAGATCCAACCAGGATATCAGCTGGACCAGCATTTGTTTTCCTCAATCAGACTCAATATCCCATACCAGCATTCTTGCATTTCTACTTCTAACCAGGATCATGTCTCAGATCTGGTCCACTGCTCCTGACAGGTTTAACCCAGACACACTAAAGGATGGGTCAAATGCAGGTTTAACCCAGAGACACTGAAGGATTGGTCAAATGCACAAAACGCATTGGCTGTACCTCGACAATCAAATCCTATCCTTAACTTTCCCAAGCAACAAAAATGAAACTTCCTCAATTTCAACCACTTCCACACACATCAAAACAGCAGTAGAACTTCCCTATTCTCCCACAGCATATGCCATTTATTTCAACTTAAATCCCTGGATTTTAGATGTGCATTTATGCCTAAAAATCGAAATTCAGGAAGCAAAATGTATCACAATCAATCAACATCATGATTTGAACTGTCATAATTCCCAATCTAATATCCAGTGTGTCAGATGCCCTCCCTGTGTGTCCATGGGGTCTTATTCTGTGTAAAAGCTGTTAACCCAGTACTTAATACCTCTACAAACATGTGCTGAAATAGATGGGATGCTTGGATTAGTTTAATGCTCAGATTTCAGTCTTCTCTCAAATGTTAATGTTCTGGGTTTAAAATGTGCATTGTGGATTTAAGCACAATTGAATATTGGTGTATTTATTAACAGAAAATCTTATATATTTTACACCTTGCCTTGTTTTGCACTTGTGAACAAACGTGAACAGACTAGAACTAATCCAAGTGGCCTCATCTCACCTTTAGAACTAAATTTAAGATTCTACATTACCACTACATTTACAACTGCAATTACTACTACAACTGCCATTACTACTACTGTTACTACTATTATAATATGTACTACAAGAGATATCAAATTTCCAAATACTATTTGAAGGCAATTAAGGTTCACATTTAGTACTAATTTTAGGACTGACTTGACTCTTTGATAAATCTGCCCTTGTTTCTATAAAAACTAGCACAGGCTCAGATGTCATTTTTCACCCATTCAAAATTTTAAATTCAGTTGTAAATGATGTCACTTTAGTACCAACTTTTCAAGCCAATTTAACATACTCTGGCAACTGCACTCTTATAGACAGTAGAAAATACCATTTGAAAAGATAGTACTAGTGTTGTAATCATTTAACTACACTTCTGCAAGGAATATTTCAATACAGTGGAAGACCCAGGACACGCTGGAGAGACTATGTCTCTCGGCTGGCCAGTGAACGCCTTGGGGTCCCACCAGAGAAACTGGAGGACGTGTCTGGGGTGAAGGAAGTCTGGGAGTCCCTGCTTAGACTGATGCCCCCACGACCCAGCCTCAGATAAGAAGATGGGAGGATGGGTGCATATTTCAATATGTCATGGCCATTTGTGTAACCTTAAGGCTTCAATTTGACATTTTTATTCATTTCTGCTCAATTGCCAGTCCCTTTTTGTCATCTGATCTCTGGATTTAATCAGACCAGGTGAATTGAGAGCATGTTTTGTGATACTTACTTCCCAATGACCTCGCACAGCTCGTAGACATCCTCAAACAGCACGTCGTCGTCTGCCATGGTCAAAAATCAAATCCTTTTTTGCAGAACTCCCTTTAAAAATGAATAGATTTTTTAGTTATGCCAATAGATAAATATGTGTCGTTTTTATGCAGAAATACCTTAATATTTGAATTTTAATCTTGCAAAGTGGTTGTAATTTGATAGTCTTGTTGTCAGTGCTCAGAGAATAGAGGAAAAGCAGTGGACATCCAGTCTAGTTAGCCTGTTAGCCTGTTAGCATGTTTAGCTGTGAGCCGCCCCACCTTCCCGTCCCCAGCTCCTACGGCTGGCCTCCAACACAGATAAGCACCATCCAGAGCCGAGGGCGTGCAGATTTTCCTCGACAGATCACAGAAAACAGCTTTCATTGCATGCTCTCGGCTGCTGCGGCTAATCTAGCGCTTCGTTTCTCAGCGCATCTTTCCTTAGTAGAAGCAGAGGAAGCAGGAGCCAACAGCAGCATCCGACAGATCCGAGATGCTCCTGTGAAAATGGCTAGCTCGGGCTGGGAAAGCGCTAGCAGGAGTCGATGCAATAACCAGGTGTCTCGTTTCGATATGCTCCCGGGGCCGACAGCACTAACAGCACTAAGAATAATCCAGGCTAAATGACACCGCGTTTGGGCTGTGCTTTAGCTTCCCCAGTCCAGACTAAGCCGCATCCTGACGGCGTCCGCTCCTCCGTCTCCTCGGCCGCCTTTTTCATACACAAATATCGGGTTTCTTTAGCTCCAGCGCCTCGGATGGATAGATGCTGCTGGGCTGGTTGGCTTTGACTGGCTCCCCCGACTTCCAGAAACCCACGGCTCCTCCCTCAACGCTCCGGGAAACTGAGCGCCACAATGGGTCCTAGAGTGACGGAGCCCCACTGTTGTTTTCTATGGAAGTCTGAGCCAAAATGGCGCCAACGCGTGGGGATGATTTAAGCGCAGTTTCCTAATCGGTTTTTCTAACGGTTGCGTCCAGTGTCTCCCTTCCACGCGTGCGCAGAGTACCTAAACCCCATCGCCTTACGTCAGCCTTTGGACCCAAACACAAGAACAGTGGACACCATATACACATTTACAGTCATATATATATATAGTCATATCCAGACATGTACAGTCTATGGTACACAAGAACGTACAGGTAAAATTAGAATTAGTGATGATATTTTAAATGGACCTGTGCTTAAGAACAAAATGGACTTGCTTGTTGGTCAATGTAATCCTCATAATGACAAAACGTTATATACAAAAATTCAATTTTTTAAAGTCCCCACCAATTTTTAAAGCTTCCAACAATGAAATAAAACTATTATAAAAGTTAAAAATCCATCAAAGCCAAAATTATTTATTATTTTATTTTTTTTACTGTGATTTATTTCTTTTCATTATATTTTTTGTCCATTGTTTAAGTTTTGCCTATACAGTATATAAATATATATTATATATCTATCTATATGTATATCTATCTATATGTATATCTATCTATCTATCTATCTATATATCTATCTATCTATCTATCTATATATATATATATATATCTATATATATATATATATATATATATATATATATATATATATATATATATATATATATATATATATATATATATATATATATATATATATATATATATATATATATATATATATATATATATATATTAATCTCCATTACATTTATCAGAGCTAGTAGAGTAGCCAAAAATTGTGCTCAAATAAGAGTAACGTTACTTCAGAATAAGAAGAACAAAGTACTGGTCCAAGAAATTACTAAAGTAAGAGCAAAAAAAGTATTAGTAGTAGTAGTAAGTAGTAGTAAGACAAAACAGACACAGGAATGGGCCAAACTAAATCAAACTAAATCACATCTGAAGGAGCCAGAAACACAAATGTTCAAATCATTTCATATTGTTACATAAAGCACCAGTCACTTTAGACTCGCTCACAGAGGAAGAAAAACACCACTTTTACTCGAGTAAGAGTACTATTGCTCGAGTAAAAGTACTGTTACACTGTACTATACATTACTCAAGTAAGAGTACTGTTACACTGTACTATATATTACTCAAGTAGGAGAAAAAGTATGCTACTAGAAAAAAGTACTCCAGTAAGTGTAACTGAGTACCACCTCTGTCATAGGTTTTTTACTTAAATCCTAGTGCCTTGAGTTGATTCCTGTCCTAAAAAGTGACTAGAAAACACTGTTCTGTATACAGTTTATACACTCTATGTACTCTATTATTATACTATTGTTTATTTGACCAGGACAGATACAACAAACATAGATCAGTCAAAGCTAATTTACAACATCAGTCCCCCGGTTTACAGGAACGAGAACATGTACCTCCTCACTTCTCTATTTCTCACAATAGGATGTTATAAGTAGGGTAATTTACTACTACTACTACTACTAATAATAATAATAATAATAATAATATAGAAATTACAAAGAGTATTCAGTCATTTGGTGAGAAGACTTGAAAGGATTTAAAATTCAAAGTTTTTAGGACTTGCACAGTATCCCCTACCTGCTCGTCCTTGGGGCTGGGCAATATATTGATAACAATATTGATCTCATTCCTATGATATTTTACTATTTTGGTAAAATAGCAAAATCATGATTCTCAGATTTTCTCTTTAATGCAGCTTTATGTTCCAACAAAGACACGTTTTCCACCTAAACCTCAGATTATAGTGACAAGTGCATTTTAACAACTACAATGAAATGAATGAAGGTGACGTGTAAAGGTACTCATTTGACAAAAGTCGTGAAGAAATCAAAATTGTTATCTGGGTCTAAGAAAATTGTGACATTGATTTTTACTGGCCAAAATATAAGCACAGCATCCACTGCATTAGTGACACAGATAAAGGTATGACCCCATCAAAATATAAGCAAGGTAAGTTTATTTGTATAGCACAATTTGTACACAAAGTAATTCAAAGTGCTTTACAGAATAAGAAAAACATTAAAACACACAAATAAAAACATACATAATCACAACTAATCATCTTACAATTAACATTAAAACATAAAAATGCAAAATAAAACCCTTTCAGTCATATGTAGCTAAACAGAACTGTTTTGAGCCTGGATTTAAACATTGCCAAAGTCGAGGCCTGTATCACATCTTCAGGAAGACTGTTCCAGGTTTTAACTGCATAAAACTTAAACGCTGATTCCACATGTTTAGTCCTGACTCTGGGCACCAGCAGGAGTCCTGTCCCTGAAGTCCTCAGAGTGCTTTTTGTTTTTGTTTTTTGTCCATTCTTCCTATTGGTTCATGTGGCTCTAACATGTGGGAGATGTACTTTGGTGCTGGTCCATGGAGAGACTTGTTCACAAGCAGAGCTGCTTTAAAGTTTATTCTCTGAGCCACAGGAGCCAGAGACCTGAGCACAGGACACGTGTGAAGTACTTCCTGGTTCTAGTCAGGACCCGAGCAGCAGTGTTCTGGTTGTAAGTCTCTCTAAGTCTGGTTTTGACAGTATAACTTTGATTTTTGACATGTTTTTTAGATGGTAAAAAGCTGCAGGTGTTATTGATTTGATGTGAATGTTAAAGTCTGAATCCATTATTATCCCTAGATTTCTAGCCTAATTTGAAGGTTTTATAAAGAGCGACTCGAGGTGACTGCTGACACTTTCTCTTTGTTTCTGTGGCCAAAGACTATGACTTGAGTCTTGTCTGAGTTTAGCTGGAGAAAGTTGTTTTTCCTCCACACACTGAAGTGAATCCACTGGTCCATATTCACCTGCTGCAGTGAGACATAGATCTGAGTGTCGTCTGCAGAGTTGTGTGTGACACATTATTGCTGTGTATTAACTGGCCTAATGGCAGCATGTAGAGATATGCAACAATCATTTACCTATGCTCATGTTGAGATACTTCTAGGTTTCTGCTACTGCTACATCTACAAACAGCCATTTTATTAGTTACTACAACTTCTGAGGGCCTGATCTGAGGCCCTCTGAACAGACCTGTCTCCATAATCACTATATCGATTCATTTTTGGGGTCACTTTCTCTGCACTAGCGGGGGATGTTTAATTATTTTTGGCACGACAAGATTTGAGAACTTCTCTGACCCTTTAGATGCAAACCAGTGTTGCATTCTTCTGTTGACTTACTGAAGTTCATTTTTGAACCAAATGGTACATTTAGAGCAGAATCTGGGGATAGATCTGCTTTGGGCTTATTATGGCATAAATGTATTTCAATATTATCCTTTATATTTACTTCAGTGGTATTCTGTATATTTAAATGAATTATTGAAAAAAGAGACAAACATAGAGCAGCATGTTTGAAGGACCACCTGAAGATGTCACAAGGTTGAACACAGTGTATTGAGATCTGGTCCTTGGGCAGACATGGCTGTTATTCTGGTTATCTGATTTCTACTGGCCATGTAAATGTACCCACTGATAGAACTGGACTGAACATGTGAGCCCCTATTACCGCCACTAGATGGTGCTATTTCCCACTCTCTCTTTCCGTATTTTTCACTCTTGCCTCTCTCGCGCTCTCTCTTGCTCCCTCACTCTTTCTTTCTCTCCCTCTTTTTCTCTCTCTTTCTTTCTCTCTCCTTCTTTTTCACTCCTCCCTCTTGCTTTCTTTCTCTCCTCTCTTTCTTTCTCACTCCTCCCTCACTCTTTCTTTATCGCTCTCCTTCTTTCCCACTCCTCCCTCTCTCTCTCCCTCCCTCCCTCGCTCTCTCTCTCCCTTCCTCTCTCTTTCTCTCTCTCCTTCTTTCCCACTCCTCCCTCTCTCACTCTCTCTCTTTCTCCCTCGCTCTCTTTCTCCTTCTTTCTTTCGCTCTCCTTCTTTCCCACACCTCCCTATCTCTCTCTCTTTCTCCCTTACTCGCTCTTTCTGTTTCTCTTTCTCACTCCCCTTTTCCCTCTCTCTTTCTCCCTTGCTCTCTCTTTATTTCTCACTCCTCCCTTTCTCTCTTTCTTTCTCTCTCTTTCTCTGTCCCTCTTTCTCTCACTCCTTCTTTCCCACTCCTCCCTCTCTCTTTCTTACTCTCTCTTTCTTTCTCTCTTTCACACTCTCTGTCTTTCTCTCTCTCCTTCTTTTCCACTCCTCCCTCTCTCTTTCTCCCTCGCTCTCTCTTTCTCTCTCTCCCCCCTTCTTTCTCTCTCTCCTCCTTTCCCACTCCTCCCTCTCTCTCTCTTTCTTCCTCTCTCTTTTTTTCTCTCTTTCACACTCTGTCTTTCTCTCTCTCCTTCTTTCCCACTCTTCCCTCTCTCTCTCTTTCTTCCTCTCTATTTCTTTCTCTCTTTCACACTGTCTTTCTCTCTCTCCTTCTTTTCCACTCCTCCCTCTCTCTTTCTCCCTCGCGCTCTTTCTCTCTCTCCCCTTCTTTCTCTCTCTCTCCTTCTTTCCCACTCCTCCCTCTTTCTCTTTCTTCCTCTCTCTTTCTTTCTCTCTTTCACATTGTCTTTCTCTCTCTCCTTCTTTTCCACTCCTCCCTCTCTCTTTCTCCCTCGCTCTGTCTTTCTCTCTCCTTCTTTCCCACTCCTCCCTCTTTCTCTCTTTCTTCCTCTCTCTCTTTCTTTCTCTCTTTCACACTGTCTGTCTTTCTCCTTTTCTCCTTCTTTTCCACTCCTCCCTCTCTCTTTCTTTCACTTCCTTTTCCGATTGGTCAGCGCCTCATCCTGTTTTTTGTCCATTCTTCCCATTGGCCGTTGATGTGGTCATAGAGATGGGACAAAACACCAAATCCATGTTTGGTTCATTATTAACAAATACTTAAGGTGAAGACAAGGACAAAGCAGGAGTCATTTCTGCAATTTCTTTTAAAAAGTGAAGAAAAAGCACAGTTGTCATGGTAACAAGGATGAATGAAATGAATTACTGTCTCTAACTGTATTCATGCGACGTTTAATAAATCTGCAAAGCTAAGACTGAAAGACTGAAAAACCCTTTTCTATGTATTTATTTTAATGATGTTCTCATGCTACATTTGGTTCTAGACAAATAAATCAAATACTCATGAGCTTTGTCTGTTACAATGGAAATCATAATTCATGCAAAGTCAGAAGTGTTGAGTTACTATATATATATATATATATATATATATATATATATATATATATATATATATATATATATATATATATATATATATATATATATATACATACATATATATATACACACACACACACATATATATATATATGTATATATATATATATATATATATATATATATATATATATATATATACATACATATATATATACACACACACACACATATATATATATATATATGTATATATATATATATATATATATATATATATATATATATATATATATATATATATATATATATATATATATATATATATATATATATATATAATGCACTATTGTTTATGGTGTCTAAGGCTCCATTTCTGTTCCAATATGGATTTTGATGAACAAAAATGGCCTTTTTAACTCCCCTCTCAAACCATCTTGAGTAAATGTAAATAAGTACTACCCACCTCTATATCTGCTGAATGTTTTTTTTATTATTTCATATGTGTTAAATTATATTCGAAATAAAAGAAGGAATAAATGCCAACTTAAAAATATATCTATTTCTCGGGGATATTAATGCATAAATATTACAGTAAACATGGCCCGCACTTACAGATTTTTACCAACAGATGTCAGCAGTGCACGATAAGAATCTGAAACCGTAGAGGAAGCGCTAGCCTCGTTCTGATTGGCTGATTCGAGCGCGATGTTTAAAATCACTTCCGGCTTTGTTCCGCTTTGGACGAAAACAAATCAGACATGGATCAGAAAGAAAACAGGTACAAACGCACTCTTTCATTTTATTCCGCAAACACAGATACTTGTAATGTCTTACCGACTCAGTTATACTTATTCATAACAACAGATAATTTGAGTTTAGTTTAAATCTTTGTCGCCATAGTGAATGCAAAAATAAGCCCGGCCGCTGCAGTCCGTGAGACAATGAGAAAGGAGCGGATTTGATCAATTTACAATCAGTGCCATTCATATTTATTCTATAATTTGCTCTGATTAAGGCACAGTACATCATAAACGCTGTGACTGCATTAGGCTCAGAAGTGCTGAACAATAGAACAGTAAAGGTTTCAGAGGCTGCTTCATTGTTTACATGTTACTGTCTCTAATGATATTTCGCTTATTTGACTTTTTATCTCTAATTGTCCTGTTGTACTGACGTTATAGCAGTGGCATAAAGGGCAGATCCTGTGATGTCCTGACACAGTACTCGAGTTTTATGTTGTATTACATCCCCCCAATCCTCCTCTATTTCCATCTACTCTCTTTGCATTCATTGATTCCTTCTCCTTCAAAGTAATTTGCTAAAATGATAACATTTTTAGCATAGCACTGTATTAACGTACTTGAGGACAGCAGATGACACTAACTTTGACACTAGCTCTTTGTAAATCTGTTCTAAAGCGTCTGTCTAATATGAGTTTAATCCATTTACATGTGCTCCATGTCAGATACACAAAGAATCTAAACAGGACTTTGAATGTATTCACACTTACACATGCAACATTTCACACCAAAATTGGGACTAAACTGGGAACGACTACAGTCTCCGCAATGGAATTGATTGACACTGGTTATCGGCAGATACTTAAAACTATAGTATCAAAATCTGTGCATCCCCAGCTACAGCAGGACTAACCTGGGCACAGACTAATATGAACACGCCACTGGTCCAAGGCCAGTCCAAATACACTCTTGTCTCTTTTTAGTTTTGTGTGTAGAGATGCAGCGATCCAGCTTTGTCTCTTTAGATACTGATGTTGACACTTTAGTTTTATGTATCTCCCAATACCCCATATCAATCGATACCAGGGCAGAGACTGAAAGTATCATTTACTTCCTTTAAACACACAACATTCAAATGCTGTTTATCATTTAGTAGTAACTACAGAAGTAACTACAGAACTACTTGGAAAAAAATACAAGTTTAACATTACAAGGTGTTTTAGGCCAGTAAGATTACACCAATGTATAAACCAAAATGGGACATTGACTGAACAGAGATCTTGGACCTGATACTGATCCATCAAAATTTTCAATATCCATGCTGATATCCAAAACCTTATCGATGCATCCTTAATCCTGTGGCAGTTATACTGTCAAATACATTATGAGGTACTATCTAGTTTAGTACAATACACAAGGTCATTTAAAGTGTTACAGACACTACTACATACATTTAAATGATGAAGTGATCCTCGGTTTCTCCCTCAGACAGTCGGGTGTGGTGCGGACGCCCTGTAGTACCACCCTGGTGCAGAGGAGGAGTAAGAGCTATCGTCAGTCGTATCGGAGCTGCTTTGGCGCTGCGTCTCGCCTCACTCACTGCTTCACTCCAAGACTCACAGCCAGAAGGCTCAACACGAGCAGGAGGCCGCCCAGACCACAGAATATCAAAGTCAGTCAGATTTCTGCTTCTCTAGGCGATAACATGGTCTTTGTTGAGTATCAAATTTATGGCATTAACTTATCTTTTATTTATTTATTCAATTACAGGAGTATGTCTTGCCAAAAAACAGTGTCTTTGGAGATTTCTAAGTTTTTATGCAACATTTATAAAACCAAAAAAAACCCTTTGCTTTGCTTTTGTTTTTTCATGTCTTTGAATTCAGACATTCATAACACTAATTCATTTATATTTGAGCTGCAGGGTTTTAGAAAAAAAAATCACACGATTGCAGTTTTCCAAGTATTTATTGGCACTGCCATGTTTTTAAAAAGTAGGACTCTATTCAGAGTGCACATTGAATCTACCTGGAGTTGTTCACTCCAGGTAGATTCACATTTGAGACTGCTAAACTAATACATGAATCACTACATTTCAGAACATGTTTGTAGAGGTCTAAACTACAGGTACAACAAGATTTTCTATAAAAACGATAAACGAAAATGATATTTTGTTTTTTGCTGAGGACATTCTGTTACCAAAGTAACAGCTAGCGGTCTTTGTGATTTTGCGCGGGCTCAAAGTGTGATTTTGATTTGATTCATGTCTTTATTAATGACACATGGTGTTTGTTCCCCTCAGGAGCAGCTGGCCCCGGAGCTCGTGTCTCTGCTCACAAAGGCAGAGTGGCAGTTGTGGTACGTGACTCCTCTGTTCCAGTTCAAATACACGCGCCTGAAGAGCTACTCACGACAGCTCTCTGCATTTATTGCCGCTGAGCGACAGCAGGGCGTCGCCGTGGAGACTGAGGGGGGTCACGGGGTCAAGGCGAGTTTCAGTCTGGTGCAGGGGCTGGCGGAGAGAGAGGGGGACACAGAGGCCGTGCTCATACAGGTGAGAGCTGCAGTTCCAATTAGCAGGGAAGCGCGATATATATCTGTTCCAACATCGGTATTGGCCAATATTGCCATTCGATACCTGTGTTGTTTTGTAGTTTTTGCACTGTCCTATTCTCTGTGCACCCTTTTTTGAATAAAAGAGCAGACAGACGAGTGTTCTGTGTGTGACATAAACATGGAACAGAGAAATACATTCTGTTTTAATTTTACAAAAATGAATTGGTGATCTTTACTTACATTTTTGGGCCTTGCGATGGATTTTAAATGGCAAATATGGTTTATCGGCCACAGCAGCAGGACATCAGATAATAGTATCGGCTCAAAAAATCCACATCGGCCCATCCCTAACAATTACGGCTGCAATTTGATGACATCATCATCAAATTGAAATTGTGGTTTGAATTAGCACAAAATCATGGAGGCTGCCCCTGGTGCTTTATCTCGTCCTCATACTGATCATTAACAGCACCTGTACCCCCAGGGTACTCCCCTGATTGCGAAACACTGATTTAGAATGTTATCTTGAAAGAACAAAATGTCCTCTTTTGAAAATGTTGTTGTTCCTTTAATTCAATTCTTGTCTTAGTTTATTAAAGGCAGCGATTCTTGGGGCAACAAAATGTCTGTGCAAATGTCTCTGCAAAGATCAAAATATCCTGTTTATCTACCCTGAAATCTAAACCTTTACAAACATGTTCTGGAACGTATAGCATTTCATATTTCAGTCTTCTCTCAAATCCTGATTTTAAAACATCATTTGTAAATCTCGTCGATACCAGAAAAAAATCACAATTTGATTTTTATCTTATATTTTGCTCCTAGTTTGAATAATTAAATGCATTATGTTGTCAGGATACTGAAATCTCAAAGTCTTATTTTGAAGTATTAAAAAAAGAGATTTTGGTGGCACAAACACCTCACTGAAAGATCGCACATGGTCTGGGAATAGTGGGTTCTATTCCCTTTAAGTGGTTATCCATTCTAACAGGGTCATGCGTCCTGGAAATTCTGGAACATGGATTGGATTGGATTGTGACCTTCTGAATCAGACGTCTCACAGTGACAGTGAGGGCTTCAGACCTGTTTCATTCTTATTTCAATCTGGGTTAGTGCTGATATGGTTATGATTTTGTCTCTGCATAGTCCTGGTATAGTCCGGGTTTGGTCTTTTCTTAGTCCTTGTACGGTCTCTAATTCTGGTTTAGTTCTGCTTTAGTCCTGGCTTAGTTCTGGTTTAGTCCTGGCTCAGTCTTGGTTCAGTCCTTGTTTGGTCCATGTTGCAATTTACTTAGTTTGTTTATTTATAAATGATCTAATAAAAAGAGATTGCCATTCAAAGTTCACATTTTAAATCTGCCCAGAAGGACTGACAAAACGACTGAAATCTGGACTGACAAACTAATAAAACTAATACAATACAGTCACATTTCAGAACATGTTTGTACAGATGTAAACTACACAGGGAGGGCATGTGACACACAGGGAGGGCATGTGACACACAGGGAGGGCATCTGACACACAGGGAGGGCATCTGACACACAGGGACATTTCAGAACACTTAGTTGTTTGTGATTTACTAATTTCTATTCATCTTGCACCACATCGCAATGTCCTGTTTCCAGATCGCATCCAGGCCGATGTTCAGTCGCCCGGACGACCCAGAAAAAACGATTTGGAGTGGTTGGTTTTCCTGTGTCCACGGCAACGTGGATTACCTCACCTCTCTGTCCCAGGACTTCGTGTGCCTTCCCCTCTTCTGCTCCAGTGGGACTGAAAACATCACCAGCATTGTCAGATCTTGGTTCAGCCGCTTCTTCGACTGCTCGTTTGGATGTTTGGAAATCAACCACACGACTCTACAGTGGCTCGCCACGCTTTGGACCAACTGCCAACAAGAAGCTGACCTGCAGCATCTCAAAATGACATGGACCGTTCCTGTAGCGCCCCCTATGCAGATTACCTACACTGTCAACTCAGAAGATGCGTGGGATTTGTGGAGCAGCGTGAGGAAGAGTCTAAGGAAAGATACGGAGGAGGAGGAAGCGATAGACTTAGAGGAGGTGGAAGAATTCATGCGAGAATTAAAAAGTCACTTCTACAGACACTTTAAACTGGATCTGTCAGCAGGAACTCTGCAGCACGTGACCACAGCGCTGGGGTCAGCACGAAGCAATGGGAGGATAAAGGTAAACTGCATCCTCTGCTCCTCTCCTCTGCTTCTCTGACCCTCTCCTCTGCTCCTCTGCTCCTCTCCTCTACCCCTCTGACCCTCTCCTCTGCTCCTCTCCTCCTTTCCTCTACCCCTCTGACCCTCTCCTCTGCTCTGTCTCCTCTGCTCCTCTGACCCTCTCCTCCTCTCTTCTACCCCTCTGACCCTCTCCTCTGCTCTGTCTCCTCTGACCCTCTGCTCTGCTCCTCCAACCCTCTCCTCTGCTCCTCTGACCTTCTCCTTTGCTCCTCTGCTCCTCTGAACCTCTCCTTCCTCTGTACTTGTCCAAACCATCTTAGGAGAAACTTTACTCTTCTGGCTCTGCTTTTGTCTGGAACAAACTTTGAGAAAAAAAAATTATAATATGAATTTTTTTTTTTTTTCCAGATTTCCAACAGTCGATACATGATGAGCACACTGTCCTTGCTGACGGAATGTGCTCTTCTCAAAATGCCCATCTGAACATTTGGATTCTGTTTTTTTTTTTTTTTTTAAGCCTTTCCGTTTTTATTTAAACATTATGACGCCACGTGGTTTGGACCCGCATCACTCTGGAGCTCCTGTAAATACTGATGTTACTTAATCGCTTGTAAATAAACTCTTTTATTACCTGATGAGGTCACACACTGTTGTCATTTTTAAGTGGGGTTAAAGCTGCACTGTTATTTTCTGGAGCAGGGTACACCCCTCGCTTGTATCCACTGAGATGGTATTGCTTTACCTGAAATGTTCCATAGTACAGGATTAAACTTATCTATCTCCTTTGCTCCTCTGACCCTCTGCTCTGCTCCTAAACTTATCCATCTCCATGGAGACAAGCAAGTGACACCATCGAGCCAAGTTACAGGTCAGATCTGCGGAGAGGTGATCATCGCTCACAGTAAGAATGCATGTTTTTCAAGGTATTTCTGATCAATGGAAACTCCTACAATTGAATAAATGCGAAGTAGCTAACTCCACTGCCATATTGGGGTACATTCTGGGCAGAGCAATATAATGTCCATGATGACACGCAGAGTCACACACAGTGTTCCATCCTCCCCAAAATCTACATAATGCACCTTTAAAAGATTTCATAGATTACTGTAATAAAAAACATGTAGGTAATTTGCAAGTCTATGATTCAATTCAACCCATCCAAATGCAGAGACAGATTAGACGCAAGGAAGACATTTTCTGACACTTAAAACCTTCATATCACTAAATAAAACTTGTCTTTTATTTGTGTTGGTCAGATCAGAACTACTGGGCAATTTAGACACGTTTTGGCCCCAGTTAACACTGGTTCCTCGGTAGCAAAATGTCTGCTGGTACATAAGTAGTCATATCTTAAAACAAATGTATTTATTACCTCATAATACATCAAAATATATTACACTTACTTGTATACCAGAGAACAGTACTCATATCATAATAAAACAACTTTATTTTTTAAAGAGACACAACAAGCAATCATAAACAAAAGACACCAATTTTTGTACAATTGCACTCAGCGAAAAGGCAAAGCTGAAAATATCAAAGCAACAAAAGCCGACATTTAAAAGATTAGAAAAGCAGAAAACTGTAATTTTAGATACAAGATGGAGAAGGGCTAATGTTAGAGTATAGTACGGGATGTAAAGTACATGTGTTTATGGTTCATATCTCTGTGTCAGTTTAAAACAGTGAATCTCCCATAGAGCCATCTAGGCACCAGCATGGCATCTGAAATTATGACAATATCCGCTCTTAACATGTGACTATTCGTGCTCAAACAGCTCTCTGTCCACTGTCTGACCCTGACCCCCTAACCTCTGACCCACCCACAGCTCCCTGTCCACTTTGTGACTTTAACCCCCTAACCTCTGACCCCCTCCCCACCCGCAGCTCCCTGTCCACTTTGTGACCTTAACCCCCTAACCTCTGACCCTCCCGCAGCTCCCTGTCCACTGCCTGATCTTTAAATATTTATTCATTTTAGCCAGACTCAGCAAAATCGTCATAAAAATACAACTGGAGAGAAGTAGTGACGCTAACAGTGAGGTTGCTGGTGCTACTGTGCAGAGCTCAGTATTTGGAAGTGAGCAACTTTCCAGTAGCTTAGCAGATCATCTGTAGTTTTGGCAGCTTGACTCTGCTACAGCAGTAACTTGTGTACAGCAGCTTGTCATTAGAGCACAGAGCAGTGGAGAAATGTGGCAAAATACATGGGACATATTAGGATATTATGCTAATTGACCCAATTTTGAGAGTTTAACCAAAGACAGAAAGATTTATGTTTAAGAATAGCATGCATGTTTGATGTGTGTGTGATACATTTGGAGATGTATCAAGTGTTCAAAAGCGAAATGAAGATGCAGGCACAAGACTAGAGCACTATTTTAAAAGCTACACTATGTAACTTTTCTGGTGTCTTCAAGGAGGTGTCACTGCTTTACCTGAAATGTGGCATTACACTAAAATCTCCATGGAGATGAGCAGGTGAAGGCGAATATGCAGTAACAATTCTGTTTTTGCGCAATAAAACTAATAAAATACAGATCAGATTAATGCCATACTGTGGAACATTTCAGGCAATGCAATAACGTTTCCATGGCGACAAGCAGGTGGCCAAACCAAAAAGTTACATATTGTTATGAAATTTCAAATACCAATTGGAAATGTCGGGAGTATTTCATAAAGTCACATTTCTCAACACAAACAGCACTCGGAATATTACTGCACTGATGTGGTTCAGTCCCGGTTCAGTCCTGGTTTTACTTGATTGATCTGGGTTAGTCCTGGGTTAGTCCTGGTTCAGTCTTGGTTCAGTCCTGGTTTTACTGAATAGATCTGTGTTAGTCCTGGTTGAGTCCAGCTTTGTTCCATAGTCCTGGTCTGTTAGTCCTGGTTAAGTCTCGTATGTCCTATGTCCATATCTGGTCAAGTCCTAGTTACTTCTATTAAATATACAGTTGCACAAGGAGTTTAGACCTGGTATAGATCTGGGTTAGTCCTAGTTTCTTATGGACATTTAGACCAGTATAAGACCTGAGTTAGTCCTTTGCTACTCCTATCTTGACTAACTTACTAACTGCTCCTTTAAACTTCATATAACTTCTCCCATGTGAAATATTTACACGGTTGATATCTGATATTCCAACCAAGTCCGACTGGAATAAACTCGCATCTTTTCTTACATTCTTCAACATTCACTCCCCAAAATTAAATTTTTCTTTTGGCAACTTGAACAAAACAAATAGTAAAGCTACAGTATGTAATCGCCAGCTAGTCACTACACGCCAAGCCACATGAAGATACCGCACTTATTTTTGTCTTCAAGTACATGATGGAGTGATTTAAACCAGTGTTTCTCAACAAGAAATGTAGACCCTTAGACTAAGCCAGACTTTGAAGCATATATATAAATACATATTTTATCAGATTGTTTTAGCTGGTTTAAAATATTTTGTTAAAACCTATTTATTTAGCAAGTTTATTTGAACAGAAAGAACTTAACAGCAGTTTTCCCGCCAATGTATTTGAGCAAAATGTGTCTGGCCCCAGTACAGATATTTATATAAATATATACACACACTGTAGACGTGGCTCTGGGGGTCAGAACAAGTCTGCTGTGTACTGTCTGCTAGTTACAAAGAATTTTACTGTCCAAAAATCAGGAAGAGCACTGTTAGCATAACGGTGATTACTCTGGTCTCTGAGAGATGTGAAAAGTGCTTATAAACTCATCATGGTGAATAATTAGGATGTTCAGAAAACATAAGGTAAGTAAGGAATAACCTTGGACAGTACAAACTGTTTCAAATGAACTAGTTCTGCTTTTCACATTTTTAAGACAGTGAAAATCAGAGACTTTAAGATGTTAGTGAAGGGCTGACTGATATCAAAACAGGCTCGGAGACGCTAGTTTAAGTAATGAGGTAAAGTATATAAAGTATACAGGATAAAGTGACTTGTGTAGTGATTTCACAGTAAAGGAGGGGGAGATGGAGAAACAGTTTTTATGACGCGATCCCCAAGAAAAATCCACCGACAAAACCACTGGACAAGACAATGTTTCTTTTGATGAAGTCTGTTGCCTGTGAAAAAGATTGAAAACAATATTAGAAAGACTGGAGACCTGGTTTATGGTTATCTGTAACTACTGGGCCTATCCACATGAAACAGACCTAGTTTTGACCTGGTTTAGACCTGGTTTATGGTTAATATCTCTGATCACTGGGCCTATCCAACAAAAACTGGCACAAAGTTCAGTGTCTTCTCTGTCAGTTTATATATAATTTTGTCAGATTGTTTTAAATTTGTTCTTATTTGAAATATTGTGTTAAAACCTACTTATTTAGAAAGCTGATTTTATTTAGCAAGTTTATTTAATTGTCAAAATTGGACCATTACAGACACATGTATGTTTCATGTTTAAAACAAAAAACATTCGTAAAATGTATAATTCGCCAATTCCGCTAGAAATAAGCCACAGTATGCAACTTTTTACCCAAAAAAGATTAAAATAAATGCATGTTTTTTTTCTTTACTTATTTTTTATTGCACTGAGAAAATGTGAGTGGGCTTGTATCTCCACAAACCTGACTCTTATTTGGCCTGGATGTGGGCTTCACTGCCCGTTTCCACAGAAAAGTTGTTCCATTCCACTGCATGGCATTAAGCGTATCCATTTTCAAGGAGTATGGTTTTAACTTTCCTTTTCCATGGAAACTTACATGTGACGTGCCACCTCCAAAAAGTTACATAGTGTACCTTTAACTCAAATCAAATCCTTATTTGTATTTACCATGTATCAAATGAATAAATAAAGGTTGAATAAACAGATATTAAAATGGTAAGTCTCCGTTTTCCCCAAACAGACAAACCCTTAATGAAAAAGTTGCGCTACCTTTACCTCCTCTATGAATGTGCTGATTTCAGGCGCTGCCTTATTGGCTCGTTTTTTAAGGTGCTTTTTGGCTTTGTTCACATCTTTTTCCACCTTTTTCCAGTCGATCTGCACGTAACCAGTGTGATTGGCAATCTGGAAACACAGAGTTCTTTTTAGTCTATCTTGCTGGTATTTTTCTCACTCTATAGTATCTGGTGATTTATGGTGCGTTGATAAGAGATCCAGGTTATGGGCCTATACTCACTAATGTTACAGTGGAGATAACACTGTCTACAAGTTTTATAGTGCTCAGACGTGGGGCAAATTCATATCATAACTATGGTTAAAAATACAGCAGTCAAATGACAAATGACATGAAGAATGCCAGACACTAATTTGAGCAAGTATCGATACTGAAACATATTAAATCATTTAGATAAAATGTAGCCTTTTTTAAACTAGATCCGGTCTATATCAAAACAAATATTGAACCACATGTTAATATTAATTAATATTAACTATTATTTTGTGTGGAAAATTACATTGTCATTTATTAAAGAAAAAAACAAAAAAAACAACAACACTTTTGATCATTATTGTAGTATCATACCATAGTACAGAAGTCAACTCTGAAATTTAAGTATTTTTAGTGTTATAATTTTAGCATTGTGACAGCACTAATAGAAGCCAATCAATCTACAAAAATACATTTTTTTTAAAAGCTGATGATTGTTTTAAGTTAATTTCAGTTAGCCCCAAAACATCTGAAACGTATCACTCTTAAGAACTTATTCTAATATTCATGTTCACAAAACACTATATTACAGGGCTGTCCAAACTACGGCCCAGGGGCCAAATGCGGCCAATTTTTGTTGGTCCTCATGCCTCCTCCTAAACTGGCCCAATTGATCAGGAACTATTTTTTAGCACAAATTAAAGAGATTTTACCTCTATAACCGGAATAACATCACATTGCATTGTGACACAGACCAAAAAATAATCTTCCAAGTCTTATTAAAGGTACAATGTCGCTGTCAAATCTGTGTGAAATGCATCATTTGACTCCCTGTATCGACACTGGTCTGTGGCCCTCCGCTTCAAATATGTTTCAATATGTAGCCCTTGGTGAAAAAAGTTTGGACACCCCTGCTATATTACATTTAATGTGGAGCAGTCTGGGCTAGTTTGAGAAATAACGATAAAATCATGTTTGAAATAAAGTGGCTTTCCAGAAAAACATTTATTTTTATTGTTTTTTGATGAAGATGATGATCATTATTATCATTATTATTTTTATTATTATGTAGACTTGCCTGTAACAATAGAAATCCTCCGCCCACAGCAGTCGCAGCAATCTTCCCCACTCTCTGGAACAGGTAACCAGCACACCTGTACACACAAAAACACAGTACATCTGGTTATAAATTATTCAATATTACCAAACCCAACTCTTTGAGGGGGCTGGACTCTCCATTTTTCTGGCGTTGCCCGCAGAGAGGGACAGCAAGCTGGCGTGGGCTTGCTTATTGACCCACAGCTCGGCCGCCATGTGTGTTGGAGTTCACCCTGGTGAACGAGAGGGTTGCGTCTTCAGGTTGGGGACAGGTCACTGTTGTCTTGGCCTACGCAGTGCAGAGTACCCGGCCTTCTTGGAGACAGGGCAACGCCCACGTGGGCAACAGCAGTGACACCAGGAGAGGGGTGATAGGGAGGAACAGCCTCCCTGATCTGAACCAAAGTGGTGTTCTGTTATTGGACTTCTGTGCTAGTCACAGTTTGTTCATAACAAACACCATGTTCGAGCGCAAGGGTGTCCATCAGTGCACGTGGCAACAGGATGCCCTAGGTCGGAGGTCGATGATCGACTTTGTTGTCGTGTCATCTGATCTCCGGCCGCGTCTTTGACACTCAGGTGAAGAGAGGGGCAGAGCTGTCAACTGATCACCACCTGGTGAGTACTGTGAGGGTTTGTTGGAACATCTGGCAGGGCCTTCAACTTGCACCTCCGGGAGAGCTTCTCCCAGATCTTGGAAGAAGCTCGGGACATGGATTCCAAGTGAGCCATGTTCTCTGCCTCTATTGTCGAGGTGGCTGCTCGTAGCTGTGTTCATAAGGTCTGAGGTGCTTGTCGCGGGGGCAACCCCCGAATGCGGTGGTGGACACTGGAAATAAAGGATGCCGTCAGGAGTCCTATTGAGCCTTGCTGGCTTGTGGGACTCCTGAGGCAGCTGAAAAGTACTGGCGGGCCAAGTGTGCGGCAGGCATTGGGGCAGTTTGCACCCAAGTGTGAGATGAGATGAGAATCAGCTCCCCCAAATCCAAGGCCAGGCCAATGGAGCGTGAGATTGACAGGCGGATTGATGCAGCGTCTGCAGTGATGCGGTCGCTGTATCGGACTGTCGTGGTAAAGAAGGAGCTGAGTCGAAAGGGAAAGCTGTCGATTTACATTCCAACCCTCATCTATGGTCATGACCGAAAGGACAAGATCACGGATACAAGCGGCTGAAATAAGTTTCCTCCGCAGGGTGGCTGGGCACTGCCTTAGAGATAGAGTGAAGAGCTTAGTCACATGGGAGGAGCTCGGAGTAGAGCAGCTGCTCCTACACGTCGAGAGCAGCCAGCTGAAGCGGCTTGGGCATCTGTTCAGGATGCATCCTGGACGCACCCGGAACCCAGCGTGGCAGGCAAGACCCAGGACGCGCTCAAGGTACTTTGTCTGTTGGCTGGCCTGGGAATGCCTTGGGGGCCCACCAGAGGAGCTGGAGGACGTGTCTGGTGTGAGTGAAGTCTGGTAGTCCCTGCTTAGACTGCTGCCCCCGCAAACTGGCCCCGGTTAATATAATCCCTCTGCCCTCAGGACGGAGGTATAGGGCGATCAGGTGCAGGAGGGCACGGCTCGGTAGAAGCCTGATCCCAGCAGCCATTGCCTTCTTAAACAACAGGCCCCGCTGAGGCATAATGTCTGTTTTTGTAATGTGTTTATGTGACTGTGATGTTTGGTGTTTTTCTGTGTATGTAAGACGTGCTCTGTGTATTTGGAAAGGAATCTCCCCCTGGGGACAATAAAGTAAAGTCTTAAGTCTTAAGAGGAAGAAAATGGATGGATAGTATTAACTCAAAGAAATTACATTACAAGGAGCATGATATATGCTTTTGTTTGTTTCACATTTTAATTTTTCAGAGTCAGAAATGTGTTTTCGTAAGTTTATTTATTATTTTATATATTACACCATTATATCTAGTATGTCTGCCTGTCTTAGTATATTAAAATGAGTCAAAGAAGTATCGGTGGTTTTCAGATTCTATGATGTGACGATGTCATACTCCCAGATGGGGGAAAAGCCAGTTTTCACTACTGATCACATTGTACTTTATGTTGAAATATCCAAAAGTTAAATTCACAAATGTTGAACCTGATCATTTCTATTAATGACTAGACCCAAGAACTCACTGTGCTACAAAATCCTTTTACCTGGCCTCATCTTAGACAAACTACTGATCCACAAGGGAAATAACTTTGACTCAGTAACTCATACATTACATCATCTTATAACGAAGAGCAAAACATAAATGGTAGAGAATTGTGTCAAATCCAGCACAATTAAACAGATTTGTGCATGCACATGAAGAATTAAAAAATATAGTATATAGTAATATCTCTATGCTAAATTGAAGAGAGAAAAAGTGCAAAGATGAAATAGTGATTTGACATGACATACAGTTATCCATTACATAAACTTTACTTTTCTTGAACTGTATTTATAAAAATATTATTAGACTACTGAATGTTCTAATGTCATCTGAACCCCAGCAGTCGAAATGTGGCAAATACGTAAGATATCCGTACCATCCAGTGACCCCTCCCATCATGAGCTGGGTTGCGACAGAATACTTCTCAGCGATGGGTCCTGAGTTGCTCCCGAACACGCGGCTCCACCACTGATGTCTACGCGCATACTCTGTCAGATCCACCACCTCGTACACCTCGTCCTCACTCTCCCCCTCCTCTGAAATCACAAGAGAGGCTATTTAACCAGTGGGTACATTTACCCAACTCCAATCCGATCCAACTTTATTTCGAATGCACTTTAAAAACAACAGAGTTGACCAGAGTGCAGTACACAACAGACATTTTAAAAACACAGATAAATGACAGACATATAAATAAATAACTACAAACTGCACACTATAAAAGTCAACATATCAACGAAAAGCTAAAGAGAAAAAGTGTGTTTTAAGAGCTGATTTAAAAGTACTAAGTGACTCAGCCTGTCTAAGGTGCAGGGGCAACACGTTCCACAGTTTGGGACCAGCCACAGAGAAGGCACGGTCCCCTCGAAGTTTCCTCCTCATTTTGGGAACCACTAACAGAGAATGATCTGCAGACCTGAGTGAGCAAGCAGGAGCATAAGGTTGAAGCAGGTCGGACAGATATTGTGGAGCGAGGCCGTGGAGGCATTTAAAGACAAACAAAAGGATTTTAAAGTCAATTCGATAAAAGACAGGGAGCCAATGTAGGGAGATCAAGACAGGTGTAATGTCTTCCCGTTTTTTGTACCAGTTAAAAGGTGAGCAGTTGCGTTTTGAACAAGTTGAAGCCGTGCGAGAGAAGTTTGGTTCAGACCAATATAAAGAGCATTACAATAATCCAAACGATAGCTGATAAAAGCATGAATTAAAGGATTATTAGTTTTGACAGTAGTAGTTATTTACAGTTATTTATTTATAGTTATTTAAAAAGCCACTTAAATGTAAATAACTATAGTAATGAGACAACCCAATAATTACATCTTTTTGGTGTATGTTTACTGCACAATAGAAAGCTGACCATCAAAATTACCTGATGCCAGGTGTCAGTGAATCAGAGGATTTTTTAAGGCAACTGTTTTTTGGAAGAGAAAGTACAATGAATATTAAAATAACTCTTTCAATCTTTAATTTTCGTCTTTGCCACATTAGTTTGCCCTTTTTTGCATTATTTTCCTTGTTAAGACCTGCACAGGTGTGAACAATCAAAGAGAACTCAGATTACTCACATCAGATGAATGTGTCCAGAATGTTACATGACACTTCAGTAATCTGATAACTTCAGAAATCAGATTATGATTGGATTTTTGGTGTGCATGGAAACATAGCCAGTCAATCTGATATATGTGCTTTTTAATTGCCCCATTAAGTATTTTTTTTAATTCTATTTTTGCTTTTGTTCCAATCATAGACTGTTTATGGTTCCAGTATTATCCATTTAAAATATCGGTAATTTGTTACTTTTTAGTTTATATTTGATAGCATACCCTTTATTATTACATATGTGTTGAATAAATACTTGTAATGTGCACTTTACTGTGTAATAAATGGTGCCTGCCATACTATAAATAAAAGTGAAATGTACTACCCATCTGTAACAGTTTATTTACTAATCATTATACATGTAGAATTACTTTGATATCATTAATATTTTCTGGATCATTGGCTGCAGTTACAAGCTTATTGATATCTGACTTCTACTCCTTAAAAATTAATAATCGGAATACTGTTTATATTTAATTTTAATTATCTTTTAACGTAAAAATCCGACAATAATCCAACTTTGAGAGCACATATAACCGCAGCCACAGTCGAGATTTCAACATTTGACATCTGAAAAATGGAACAAAACCTCAAACATACAAATATTTTATACATGATTTTAATATTACACATTATCATTACATTATTAACCATTTTAACAGGCTCAAGTATATTTTTCACTGTGACACACCCTCTGATGGGCTGTTGTATCGATTCCAGTGTCTGAAATATATTGCCTACTCTGTTTACGCCCTGATTTCATGAGCTAACATGTACTAGCGTCAAATGGCTACCGAACATAAACAATGACAAAAACGGGTGAATCTTTATTTTTAAAATAAGGATTAAATCGTGTCACATATTACACATATAATACTGATGTAAATATGTGTAACTGCAGCGTTAAAAAGCAGACATGTGCGTGTTTTTGTGCGAAACAGACTCACTAACCTTCTCTGTGATCGACCGTCGCCATTTTGCAGAGGCGCTTACGTCACCAGGATGTTGACAATGACACGCCACGCCCCCTGCGCCACGTCACACCAACGATTTAATATGGGATTTTATTTTAGACAGTTCAACAACTTTATCATTAAAAAGCTACATATTTATTTTTATATTTTAGTGGTTTTAAATAGTAATATATAGTCAAGTTAAATATGAACAAAAAGAACAGTGTTTTGAGGATTTTTTTTTATCGAGTTTTTATTCGTATTAAGCAGTATTAAGCAGTTATACAGTATATAGTTTAAAATGACCAAACATTTAACTAAGCTAAATTCAATTAATTATTAGAAAATAAATATGTACATGAATTAGATATTTTATTTTGTATTATTTGTAATTGCATTATTCTTTAGTATTTATAGTTTTTGTTGAAGCTTCAACCAGACAAATACTGTATTGTTATTTTGTTTTACTTATTTATATTTTGTTTATTATGACTATATCATTATTTTTGTATTCCCAGTAGGTTTTTTAATAAACAATATTAAGAAGGGAATGAGACCATGCGATGGGGATCACATGCAACGCAAATGTGGTTTTACAAGTTTTATCCTGTTGGAAATGAATTACATTGTTATAAACTAGTAACCAAGTACTTATTACTGTAAATAATGCATTTTATTTAAAACAAAGCAAAAATACCGACTTGACGTTTACTATAATTAAAAACGTACACGCCAAATGTTGCATATAAGAGTTTTAAAACGTTCTAGGCCTTGAAATAAGCTTTTTTTTGGCTTAAATGTTGAATATTTAGACTAAAAGGACGACGGTCACATGGTGTGATCTGAGCGCTGTAATTGGCTGCAGCGGGAGGAGAGGGCGGGTGCAGCTCAGCGCGTGGGTTCGCTCGGGTGACACAATTATAACAACTTTATCTGCGCTCCGAAACGCATTTTACTCACAAATCCACATACATTGGATATTATTCTTGTTTGTTTGCATTCAACCAGGATTGGCATCACTTGTTTGGGCCTAAAATGTGACGCTTGTGGATGTTACCCGGACACCGCTGCTACACTGACTGCCCCTAACAGATTTACTATTCCGAATCGCATCTTTTTTCATCTTGTGGGGAAACTTTTGCTCGTTTTTGTTGTCGGTTTTCGCTTGTACGCGTGTGGTTTGGTGGATAGGTGGACTGGTGCGAGTTTGTGGGCACATTTTCCATGCAATCGTGCGCTGGTGGGGTGTCTGTGGCCGCCGCTGCGAGCTGCACTGCCGTAGCCGCTGCCCGGAGTCTGGGCTCGGGCTCGGCCGCTGCTGCTGCTCCGTGCGGCGCTGGGGCTGGTGGTGGTAGTGATGAGGAAAACAAAATGGCGGCGGGAAAAGCGAGTGAAGCCGAAGAGGACTTTCCGACTCTGACAGCGCAGGAACGGGACACTTTAGCCGGGATTGACAGGTCTGGACAGCTCCTCCGTGCACTAATAACCGCGCACGATGTTAAACAAAAGCTTCATTTGTCTTTTGCGTGTGTTAAAAGCTGTCCTGCGTGTGCAAGCGGTGCTCAATGTTGTCGCTTTTTTTGCAGTTCACTATTTGGATTTCAGAAGCTTCATGAAGATGGCGCCAGAAATAAGGCCCTACTAATAAAGGTATCGTTTTTAAGTCATAATTTCACCCTTTCAAAACCAAATACACACACTGCCAGTAGTTTAACCCGTTTGGTAATGCAAAAGGGTGCACATTTGCTGTCAAAACAAACAGCTAACCCCAGCCCATGCATTCAAAGTGAGGCCCTTTTGGAGCAGCCAGAGCTAGGCGGCTAGTTAGCTTCTTCACATCTTTGCACCTGCGGCTAGGCAAACAACTAGCTACGGGTTTAGACATTTAACACGTTTAAAACAGCCTTATAATCGTAATAATCTTGCTATTACACTCTAAACAACATTGCATTACGTTGTTTTGCATCAACGACATCACGTAACCTCCTCCTGCATCGGAGCATTCACTAATATATTTATATAGATTTGTTTCAACGTTTTGTGTATGGTATTGTGCACAAATGAATACAAAAATAGGATAAATATACGCATAATTTACACATGCAAACCCAGTATTAAACTATATAATTAACTAAACTGCCATACTGTGTAAAAGAGTAATGGATAGAACAATAACAAGGCAAACACGAACAATGGCAAATTCTATGTAAATGTGAGTAACTTTGTTCGACATAATTCTTTCTTCTTGCATTCCTCTTATTCCTTGTAACCTGATAGTTAACCTTTTTGACATGCATTTTGGAGTCTGCCATTAAAAACCTGCTTGACTTTCAACGTAAAGACAGTTACATCATCTTTTTGTTATGCTGGGAATATTCCACTAAACTAGATCTCCATCTTTATCAAATGCACATGAGTTAGTGTAATATTAAGAGATATGCTTCAACATAATGATGCAAGTAACATTATGAAACTATATAGCAACCTTGAACAGTCATAGTCAAAAGTCATAATCCTATGATGTATAGGTACTATTTATAACAATTTATGCCCACATAAATAAAATATGACACATGTAATTTGAAAAAAATAATTGCCTGGCACAAAATGTAAATATGAGCATGGAATAGACAAGTTTGACTAATATAACTACTTATTTTGAATAAGAAGGCTTGCTGCTATTTTACTAAATGTTAATTACTAAATGTCCATCATCATTAATTGTTACTCATATTAAAATGTATGTAATTTGGGCTAAAAAATTCAAAACCTTTACTGTCCAAATATAATAAGGCTCTACAATATAACTATGTAGATATGCAAGGATGTTACATGCTGATTTCAACTTTGCTATGCCAAAAATACATTTAATTTAACGAGGAAAAAAGAAAACTGTAATGCAATCATGAGGCAATGCAATGTAGAGTTTAAATATGTATATAGTGTTAAAAGTTACTGTTTTACATATGTGAAACTAGCTTTTCTTGCAATAGCCCCATGATATTCATTTAGTCCTTAAATGTTAACTTTCTAACAGAGTAGTGGCAATTTGGGTCATTTTAAATGACGTTATTAAGTTGACGTTACTTGGCAAATGGTTTCCTGGCCAAATGTGTTCAGCTTTGTGCCTCATTCAATTAAAGTGTTTTATTAGTACACTTTTGTATCCATATAATGTAGGGCTAAATGATTGAGAAAAATATTGAGATTTTTTAGATAAGCCTTGTAAATGCAATTAGATTTGCGATATATGTTTTCATAACAGGATTATGTTCAAAGTTCACATTTAAACACGTCCAGAAGAACTGACAAAAAGACTGAAATATGGATTGACAAACTAATACAAGAATCACATTTCAGAACATGTACAGATCTAAACTACAGGGTTAGATCTTTATATGTACAATAAGACCACATGGAGACACAGGGAGGGCATCTGACACACAGGGTCATTTTAGAACATGGTTGTACAGAACTAACTACAGGGTTAGCAGTTTTATCCGGAATAAGATGAGAGATTTTGTTGTTTGTGGAGGAAAATTGCTGCCTTTGTGATTTTGCGATTCATTGATTAATCTTGCAGCCGTACTATAGAGAGTTACTATAGTGAGTTACTATATACACATCTGCTTTCTGACACATAGGTGGTGGCATTGTCTTTTGTTTACAACATTCCCATCTTGAATTGGCTCTTTTTTCCATAAACTTGTAACTGAAGCCCCCACTGAATCTATGTAGGCTTATATTTAACTAATTTGAGTATTGGTAATTATAAAGTTTATATTTTGAAAGCGTATTTTGGTGTGAATGTGGAAAAGGGTAGTTGAACATTTTAGCTCATCCTTAATATGACACTAGGTGGTGTGGGAAACCTAGGATAAGAGCTAGCTTGCAATGGAGCGGCACATAGCATTAGCGTAGCATCCCTGCAGAAAGCTTGCAGCTAAATGACATTTTGAGGCACCAAATTTAAACATACATTTTTGTAGAAAGATGCATTTTTTTGCAATGTTTAGAAATTACAATGCAATTCTCACTTTAAGATCGTATTATTATTTGTTTATTTGTTGCCTCTGTATTACTAGGACATACATGTATACCTATGTTATAATACATGTTAAGTGCAATAGACTAGCTAACTTTAGCTTTTCTGTAAATATAAAACTGCTGTTAACATTTTTTAAGAGTTAGGTTTAGGGTTGCATAATTTTGGGGAAAGTGTTGGAAAATTAAATTAAAGGTTCTTTATGTAACTTTTCTGGTTGGGTGTCTGCCACTTGCTTCTCTCCATGGAAATGTTATTGCTATGTCTGGAAAGACTCTATCTGTCTATCTTGCGATGATTCATTTACAGTTGTTTTAATGCTTGAGAAACATGTATTCGTGTGAGCGGGTCCGCCTCCCCACTGATTAGCATTACCTGCTTGTCTCCATGGAGATAAATAGGTTTAGTGCTATCCTGTGGAACATTCCAGGCAAAGCATCTCCATAGAGACAAGCAGGTGGTAGACTTTCCACTAGAAAAGTTACTTGGTGCGTCTTTAAATCAGCCCTATTGTGCTTGTGTCTCTATGGTTCTCATCTCTGACCCTGTGGATCATTATGTTATAATTTATGCATTTTAAATCAAAATATTAATCTAAAAGGACTTAATAAAAGAAACACGTCCAAGTTAGGAAACTGCAGTGTCCAGTGGGAGCTGAGGTCGCCGTAAACGTCATCACAACAAAGCGCCACATGCTGTTGGCGTCCCCTATCGATAGCTGAACCTCACACTAGCGAGCAGATGATTTTTTTTCATTTGTATCAAAATAGCTACGTGATGCTGCCAAGTCCTACGAGTATCACCGGTTAAGAAAATTAAACTGGAGAACGAAAATTAAACTGGAGAACAATAATCACTCCAATTACAACTTACATGAGAGGGTCAAAGAGAAGGAAACAACTACAACAGAATAGGTCTGCTTTCACTTGCAAATTGCTTATAATTTCAAATAGTCCTGTTTCTGTACAGTGGGCAGTGCTGGATTTGAATATTACACAATAGATAATTATTTAGCAAATTAGTATACATGATTTAGCAATAAGCCTGCCCTAGCTCATTGTTTAGACACAGTGTGCTCACATGCACGAGCATATTTTGGCTGAAAAGTTTTTTGAAAATATCTGCAGTTTGATTCACTGTAGTCTTCATATTTATAGTCTTTAGAAGGTAACAAAAGGTTTCTTCTGAAAGTTCACACACACTAAATCAGAACATGACAAAGCCTGACCAGTTGATACTTTGCAGTGCCATCACAGTGGGGCTTTACTGCATGTATTTCTATGGTGGAATTTTTTGAAGTTACCATGGTGACACAATGCACTAATACATTGAAATCATTACCAAAAAGTTTTTAGATTACATTTTCAGGACCCTGTGATCAATCCGAGCGTTCATGGTTCATGTTTAGGAATTTTATTTTTACCAAAGAGGTGTGAGTGACTGACTGAAACTTTTAGCTAATGCTAGCTAGCTTGTGACTGTAATGTTATTTGAGAAGGACTTGTTTAACAGCACAAATCAGATCACATGTTGGAGTTCAGATAACTCTCTTCTATAACTCTCTTCTTTATGGTCAGATTGTGTTAAAATAATGCTCACATTTAAAGCCCAACTTGAGTAACAAAGCCTCAGACAGAGCAGTGCCAGCTGTTAGGCATAACCACAGGGTATGTTGATGGCATCAGCTGCAAAGTATCGATAGGTTGCGCTCCTATTCTATAATTTGATGATGCCATAATTACAGACAGAGGGCAGGGGCGATTATTAGTATTATACTACTATTATTATAATATGTAAGACTCACTGTTTTAAAAGACATCTCCAACTTTTTCGTTATTATTATTATTATTATTATTATTATTATTATTATATTTTATTATTATTAGTTTGTGATTGGCTTCACAAACTTGTCATATTAATCTTACGTTTAAAGTCTTTTCAGCTGACCACAATCACGTCTTTAGGGTTTAATAATGGCTATTTTGTTTTTTTGTTCCAAGTGGATAGGTCCAGTGATCACAGAGATATGAACTATAAACCAGGTCCACACATGTGCAGTCTGACATTTACACAGAGAAATTCACCTGAGTTTTGACCTCTGACCTCTCACCTGTCTCCAGCTCAGGTTAAACTAAAAGCCTTGAATTACCAATTTAATTTAAATTATGAGGAAATAATAGGGATTATTATTTTTGCCACACTCAAGCGGCCCTATATTATTTGTGTAATCAAGTGCAGAGGACAAATTTCCTTATGGGGACAATGCAATGTTCACAATGTTTACCTTAACCTTAAAGAGCGGAATCTCTTAAAGTGCACCTGTTCTGTAAACTGGACTTTACAGATCTTTATCCATGTTCTCGTCATTTATTCTTATTGAGCCTCTGAAGTTGTATTTGGAGTGATTCATGTTTGAGTAATGTTTAATCTCTTAATTTGAAGACGCCATTTTGCTGATCTACCCCCGTTTTCACCTCCACCGGTACACGCCCACTGCGACCTACACACCCACTATGCTCTTCCTTCTCAAGTTTTATTTTCTTAATCAGTGTTACTTGTAGGATTCGGCAGCGTCGTGTAGTCACTCTGGTATAAATTTTAAAAAATGCGTCACTTTGTTGTGATGATGTTTACGGCAACAGTGGACTTGTTTCTTTTATTAAGTCGTTTTAGATGAATATTGTGATTTAAAATGTGCAAATTATAACATGCTAATCCATGGCTGTCAGAGATTACAGGTATAGAGACACAAGCACTATGTATCTGATTTAAAGTGAAATTAGTTTGGCCCCAGTATAAAATATCGTAAAGCTAATCTTGGATTTAAGTCAGTTGGCCGCTGTCTCTCTCTTTGTTACAACCTTAAAGTAACTCTGTTAGCAGGCTAATTGCTGCTAGCACTGGCAAAATTCTGCTTTGCCCCTGAATGATATGAAGCTTTCAATGCATCACTGAATACATTGAAAATATTTAGCCTAAATCTGCATACAATCAAAGCTTTTGTATTTAAAAGAATAGACAAGGTTAGGGCTATTGCTCAGTCATGCATAACGATTAGCTAAATTAGTCTGGTGCAGGACTTTTCAATTTTGGCTATGTATTGGTAAGAATTAGACAATCAGATTTACTATACTTGAACATCATTAAAATATTGATTGATGGCAAAAGTAAATATTCTTTAGCAATGTTCCCATAGATTCTGTTAAGACTATTTCATTTCAGTTTCACTTTGTGGAAATGTCACTTACTTCTTATATTTAATTTTTAAGCATTAGTTTTTGACCAGTGTGTCTCTTTTATAGGTTTATGATAATACAATGAGCAACTAAGTCTGATTTTGTTATGTCAGTATACAGTGTTCCCTTGTTCATCGTGGCGGTTACATTCTAAAAATAACTCGCAATAGGCGAAATCCACAAAGTAGTCAGATTTATTTTTTTTTACAATTATTCTATGTTTTAAGGCTGTAAAACCCCTCACCACACATTTCTCACATTTCTCTCTTGTTTAAACACTCTCAAAGTTCAAACCTTCATATATTATATCATCCTTCCTCAATGATCATTTTAAATGTGTTGTTAATGCGCCTCTGCTCCAGCGGTATCCACAGAGGCGCCTCTCCATGCAGAGAAACAGTTAAGTCCAAAGCATTTCTGAAATTTCTTGGTGCAGAACGTTTCATCGACATTGTAGGTTTTGTCAGGGAGAAAACATGCAAACGTACAGCACTTCAGAGTCACACTGCGATCCAACATTTATGTAAATGTAACTCTAATATATTGTTCTCTTCAGTCTCTTGAGGCTGTGATTTGGTGGGCTACAGTTAGATTTAATACGATGTATATTCTTGCTTCTTCTTTGCTTAAATAGACAAACACAGCAGGAAAGTTAGAGCTCTTCTTTATTCAACAACTTAACTCATCTCATGCGCGCCCTGTGTGCGTTCACTCTTGTTACATTTTTATCGGTGCGCTCCTCAAATACACTGTACTGCAACAATAAGCAGGAACCAATATTATTATGAAGAAAGTAAATAATGTATCCAACATAATATAATAAATTATATTCATTGTTAACCACTTGACGTTCCGACGGCCCGCCCGCCGTGCAATACAGAGTCCTATACTATAGCTTTAATTATCTGACGATACTCGATATCAACCGATACCAGAGCCGAGGCTGAAAACAGCTCTCTTTTTTTTCATTACGTAGAAATAAACAAAACAAAACTGATCCAAATGTGTTATGGAGCTATGTCTGTCCTGAGTAACAACAGAACAACTTTGTGTAAATAAAAGTTCAAACATTTGAGACTTTCTGGGTCAACTACGACCTTTAAATAGTCTTATTACATCAGTGTATATGTCCAACAGGATATCGGCTGAATCGATATTTAGAGGCTGATATCTGATCCAGCAAATATTTCAGTATCGTCGCCGTACCAGTATCGGATCAGTGCATCCCCAGGCCAGGCTATTTTAGACTAAGAAGACCACCATAGTCTCCTGTATTAAATGGAAACGCTGCCTTTAGTAATGTTTGTCTCTTTACCTAAACCTTCTTCAGTTACGACACATAGTGTGTTATTACGTGTGATTTGCTTTGGAGCGTGTCGGCATTGTCCATTTGAAGGGTCCAAAGCAGACCTTGGTACGGCACTAGCACCAAGGTGGTATTATATTTCCAGTGCATAATGCCATTGACATGAGCCAAATATATAAATGGATGTAGCTAACATGCCATGCTAGCTGCCATGTTGCAAACAGGAAGTGAGCACTGTGGTGGTTCCTTCAAGCTCTGGTTGCAATTCACTTTCTATGTAAAAAGCGTGGCCCCTTGCTCTGCTGTCAGGCTCGTCATTCTGACCTTAAAATGTTGGTTTTAACCTGCTCTATATGATCCTGGGGTTTTTATCTAATTATTTTGTTCATATATAAAGACATGAGTATTAATATCAGACAAATCAGGTGCCTTCTAACCTGTGGTCACATTACATGTTTAGCTTTAACCACATCTCACAGCGTCACAAACTAGGAATGACTAAAAATCTCTGTAGCAAAAGAAAAATATAAAATGTGTCAACTGTGTCCATATTACCTACATTTACTTGTCTCTATTGGTTCCTCATCATAAACAGACCTGGAGTTGTGTTTTGATTCATTCACACATATTTAACACACAAACCCTGCAGATTTAGGCTGAGTTCTTCTCTCAAATGGAAAACACTCTGTTCCACCTTGTGATGTCATAATACAGGAAGTGCTCCACTGTGTTTTTAAACTCCATACACCTTCACTACTATCATTTGGATAATTTCAGCCCTGGAATTGCCAATCTTTAGTAAACAAAAGGTAAAAAGTAACTGTTAACATGAATATTACTGTTTCATGACATCACAAGGTGGAAAAGAGCATTTTGAGCTTTGGATATGTAGACAGACTAATAATAAAGTGTTACTCAAACCTGTGTGAATAAAACAAAACACAACTCCAGGTCTGTTTTTGAGGAGACAACAGCATTATAAAGCTTCATTTTGTGTAATATAGGACCTTTTAAGAAAACATGAGTTCTGGCGACGCCAGTTGCTCACGTAGCAGAGCCCGGCCCCTGGATAGAGAGAGTGTAGAGACAGTTTGGCTGGAGGTGGTCACACAAAACTGACCTGCACTAAGTGGTCATGCCAATCCAAACATGAGGCGTGTTCAGGCTCTGCGCTTGTCTCTCACAAAAATTAACTGCAGATAAGATGCTGTTGAAGCAGCATGCAGTTGGCCTCTAGCACAAAAAATGTATGTTTCACAAATGCTTCACACTTTTTTTAACTAACAGGTTTTTCAAAAAGAGACAATACTTAGTAGAGCTCTATGTGCTTACAGAGGTGGTATTTGACTTCTAGAAGGGGTATTTACTTCTGTGGGGTATTAAAGAGGAGACATTTACTTCTGTGGGGTATTAAAGAGGAGGCATTTACTTCTATGGGGTATTAAAGAGGGGGTATTTACTTCTATGGGGTATTAAAGAGGGGTTATTTACTTCAAAGGGGTATTAAAGAGGGGGTATTTACTTCTATGGGGTATTAAAGAGGGGGTATTTACTTCAAAGGGGTATTAAAGAGGGGGTATTTACTTCAAAGGGGTATTAAAGAGGGGGTATTTACTTAAAAGGGTATTAAGGAGGGGGTGTTTTAATTCTGTGGGGTGTTAAAGAGGGGGTATTTTACTTCTATGGGGTATTAAAGAGGGGGTATAATTTCAAAGTGGTATTAAATCGGGGGTATTTACTTCTATGTGGTATTAAAGAGAGGATATTTTACTTCAATGGGTATTAACTGTAACACATACATATTTAGATCACCATGTTTCCTTTTATTGTTTTGAAAATGCTGTATTCACCCAAAACAATGTGTTAACATGTTTTATGAGTTTCACTGTAGTTTTTGATGTTCTGAGTCTCCCCTCTCTTTGCTCTCTATACTAAGTCCCTCCCCCTTCAGAGCACTATCACAACACACTCAGCTGCATCCCACTAATGAACCTACTGCACATCACATCAGGTTTGTCAAGTTGCTGTGTACAGTTTTGTATCATGTTTTTGTATATTTATGGCCAAGAATCCTAATGCTAACTATGTGGAGGGTTTGAATACTGCGAGAAATCACTAAAATAAAATATTCACACATGCATGGATGACATCTAAAACCTCTTCAGACCTATTGTTGCACATGGTAGAAAGCTAAAAAAAATCTATTTTGCGTAATATTAATTATTTAAACTCATAATGCAGGGACTGATTTTATTTACGCTACTACTCTACCACTGAGCCAAAGCACCTTAGTCTATACTGTTTCCTGGAGTGTGGTCTCTCTAGTTTTTGCTCTTCAATCATGTTATGTTCTCATCTCTTCATTATGTCACTGCCTTAGTATATCTAAGGTTATAAAGAAAAAGACAATACCATTGAAAACATAACTCAGAACTATGATCTTTAAGTGGGTTAAATTTAATGTCACTTGGTTCTTTATAGATGTGTGGAGCCCATAGAGAAACAGGGTGTAGAAAAGGCCAGCTTTTGTCATATGCAACCTTTCTTTAAAATATATTACAACATATTAACAACTACTGGCCATTGAAAGGCATTATAAATAATATTGTGTAGAAATTCAGTCTTAATAGATTGCAATTTCATGTTGACCTGGCTGTATCAAGGGCTCAAGTGCTTTTTAATGAGGCTCCACGCACATACCCATCGTAATTTTACTATTCAAATATTAACCAATCAATGGCTCTAAACCAGAGGTGGGCAAACTTTTTGACCCATGGGCCACAATTTGACCGATGAGCTGGGCCATGATATATATATATATATTTATATATGTATATATTACATTAGAGACTTGTCTTATAACATGCAGCAAAGCATGAATATCCAAGGCTCACTGTGCAAATACCCTTACCCGTATCTATTTTAATATAATTTGATCATGTTTGATGGGCCAGATTAATAAACCCAAAGGGCCATGTGTGGCCCCCAGGCCGTAGTTTGCCGATGTCTGCTCTAAGCTGTGGAGAGAGGAAAAGGTCCCTCTGCCCTTTTATGAAGCTGTGATGATGCTAAAGCTAAGTGCTAGCCCATCCCCTCAGTCAGAGGTCTGGAGTCTGGAGCAGATGGAGTTTACTGTGTGTGTACGGGCTTTACATGTTACTTACTGTAGGAGCGGCGAACTTGAATGTTAAACCACTCATCGGGCAGCGCTAAAACCATGTGACATTTTGTTCTGCCTTCGATAACCTGTGCTTTGCCCGCAGAGCTGATGAGTGTCCACAAGCTTCTCCCACATGACTTTTGTGCAGAACAATGTTATAACATATCACAATAATATATCCTTGTAACTCATCACTAAAACTGCATTTAGTGAAGAGAAGAGGCCGTTTGTGACACTTGCACACACATATCTGTCACTCAGGCCTGGCTCTTTTAAACTGCTATCTTTCAAGTTTTCATGTGTTATTATGGGCCTACCGCACACAGTGCACATCGTGGTGCTGTAATGTTGCCACAAGGGGAATTCAGGGCCACAGCCCTGTGTACATTTATTAGGCTTATAGTGTCTTTAAAAGGTCACCATCTACTTCTGAGTCCACACTTCACTGCTATCGGTTTAAGTCCACCTGTCCCTCTCAGAGGATGAGAATAGGAGGAGTGGGTGTGTCTAAATGTACCTTTCCTGGGCCAAAATTTGTGATTCACTTTTATTATTTGGTGGATTTAACTATTAATTGTATAATAATAAACAAGACTGAAATTTGAAATTTAAATCGGACAGATTAAGTGAAAGTCTTCCCTCTGCTCCAAACCACATGCTGTTACTGACACAGGGCTGTAGACCTCTGCATTAAAAACACTTGTTCTTTTTTGTCTTGTGCGGTAATACACAAGATTCGGCAGTGTCACCTGACAATTTAGGCACAAATAGGAAAAAATCCAACTGCAGCTATTATTATCTATGTCAGTATGTAACATGATCCATGGAGTCATAGATTATAACTATAACTCTTTAAGTTTTATCCATTTCACTTCATTTGTGTTTCTCAGGCTGTGCGCTGCTACGACTCGCTGATCCTGAAGGCCGAGGGCAAAGTGGAACCGGAGCTGTTCTGTCAACTGGGACACTTCAACCTGCTCTTGGAAGACTATCCAAAAGGTTCAACAAATCACTTGTTTACTCATGTTTTTATGTTTTTATATGGCTCATTCCTGCAGCATTCTATCATGTATTTCTACTATACTTTTTCAAAAACAGCTGAACTTGCTTGTTGAATTCCCACTTGTTCTTGTGGGAATTGTTAGCTTCTGATGCAAACATTATTTTAAAAAAAAAGCTTACACGTGTGTTATTGCAGCACAACTTTGAAACAAACAAAACAAACAAAAGGCTTTAAAATTAGGATTAAATTTACACTGCACATTTTGAACATTTTGAACATGAGCTGCAATAATCTGAAATGCAAAATAAATTCAAATCTCTTGTCTGTCTCCTTTATCTGCAGCATTATCAGCATACCAGAGGTACTACAGTTTACAGACAGACTACTGGAAGGTAAGCCTTTGACCAAACGCTTGTGTTTATAGAAACATAACGCACAGGAAGCTAAACTCTGCCAGAAACATGAAAGAATTAGTTTTGGTTTTAACTTTCTCATATGAGTCATTTATTATTTTCAGTGGTAAAGGAACTACTACTACTGCTGCTGTTACCGCTACTACTATGACTAACACTTTTGTAACCTTAAAAATTAAGTGGCTCACATTATGAAGTGATTGATTATCAACTGAACCGATACTTGGAAGCCGATACCTAATACACCAATTTTTTCAGTATCAGTGCCAATATCCGATACCAGTATCAGATCAGTGCATCCCTAATTTTTAAGTTAAAAGTCTATTTGAATTGTAATGTTTTTATTATTATTTTATAGAATGCTGCCTTTCTGTATGGCCTGGGAATGGTCTACTTCCACTATAATGCCTTTCAGTGGTGAGTGCACAAAGTACTGCTTTCAATCTGTGTTGACTATGACAACACAGATTTAAAATAGTACATGATTAGATCAGCATTTGTACGTGTTGTGTATCATATTGTGACATCCCTATTTTAAAGTCTCTGTACGTGTAAGAAACATGAAAACCAGAAGTAGTTCACTCCTCACTTACCTTATGCATTCTGAGCATCCTAATTATTCACCATGATGAGTTTATAAGCACTTTTAACAATCCACAGAGACCAGAGCAGAGTTTTGCTGTGACTGTAAAGCTAACAGCTAGCATGCTAATGTGCACTTCCTGATTATCTGACAATATAAAACTTTATAATTAGATGCAGACAGTACACATTGGACTTAATTTGACCTCAAGAGCTGCCTTTACAATATATTTGAGCAAAATGTGTCTGGTCTGATACATGTTAAAAATTGGGTACAGGGCTTTTAATCTGGAAAAAATGTTTAGAAACAAATCTCAGTGTACAGTAGAAAGAGCTACACAATATATTACCAGTACTCTGCTGTTTCCATGCTGTGTCCTAACTCTCCTCTGTGTGTTTCAGGGCGATCAAAGCGTTTCAGGAGGTGCTGTACATCGACCCCGGGTTTTCTCGAGCCAAAGAGATCCATCTCCGCCTGGGGCTCATGTGCAAGGTCAATACCGACTACGAGTCCAGTCTAAAGGTAAACACAATAACATACATTGTAAAAGAAAAATGTTTGTCAACTGGGCAAAAAGTTGTAGAAGTGAAGATGTTTCGCTGCTCAGCCAAGCCGCTTCCTCAGTTCTAGTTACTGGTGGACACTGCCTTATATCTATCTGAAGTGATAGAAACGAGATAGAAAGGTATACAAAACGAGACCCTTCTAGAGGGTACAAGAAGAAGATCATAGACTGCTTACAGAAGCTGGAGAAGGAAGAAGTCATTGATAGGCAGCTGTATTACAGACTCTATTCTGGTGACTCCATTCCTTGTATCTATGGCCTCTCGAAAAGCCACAAAGAAGGAGTACCCCTCAAACCCATGTATGTAGCACAGACTCCATCACATACAATGAGGCCAAACATCTAAAGACCATCCTGGCTCCTCTGGTGGGCAACACGGAGCACCATATTGAGAACACAGCAGAATTCATGAGCAAAATTAAGCATCTCCAATTTGATTCAAATGAGACCATGGTTTCATTTGATGTGACCTCACTTTTCACTTGTATCTCCACATCAGTTGTGGTGGAGGCAGCAGAGGAGACTACTGCAGGATACGAAGCTAAAAGAGAGAACTATTTGTTACCAGACAAAATCCGCAAACAGCTGGACATGTGTTTAAATACCACATATTTCCAGTTTAGAGGAAACTTCTCTAGGCAAATCCCCGGCTGTGCCATGGGCTTACCGATCTGTCCTGTTATGGCTAACTTATACATGGAACAATTTGAACAAGATACATTGGCCTCATTTCCAGGAATTCCACCCATGCATTGGTATTGATACGTGGATCACAACTGGACTAAAATCAGAATTCAAGATCTGGAACCCTTTACTGCACATATTAATGCTGTGGATCAAAACATCAAGTTCACATGGGAAGAGGCCAAGGTGAACAAACCGGCCTTCTTGGATTGTGCAGTACCTACAGGAGAGGACCGGGGACTCCAGGTAGAAGTCTTCAAGAAACCCACACAAACTGACCAATACCTGCTGTTTGATTCACACCATCCACTGCAGCACAAACTCAGAGTGATCCGTACTCTGCAACACAGAGCTCAAGTGGTGCCCACAAACACAGAGGGAAAAGTGAAGGAGGAACAACACGTGGAGAAAGACCTCTCTGCTTTTGGATATCCAAATGGGCCTTCAATAGATCTAAGAGAGCCACAAAACAGGACAACAAGGAATCTGAACCTGGAAGGAAAGGAGTAACTATTCCTGACACAACGGGTGTACCTGAAAAACTTCAGAGAATTTTCAGACTGTTTGAGATTCTGGTTTATTTCAAACCTAGAAACACTTTAAGACAAAAACTGGCTCACCCAAAGGACAAAACCCCGAGCCACAAACAAACTAATATGGTTTAATCCGTTCAGTGTAGTGAATAGTGCAGTCAGCGTTACACTGGAGAAACTAAACAGCCACTGCATAAGAGAATGTACCAACACTATCGAGAGAGCTCCTTTGGACCTGAGTCTGCTGTGCATCTCAAAGAAACTAACCACTCCTTTTGAAGGCTAGGCAAGGCAAGTTTATTTGTATAGCACAATTCGTACACAAAGTAATTCAAAGTGCTTAACAGAATAAGAAGGACATTAAACTCACACAAATCAAAACATAAATAATCACAAATAATCATCATAAAATTATCATTAAAACAGAAGAGTGCCGAATAAAACCCTTTCAGTCGTATGCACAGCTGAACAGAACTGTTTTGAGCCTGGACATTGTCATTAGACATTGTCAAAGTAAAGGCCTGTCTCACATCTTCAGGAAGACTGTTCCAGGTTTTAGCTGCATAAAACTGAAACGCCGATTCGTCATGTTTAGTCCTGACTCTGGACACCAGGAGGAGGCCGGTCCCTGAAGTCCTCAGAGTGTGAGATGGTTCATGTGGCACTAACATTTGGGAGATGTTCTTTGGTTCTGGTCCATGGAGAGAATTGTTCACAAGCAGAGCTGCTTTAAAGTCTATTCTTTGAGCTACAGGAAGCCAGTGCAGAGACCTGAGCACAGGATGCATGTGTGAAGTACTTCCTGGTTCTAGTCAGGACCCGAGGTTTGAGAGGGGAGTTAAAGAAGCTATTTTCGTTAGGAAACACAATCCTTCCTAGAACAGGAATTGGGGTTATAGACATCTATCTCCTATCTATAACTTCATCCTCAGACTCAAAGCAAAACAGAGTAAGAGGGCCATCCAGGATGCTAATAGGTGTGAAATTACTCACTAGGGGGTTGAATGACTATGCTAAGTAGGATTCAGGCACTCTGCACACTTAGGGTAGCACAATAGACCTAGCCTACAAACAGAAACTGTAAACAATATGTGTTTTTAGTTTCAGTGTAGCTGGCTTCTCCCTTCAAATAGATATAAGGCAGTGTCCAGCAGTAATCTGACCAGAACTGAAGTGGCTTGGATGAGCAGCGATCACTCCTACCACCTTTTGTCCAGTTGACAGATTTTATAGTTTTCTTTTATTGGATCAGACATGGACGACTGAGGGATTACACAGACAGAAACACAGCTATACACACTACCACAGATACAAGACAAGAAACAGAATACGAGTCCAGACTTGTTACACAATTAGAACATAGAATTATACATACTAATATGTAGAACGTTCATCAGTGATCGTGAGACACAATACACAGATTAGCAAACACATTCCAGAAACCACAAGTGCAGTTTCAATCTATACATAACATACTGCACAAATATATATATTGTCTGGCAAACATATTTTTTCTTATAGTCACTTTGAGATATGCAATACCAATAATATCACAAAATGGCTTTCCTGATCACTAATAATTTTTTGTTTTTTTTTATAGCATTTTCAGCTGGCTTTGATTGACTCCAACCCCTGCACTTTGTCCAAAGCTGAAAGTAAGTCTTTACCTTTTCTTAAAGGTTCCATATTATGTTATGTTCTGATCTATGTTATAATGTTTCCTCATCACAAACGGACTTAAAGTTGTGCTTTGTTTCATTTACACGTTTAACACACAAACACCTGCATATTTAGGCACAGTTTTTCTCTCAAACAGAAAACACTTTATTCCACCTTTTGATGTCATGTGGTAATACAGGAAGTGCTCCACTGTGTTTTTAAACTCCATACACCTTCACTAGAATCATTTGGATGATTGAAATTGCCAATCATACTGAACAAAAGGCAAAAGGAGCTGTTAACTTGAAAACTACCACTTCATGACATCACAAGGTGTAGCATTTTGAGCGTTGGACATGTAGACAGACTAATAATAAAGGGCCGCTTGAACATGTGTGAATGAAACAAAACACAACTTGAGATATGGAGGAGGTTTACATTATAAAATGGCTTAAAGTTGACCGGATTCCATTTTGCGTAAAAATAGGACCTTTAAACAAAAGATTTCAGAAACAGTCTTTGTCCCATACAGTGAGTGATATAAGCCATTCTGTTGCACCACGAGCATTTCCAAAGTTCTTAATGTTATATGTATCTTAATATTGTATGAACAGCCCCTGCACTAAGTAATACATTAGCTCCATGTGTAATTACTCAATTTGCGTGGGATCCAGACTTCATACTTCTACTTCTATTTTATGAAGATGTGAGTTTGGTCACTGGTAAATCTCCCAGAGTTCAGATGGATGTGATTTACAGGTGGGTTAGCCAATCAGGGACATGCTTGGTCTGTCTGTATCAAAACAAATATGGCTGTGGACTGAAAAACATGGCAGATTTCTACAGAAAACATACAGAGATATCAGTGTGGACTTAACAGGCAGAAACTAACCACCACAGAAAGATCCTCTCCATTGTGTAGTTCACAGTCCTGTGTTTATGTGCATGTATGTGTATGGAGTAGTTCAGTTCAAAATGTGATTCCCATTCACCAACATTCTCTCCCTGTCTTTTCTACCTGTTACCATGGAAACCAGCTTCTTCACATCCATTAGCTCCTCTCTCACCTCTCCCTCTCTCTGTCTCTCTCTATCTGTCTCTCTCCACATTCTCTCCTCTCTCCGTCTTCTCCTGTTCTCTAGCCATCAACCCTCTCTCTTCTCTTCCTTTTCTCTCTCTCTTTCTCCCCCTCCTTAACCTTTTCTACCCCCTTTTGCACCATCCCTCTCTTTTCTTGTCTCTCTCCCGCTCTCTCCTCCACCCCTGTCTCTCTTCTCCTCCACTCTTTTTCCCTCTTTCTTTGTCCCTCTCCCACCCTTGCACTTTTCTGTCTCTCGTTTTACAACATCTCTTCTTCTCTCGTCTGTCTTCTCTACTTCTCCCTTCTCTCTGTTCTTTTTTTCTCTTTCTCCCTCCAACCCTCCTGCCCCTATTTCTCTCTCTCCTCTCTCCCTCTCTTCTCCTCCTCTTAAAATCGCTCGCTTTCCCCGTTCAGATCACACTCCGCAGCGTTACAGACAAAAGAAGGTGCGACCCATCTCTCCTCAACAACACTTCACTTAAACTACACTGGAATACACAGGCTTATCAAACATTTCAGATCATTTCACCACTGTTTTAAATACCTTTTTAAAATTTATTTTGGCTTAAAATTTCTACTAACCCAACTTTTTGTTTTTCTGTCTTGCAGTTCAATTCCACATTGCTCATCTATATGAAATACAGGTAAGTCATGCTACTGTTTTTTAGCCTTATTCTAGTCTATTTTTTTCTGTTCACTAATGAGCTTTCCACAATAGTTCTAACTATATCATATGCAAAAGTAACTACAATTTTAACATATTTTCATGTATTCATTTATTATAATTAGGAAATATATCATTTGTAAATTATGACCTTATCATTTGTAAATTATGACCTTATTTGAAATGTTGAAAAAAAAAAAAATAATAATTAAAAAAAAAAAAAAATAATAAAATATATATATATATATATATATATATATATATATATATATATATATATATATATATATATATATATATATATATATATATATATATATATATATATAAAAAAAGACTAAAACTAATCATAACTTCACAATTTGGGATATTTTGATAGAGCTGTTTAAAAGATTTTTGTATTTTTTAGTATTTATTTTTGCATTTTTCAGACTATATTTTATTAAAAATAAATATTTATAAAAAAATATATATTTACTTTACCATTTTTTGCTTATAATATTTTTGAGTAACATCTTCTAAACCTGCCATTTATATCTTTAAACAGTGGGGATATCCCTTCTTTTGTATTGTCCATTAATTCAACCACGATCAAGATTCAGTCTGTGTGGGAAGGGGGAACACTGCGTCATGATTGGTCAATTTAGGGATTTCAGAGCTGTGATTGGTGGATTTGTGGGTTGCCTTGGAAACAGGGAAGTCTGTCTGCCCCTGTGTTTTGTATTCTAGTGCTGTCCTCATGTAAAGTCTTGAAGGAGAGAAATACAGTTACAATCCAGACACTATGAGATCTGCAGTGTTATAAGCTCACATGAATGAACTATGACACATTCACTGTTTTTAAACAGAAGAGAAAAACTTAAAATCCACAAATGTTGTACTTTATGTTTTGAAGTACTTTAAATGACGACACTAACATCTTTGGGCTTGATTAATGGCTCCACTTTCTGAAGCTATAGTGAAGAAATCATTTGACTTTTGTTCATTTATACTGAAAGAGAAGATGCTGGACAGTTTTTATTTCATGCGGATAGGCTCAGTAATTACAGAGATGTTAGAGGGTGCATGGACAGGAGTGATGTAATTTATTAAGGCTTTAACAATAGCAGTTAGGATGATAATTGATTCTTGTAGTTTTTGATTATTGATAGGGATGGGCCGATATGGATTTTAAATGTATTTATTTTGTTTTTGAGCCCATACTGATATCTGATATTTGGCCTACTGCTGTGGCCGATAAGTAATATTTACCGATATTTTATATTTAAACGCCATGGCAAGGCCAACAAATATATTTTAGTGGAATGTAAAATCATTTGTTGCCTGTTTGTGTCACATACAGCCATATAACACACTGTTTTCATTTTGACTCATCAGTCTACTCAAAAAGGTTACACAGTGAATGGGCAGTTCAAAAAAATAATGCTATCGAATATTGGTATTGGCTCATACTAGTATGGATATATTGCCCATCGTTAATTAGTGACGTTTTCTACTGACGTTTGTGTTTGACAGAAGAGATATCGAGCTGCTAAAGAAGCATATGAGGCACTGCTACAGACAGAGGACCTCCCAGCTCGAGTCAAAGCCACCACTCTGCAACAGCTAGGTAAGAAAATACAAGTGCATATGACAGGTTTTCATGTTTTAAAATAAACTACCTTTATGTTCCATTTAAATGAAATACCGTAAATTCCGGACTACAAAGCGCATCTCATTAAAAGCCGCACACTCTAATTTTAGAGAGAAAATCAGTTTTGTACTTGTATAAGCCGCACCGGATTTTAAGCCGCAGGTATCCCACGTAGTAATATGAAAAATTAGCTAAAAACGTTCATTATATCTTCTTATTACTGTAAGAAATGAGTCACTGACAGCGAGTGACAAGCAGGAACAACATCCACTATTTTCACTTTTATGTATATACAACCAAAAACCAATTTATTATATGAGATATTTACACAGAAAAATATTACATGTGAGGATTTTTTTTTTTTTTACTTTTTTTTATTTAATCCGCGTAACATAAACAAATATTAAATACGTATTGCTAATGCTTTTTTTCTAACAGTGCCTGTAATGCGGCAACCTTGAAATATACGTTTGTATCGGTTACACACAAATTACGTTGCTTATGTTTTTTTACTCAACAGTGCATGAACAGCATTCCAGTATCTCCTAATAACTGGTAAAAACATATACCAATATTGCATTCTGCCACAAAAGTCACTGATCGCCTTCTTCATCTTCCTCCTGCGCACTAAAACCATCAAAGTCCTCTAATTCAGTGTCCGAATTAAACAGCCTCAGGATATCACCACTTACTACAGTCTCCTCGTTTTCGATGTCACTTGAGTGCACGTCGTCTTCTTCATCACGCAGCAGTCCAGCCTTTCGGAACCCTTTGGTGATGGTTGATGTTTTGACACGGCTCCACGCATTTAGGATCCACTGGCAGACTTGATTTAAAGACGCTCTTCGCATGCGGCCTGTTTTCGTAAAAGATTTTTCACCACTTGTCATCCAAGCCTCCCACTCTTCGCGCAGTGCCACTTTAAATGCCCGGTTCACGCTGATGTCCAGTGGCTGGAGATACTTAGTGGTACCCCCAGGAATCACAGCTGGAATTGAGTTTGTGCTCTTGATGGCAGCTTTCACTGAATCAGTTACATGGGCCCTCATGCTGTCCATAACGAGCAATGCTTTTTTTCTGTGAAAAAAGCCGCCTGGTCGCTTTGAGTAGCACTCTCTGAGCCAATCCTTCATTACGCTCTCCACCATCCAACCTTTTTTATTGACTTTCACCACGATTTCGTTTGGGAATTTCTCCTTTGGCATTGTCAGCCGCTTAAAAATCACCATCGGAGGAAGCTTTAGTCCGGATGCTGTGCAGCTCAGAACACAGGTAAAATGCGTTCTCTCATGTCCGCTTGTTTTCAGTGTGATAGACGAGTCACCTTTTTTATTTACGGTTCGAGTGAGAGGCAGGTCAAATGTCAGAGGTACTTCATCCATATTTATGATATCATCTGGCCTGATGTAATTCTCCGTTATCTTTGTTTGAGTGAATGTGTGGAAGTTAGCAAGTTTCTCCTCGTAGTCAGGAGGGAGCTGCTGACACAAAGTTGTGCGTGCCCTAATGGACAGGCCTTTCCGTTTCATAAATCTAAAACACCACGATGGCCCACCTCCAAAATCTTCTATTTTCATTTCGGTGGCGATAGCTTTAGCCTTCAGTCTGATTTGTACAGTGGAAACACCGCGGCCGCCTGCTCTCTGTGTGTTAACCCAGTCTTCCAGATAGTTTTCAAGCTCGGGCCATCTGCTATGGTTACCTCTGAAAGCTTTTCTCGTCTTTTTGCATTGGTTCAGTTCTTCATGCTGGCGTCTCCACCTTCTCACCATTGATTCATTTATGCCAAGATTACGTGCAGCAGCTCGATTTCCTTCTTCAACCGCCAGAGTGATCGCTTTTAACTTAAAAACCGCATCATACGCTTTTCTTTTAGTATTTTCCATGTTGATTAGGGTTAGTACAAATGACTGATTTACAGTAGTTGTTACAGTGCGCTTGACTGATCATACAATTTCATTGGACCTCTGTGAACTACTCATCAATTTTATTGGTCAATTGTTGCTAGGCAAAATGTTTTTGGCGCCACGAAAAAAAAAAAAAAATTATATAAGCCGCACCGCATTATAAACCGCAGTCTTTAAAGTGTAGAAAAAAAGTAGCGGCTTATAATCCGGAATTTACGGTAGTTTTAACTTGTGCAAGAAATTACAAGTTAAACCTAAACTTTCCATTCACACTGCAGTATGAGGGCACATAAGGGACAGCAGCACACAGCACATGGGCCTTGATGGAACCATAGACGCCCCACAGGTCTTCTGCAGGACAGTGGAGACATGACCCAATGCACTTAGACCACTCTGTATGATGCATCCCTGTCCTGCAGAGTCAAAAACTGTAATGACAAACACATTAAGAAAGGGATAAATGAAGTCAGCAATACCACACATTTGAGAAATACTTATTTTCACCATTTAAATTGAGGTTTCAATTTGATCATTCCTCTTGCATTCCTCATTAATATAACTACAGATGAAACATGTCTCGTACATGCATTTGACCCATTTCATGCATCACCTGCCTCATTATCAGCCCCAAGTTCTATGACTCTAGCAGTGTTTTCTGTCAAACAGGAGGAAAGAACATTAATACCAAACAGTTTAAACAGTTTCCTCATCATTATACTGTTAGGCCTGATGGGCGTAACAGACACACACAGGTCTCTAGTCTCTACATCAGTGTGAGCACACTGTTATATTAGTGTCTGTCATAAATCATAAACACAACCATTTACTCTTTAATTTAAAAACATTCAGGAATTGTAAAAAGCAGATCAATCACAGAATCAAATACATACATTTGGGGCTTGTATTGCGTAATTTGCTTGTAAATATATGTTTGCTAGACATAATTAAACCGTGTCTTTGTGTTTTCTGACCTCCAAGTGTTAAGTCCCATGTCCATCAAAATGTGCTTGTTTCCTTCTCAGAGCTTTATGAATTACTCCGTGGGCTTCTTTTCTCCAACAGTAAAAACATGATTAGTGTTTGTTGATCATCTGTCCAAATATGAAAGTTTGAGCAGACTTTTCACTGCGTTAGCTCCAGATTATCAGTCAAAACTTTAGCTCAAATCTCTGAAGCTTACACAGTTAATTCCAAACTTCTTTGACAGTTTTATGGACATTATGGCCTTATGTCACATTTACAGTTGTGTTCATAATGATTTTATAAAGTTAAAAGCATGTACTTACATCTTTTCTCCAGTCTCCGGATAACCTTTTCGCGCTGTGTTTTTCGAACATTTGACCAGCGCCGCGTGGTGCATGATGGGATATAGATGTAGCCCTTGAATTAGGACACGGCTTACGTATGTCACATCTGCTGCCTGTGTCCAACCAAGAAGTCAAATTATAAACTTCACCAAAATAAAAATTTGTTGTAAAATCTAAAGTATTATTACGTTAATTTTGCATCTGTGAAAATGTCTTACCTGTCACATGTACTCGTATTCCCAGGCTGGATGCATCACACGGTGGAGCAGCTCGGTGACCGGGCAACAAGAGACAGTTTTGCCATTCAGTGTCTGCAGAAGTCCCTCGAGTCCGACCCCAAATCAGGACAGTCCTGGTACTTTCTCGGCAGGTAGGCCTACATGCAGTACTACTAACACTAGAACTACAAACACTAGTACTACTAACACTAGTACTACTAACACTAGTACTATTAACCCTAGTACTACTAAGGCTAATACTCTTTAGTTGGCAGTGTGTGTGTTTGACTGTTTTATCTCTCCCATAGGTGCTACTCCAGTATTGGTAAAGTCCAGGACGCCTTTGTCTCATATCGTCAGTCCATAGACAAGTCCGAGGCTAGCGCAGACACATGGTGCTCTATTGGGTAAGAATCACTCACTGTCATTGTGTCTTTGGGCAAGACACTTGACCCACTTTATTATCCGTGTATGTGACCAGTGAGGGGTGGAAATGTATCCATATTCTGTACAACAAATGGATTATGTTTCGAGAAACAGTGCATCTTACGCAATTTTGAATTATACCTACGTGACAGGGATGACAGCAAACCAGCTGTTTCTGTTCCAATGCTGATGTCGATAGTTTAGCTTTAAGTATCTGCCAATACCGGATATCAGTTGATACCAGGGAGACTTATAATATAATTTATTTTCTTTAGACAGCATATGGTAAATGTTAAATCACAAATAACTATTACAAAACATTTGCATACAGTAACTACAGATGAGCTTCGTAGGAAATACAGGTTCTATATTATGAGGTGTTGTATGAAGTTGTCTTATTACACCAATTTATAGACCAAAATGGGATATCGAATGAACTGATATCTTGGATATATATATCCAATCTATCAAAATGTTTCAGTATCGGTGCTAATATCAGATACCAGTATTGTATCATCCCTACTGTGAATCCATACTACGGGCAATGATTGACACATGACTGAAACCTGATTTGTGAAGAACCATTGAAGCTTCAGCCAGAGCCGTGTCTGAGTTCAGGTTTTCTAAATCCACCCTGAATGACTAGATCAGACAGTAATAGAGAGGCCATAAATGCAGACTGGTCATCAGGAAGAATCTCTGACCATTGATTGTGTATTCAGTAGAGCACTGCTGCCTCATATGTTCATATTGAAGTGATACACAGCAGTGCAGAGTAGCGATAGACTAGACAGTGGGCCGATATATCAGCCCAATATTTGCACTTTTAGTATATCGGCCTTAAATCTCCAGCAGAGGCCGATATTTTGTTGTTAACCTGCTGCCTGAAGATGTGAAAATACTGCTTAAAATTTGACTATACAGAGATTAAAGATTTGCGGTAAAAATTACTCTGGGTGACTTTGTAAAAAATTACATCAATCAAAATCGGTCCTAAATATCCTCCCAAACATATGGGCAGAACTTATCAGCCATTAGAGGCTCTGAATTCTAACAGTTGGTGTTGGCCATGAATTGAGTTGTAATTGTTCAGCTAAGTACTGCTGTCGAGGGTCCTGGCTTAACATGACTTGAATTGTTGGACTGTTGTTTTAAATCAGACTTATTCTTTTAACTGCTAGAGTTGTTTCTTCCCATTGAGCCTCTGAAGTTGTGTTCAGTGTGATCAGACATGTTTGAGTAATCTTTATTCCTTTGTTTTCAAGACGTCATTTTCACCTCCACTGGTGTACACTGTGACATACACTTCCCACTGTGACGTACATGCCTCACTGTGATGTACACGGCCACTGTGATGTACTTACTCTCTTCTGCAACTTTATTTTCTTAATCGGTCATTTTCGTTGGATTCGGCAGCGTCGCATAGTCATTTTTGTACAAATGAAAAAAAATGTGCTGCTCTAGTGTGATGCGCAGCTATCCATAGAGGGCGGCGACAGCAGGTGGCGCGTTGATGCAAAGATGTTTGTGGCAATGTCAGCTCCCATTTAGCACCACAATTTTGTAACATGGAAGTCAGTGCACTTGTTTCTTTTGATAAGTCATTCTAGATGAATATTGTGATTTAAAATGTGCAAATTATAACATAACAGTGCATGGGTGTTGTAGATTATAATTATAGAGCACACACAACCACACTAGGTCTGCTTTACCTTTTATCATTTTTTCCCCTACAGTGTGTTGTACCAGCAGCAGAATCAGCCGATGGACGCGCTTCAGGCTTATATCTGTGCAGTGCAGTTGGATCACAGTCATGCGGCGGCTTGGATGGATCTAGGGACTCTGTACGAATCCTGTAACCAACCACACGACGCCATCAAGTGCTACATCAACGCCACAAGGAGCAAAGGGTGCACCAACATCGCAGCTCTGACACACAGAATCAAGTGTCTGCAGGTACGTGGAACTACCAACAACTACCAACAATGACCTACAATGACTTACAATGACTTACAATGACCTACTGGCTCTGCTGTGCTGGAACTGCTGTTGTTTAAAAGGTTGCGTAATCTTATAATTTCAGATGGAGAATAAGTGTCTATTATGCAAAATGGACTTTTGTGATCTTTAAGTAATGTTATAATGCTGTTGCCTCCTCAAAAACAGACCTGGAGTTGTGTTTTGTTTCATTCACACATGTTTGAGCAACATTTTATTTTATTAGTCTGTCTACATCTCCAAAGCTCAAAACGCTCTATTCCACCTTATGATGTTATGAAGTGGTAGTTTTCAAGCTAACAGCTGCTTTTACCTTTTGTTCAGTAGAGACTGGAAATTCTAAGGCTGAAATTATCCAAATAATTCTCGTGAAGGTTTATGGAGTTTAAAACACAGTGGAGCTCTTCCTGTATTACCACATCAGAATCAGAATCAGAAGACTTTTATTGCCGACATGACGACATTGCAAGGTGTTTTCAGTTTGAGAGAAGAACTCAGCGTAAATGTGCAGGGTTTGTGTGTTCAACATTTGTGAATGAAACAAAACACAACTCTAGGTCTGTTTGTGATGAGGAAACTACATCAGAACAGAGATCAGAAAACAGTGTAATATAAGCCCTTTAACTATGATGTCACTTCCAGGGCCATCAGCTGACTGAAAACAATAAAGGTGTTAGCATTTTCTCTTGTTTTAGTGACGACACATCTCACATTAAAAATAGACTGCAGTCTAAAGCTAAGGTAATAAACATAAATCTGTGGTGATAGAAAGTGTACAAAGGGAGTGGAGAAGCTAGGCTAAGCTAAGATAGGATTACCAGTGTGTATCTCACTAACTGCCACTAACACTGTGTTAAGATAGATTCTTATGACAATACTACATACAATTTGTGGTTAAACATACACTTATGAAATGTAACTGCCTCTTGTTTGATGAATAAGGAACAAAAACAGATACAAATCAGCTGTGTTTCTGTTTGGACCCAGAAGTGACATCATCACTGAACAGCTAGGTTAGGTTGTTCTTAGGTAATTTCAGATGAAGGGCAGGAGCCTATATAACTCTCGTTCACTGTTTTTTGGGAGTAGTATCCAAACTTCCACAAATGTTGAACCTTCTCATTATTAGTTTGGGATTGAATCCACAAACTTGTCATATTAATCTTATGGCTTAAAGTCCTTTCAACTGACAACAAGCATGTCTTTGGGGTTGAATAATGGCACCACTTTCTGAAGCTATTGTGAAAGTGCTACTTATTATTTAAACTGACAGAGAAGACACTGAACTTTGTGTCAGTTTTTGTTCCATGTGGATCAGAGATATTAATCATAAACCGGGTCCACACGTGCAGTCTGACAGTTACACAGAGAAGTCCACCTGAGAGCTCTGACCTCTGACCTGTCTCAGCTCAGGTTAGACTATAGGGAGTCTATAATGTGCTGATGTCACATGAACACAACCTAATGTTTATATATTTGGGTTGTTGAGAACTGTAATATAGACTAGGGCCATGTCCCAATTCACTGGCTGCATCCTTCGAAGGACCCGGTCGACGAAGGCTGCTCCACCATGTAGCCTCCATGGACCACAAAGGCCATGCAGAAATGGGACAGGTCTAGTCCACTGAGCCTTTCCCCTCACTCAGCAACCGAGACACACTGCTAATGCTAATGCTAACCACACCGACCACACATATTACGCACATAGATTGATTAAAAAGATTAGGCTCTAGCGATCAAATAGTCGGACCATGAGCCCAAGATATTATAATAAGTCTCATCCAAATCTTATGATTTTGTGTAACTCATAGACTATAAAAAAGAAAGGATTATATATACAGTCTATGGTGTAACTTTTTAAAATATAACCAATTTAAATGACTGTAAAGTTTCAACTAAATAATTTGAATTCTTAAAGTCGGATTTTGATATTGACAGTGGAATACATAAATGTTAAAGGTGCATTAGGTCAGTTTATAAAGAAACATCTGTCTTTGAGTAAAGATGGTTTATTCTACAATTAGAATGAACTTCTGGAAATACTTTGTCAATAATGTGAACAGTCAAATATTAAGCCCTTTACATTCATTATAAAGTTAGTACAAAAAAACAGTTGTAACCCAGACTGTGTTCCTTTTTACTGAATCAGGTGACAGTCTAAAACAAACTCATTATGTTTGTAAAATGAACAGGTGAACTACTACTGCTTAAACATTCTTGAGTCCATGTAAATGGATTAGTTATTATCAAAAGAGACTTAAATAACTGTCACATCTCACAGTGAATCCAAAGTCAGTATAGACCAAAGCATTAAAACAAACTAATCATCTGGTGCTTATCATAGACAAATTGTATTTTGATCTTTAAACATTCTGTTTCTTGTCACCCACTTCAAATGTGAAGTACAAATCTATTTTCTGTAACTGGAACATTACCATGGTCCACTTCCTCAATGATAATACCGTTTAGGTGTTCTTCTGCTAAGATTAAAAGAAACTACCTTTATGTTCCATTTAAATGAAATAGTTTTATCTTGTGCAAGAAATTAGAAGTTAAACCTAAACTTTCCATTCACACTGCAGTATGAGGGCACATAAGGGACAGCAGCACACAGCACATGGGCCTTGATGGAACCATAGACGCCCCACAGGTCTTCTGCAGGACAGTGGAGACATGACCCAACGCACTTAGACCACTCTGTATGATGCATCCCTGTCCTGCAGAGTCAAAAACTGTAATGACAAACACATTAAGAAAGGGATAAATGAAGTCAGCAATACCACACATTTGAGAAATACTTATTTTCACCATTTAAATTGAGGTTTCAATTTGATCATTCCTCTTGCATTCCTCATTAATATAACTACAGATGAAACATGTCTCGTACATGCATTTGACCCATTTCATGCATCACCTGCCTCATTATCAGTCCCCAGTTCTATGACCCTAGCAGTGTTTTCTGTCAAACAGAAGGAAAGAACATTAATACCAAACAGTTTAAACAGTTTCCTCATCATTATACTGTTAGGTCTGATGGGCGTAACAGACACACACAGGTCTCTAGTCTCTACATCAGTGTGAGCACACTGTTATATTAGTGTCTGTCATAAATCATAAACACAACCATTTACTCTTTAATTTAAAAACATTCAGGAATTGTAAAAAGCAGATCAATCACAGAATCAAATACATAAATTGGGGCTTATATTGTGTAATTTGCTTGTAAATATAAGTTTGTTAGACATAATTAAACTGTGTCTTGGTGTTTCCGACCTCCAGGCTCCACATGTGCTTCTTTTTCTCCAACAGTAAAAACATGATTAGTGTTTGTTGATCATCTGTCCAAATATGAAAGTTTGAGCAGACTTTTCACTGTGTTAGCTCCAGATTATCAGTCAAAACTTTAGCTCAAATCTCTGAAGCTTACACAGTTAATTCCAAACTTCTTTGACATTTTTATGGGCGTTATGGCCTTATGTCACATTTACAGTTGTGTTCGTAATGATTTCATAAAGTTAAAGGCATGTACTTACATGTTTTCTCCGGTCTCCGGATGACCTTTTCGCCCCGTGTTTTTCGAACATCTGACCAGCGCCGCGTGGTGCATGATGGGATATAGGAGGCCGCGAAGTATGCTCGGGTGTGTCCTTCGCTCAGGGCCACATTTGTCTGCTGCATTTGTGGGACAGCCTTGTCGCACAGATTGTGACGCAATGTATCCCTTGAATTGGGACATGTCCTAAAACACGGCTGGTGTTTTTTGTAGTAACTCAGTAGTTTTTGGTTGAGATGCTACAGGATAGGCCATTTCAATACTAATGGCCTATCCTGTAGCATCACTAATGGACTGATTAGCGTAACTCGCTGCTTGTCTAGCAGGTTTTGATGATTCTCTAATTTTGACTTGGCCCAGTGCACCATGTTTGCTAGGTTACACTTATGGAATTCCCTAACGTGATGTCATGATTTCCAACCAGGAAGTACAATTTTAAACTTGGCAAACTGGGAACAGATTGTAAAAATTTTATTATTTTTCTGGAAAATCTTAAATATAATGATCTTAAGTGTGTTTTAGTAAAACGAGTAGTCCGGCCCGTCTTAGGCACTTTAAACTACATTATATTGTATGTTCTAGGGATGAATTATACACTTAAGTCATTTGCAGTTTATTAACATTTATTTAGGCTAAAGGTGCCCTCTGAAACTTTATAGATGGAGGATCTGCCACCTGCTTGTTTCCATGGAGATGTTATTGCTTTACATAGATTGTACTACAGTATGGCATTAAATTATCTATTTCTATGAAGACAAGCAAGTGGTGTCACCGGGCCAAGTTACAGGTAAGATCTGTGAAGAGGTGGACTGCCTTCAAGGTATTATTTAGTGATAACAACACCTGCATTTAATGCCATAGTGTGGAACAGTCCAGGCAAGAGACCAGCAGATGATAGCGTAGATTATCCACCAGAAAATGTACATAGTGTAGCTTTAAAGTTCTTCTAAATTTCTTAAACTATAACTAAAACCAGGCTGATTCAGTTTTGTTTTCTAACAGTAGTAGTTTTTGTTTAAAATCCAATAACAGGCTAATGCTTTACACATGAACGGTCACATGATCAAAAGCTAGTTAAGTTAACTTATAATTAATTAATATTACACACACACACACACACACACACCCCCACACCCCCACACACACACACACACACACACACACACACACACACACACAATGTCGGATAAATAGTTTAAGCCTTAATTCCAGAGTTAGGCCCTTTGATTTTACTGAGGCTTAAAGGACCTCGTCAGGTTTGCGCTGCAGGACATGTACCGTCACCAATGCTCTGCTGCTCTGTGGTCAAGTTAATAGACTCACTGCTCCTTTTATGCTTTTTTATTTTAACACAAAAATGTCTCTGTAAAAGTGCCAAAAGACCCAATATTACCATCATTAGAGCTGAATAATGTTATGCCTCGTTATAGACATTAAATACACCTGACATGAGATGTGCCATGTTTTTACTTTAAAAAAAGTGTCAAAATAGCTATGTAATTATAGCTTCTTCCTGATTAAGCCTTTTAAAAAAATACTGTAAACAACTTTCCTTTTTTCGGTGTAGAGTCCGCCACCTACTTGTGTCCCTGGAAATGTTATTACTTTGGGAGGTTCCACAGTGTAGCATTAAAAAACCTGGCTATCTGTTTGAAGGCAAGCCGGTTCTTGCATTTTTTAAATTATTTACATGTGTTTTTATTGCCGTATTGAGAAGTTTAATGCCATACTGTGAAACATTCCTGGCAGAGCATTAACATCCCAATGGAGACAAACAGTTGGTGGACACCCCATCAGAAAACTTCCATAATACACTTTTAACCAAGCATTTGAGTACACATTAAACAATACTGAACCTTATTATTGAATATTCTGCAGCTCTATGAGGCCGCTTTCCTTAAGACACAAACATGTTGCTTAATGAGCATAAAAGGGTCTTTACATATGCTCTATACACTTTATAGTAACCACACCTTAATTAGTCTTAATGAACTGGAACAAAGACTTAATTCATAATGAACAAATAGTTTAGTAAGTATCATTCAGGATTAGTAACTACTTAAATGAAAAGTATATATTTTTTGGAGCTTTTTGTCTTGTGGAGCTTTTGTTCTATGTTATTCCTCATCAAAAACATGCCTGAAGAAATGCCAACCATCCCTATATACCCCCCAATACCCCCTCTTTAATACCACATTGAAGTAATTATCCCCTCTTTAATACCCCATAGAAGCAAATACCCCCTCTTTAATAATCCATAGAAGTAAATACCCCCTCTTTAATACTCCATAGAAGTAAATACCCCCTCTTTAATACTCCATAGAAGTAAATACCCCCTCTTTAATACCACATTGAAGTAAATATCCCCTCTTTAATACCCCATAGAAGTAGATACCCCCTCTTTTAATACCACATTGAAGTAAATATCCCGTCTTTACTACCCCATAGAAGTAAATACCCCCTCTTTAATACCCCTTAAAAGTAAATACCCCCTCTTTAATATCACATAGAAGTCAAATACCTCCGCTTTAATTTGTAACAATTAGTAATTGGTTTGTTTCATTACCCTCCCTTTGCTCTCTGTGCTAAGTCACTCCTCTTTCAGAGCACTATGACAACACGATCAGCTGCATCCCACTAATGAAACTACTTCACATCATATCAAGTTTGTCAAGTTGCTGTGTACAGTTTTGCATCATGTTTTTGTATATTTATGGAGAATTGTCATGTGGGAGCATGGGTGATGTAGGCCCGTGGAAGGAGCCTTGAACAGGCTCGTACTGCTGACTATAAAGAGGGTTCGAATAGGGCTCGGGAGAGATCACTAAATTACTGAACCTTCTAAAACCTCTCCAGGCATGTTTTGGATGAGGGAACATTGTCATAACTTGATACAAAGCTCCAAAAAGTATATTTTGCAGAATACCATGTCTTTAAGTATTAATTAAGTAGATACTAAGCCGGCATTATTCTTTATGAACTATTTGTTCATGTGAATTTAGTTTTTGTTCATATTTATTAGAAGTAGTTCATATAAAGTGTTGGTTTAGGCGTATTCTTCAGCAGCCTGTCCCATCTGCGCTGGCTTCACGTTCAGATGCATGGTTTAAGTCTCACCTGCTCCTCTTTGTATTAAGACAAGCTGCTTGGTTGTGTCTTAATACATTTTTTTTACTATTTTTGTGGCTTTTACTTTTGCAATTCACTAGGAAATTTACTGCTGATTTCAACCTGCTCGATCTACTCACCATTGCTGTTCATTCTCCTTGTTTTTGGGGTCCATAGCAACCGATAAAGTTATAATGGCGAACATTGCAATACCATAAAAAAGGTATTCCATTTTGGACAATTTACAATGCAATAAAGTCAATTATATTACTTAATTAGTATATTGTATGATCATCATTGTTATTGCTGTGTGTCAGATGCCCTCCCATACCCCTATATCCCTGTGTCAGATGCCCTTCCATTCTCCTCCTGTAATGCTGTGTGTCAGATGCCCTCCCATTCTCCTGTTTCCCTTTATATCAAATGACCTCCCAGTGTTAGACTGAGATGGAGTCTGGAGTGAATCTGCAGATGTTGTGTGTGTGTCAGATGCCCTTCCAGATGTTGTGTGGTTGGATAAATACAGCGGGAGAATGGACCTTGTCACTGATAGAAATGATCAGGGGAAAAAAATATGGATTTGACTTTTGGAGATTCTCATAAAAAAAAAAAAAATCCACTCTCCCTGAAAAAAAAAATGCTTTATTGCATTAAAATTGTCCAAAAACACAGTACATTTCTGCCATTTTAACAGTAGCTGTTGCTTCAGTGGTCTTCATTTCTTATTTAAACTTTCTTTTTATATTTCATTTTGATTTTTCACGTCGTTTTCATCTCCTTTAGGCTCAGTTGAGTTCCCCCCAGCTCAGTAACCTTCAGAGTAAAACTAAAATGCTGCCCCTTATTGAGGAGGCTTGGAGTCTGCCCATCCCTGCAGAGCTCACGTCCAGACAGGGACCAAGCAATGCTCCGCCGCAGGTGAGAGAAGCTAGTACTATACCACTTATTGTTATTATTATTACTATTATTATTATTACTATTATATATACATCCCTATTCCCCTGTTTAATCTATAGGACACAGGTTTTGCACTCTCCATCCTCAGATATTATGCGAAAACATCCTTCAAACCTGGTATTTAAATGTACTAATTTGGACACAATTAATACAAGAATCACATTTCAGTGTTTGTACAGATCTAAACTACAGGGTTAGCAGCCTTTATGAACAATAAAACAAGAGCTTTTGTTTGTGGACCATTGTGTCCACTCAAATCGTGATTTCGATTCAGTGATTAATGCTGCAGCTCTAGACTGGTGCTTTGCTGCTACAGGCCGCTGGTTTTAGGGCTGTTGAAAAAAATTGATTCGTAAAAGGATCACAATTCAACATCGATTCTGGATCGATTCCAAAAAATGTATTTTAAATGACATTAATAACAGTGTTTCAGCCATGGTAAACTCACCTGAGATGGGCTCTGTGGAGTTCACAGCGTTTCTCTTGGTCAGTAAACTGGAATAAGCCTGTGTGTTGTACATCTGTTTAAAAACAGTTGTTGTAGTGAGTTTAAGTTGTTTGCCTCTGGGCACTCCACCGCTCTGCGCACCCATTAACTGAGCCTAGATAAGGACTGAGTAGATCTGTTATTTTTATTGAATTGAAAAACTAACAAAACAATAATTACAAATAGAATTTTATCGACCTTCTTTCAGATTCTTGCCTGATTTTGTTTGGATGTACAGTTTATGTAAAGATTGTTACAAGAGGGAACTTGAAATTAACAAAATAAATGTTCTTTGTTTTTGAATAAATAATAGCTTCAGAATTGAATTGGAATTGTTTTGGAATCGAGAATCATTTTCAATCAAATCGGCACCCCGATAATCAAAATCACACCCCTAAAAAATACAGCTCCCAAGTCCATAATAACACATGTAAACTGGGGCTGGACTCAGAAAACAACAATATCAAACAAGAGGCAGAGTGACAGACACACTTCTGTTCACCGCATGTAGTTTGAGGGTTGTCCACTGCACTAAACTCACGTGGGATTCAGTGCTTGTGTACATTTTTGGGGGCAGAACACTTCTCATCGTTTCTTGTTTTGGACACCTTTGTCTGACATTTTAATGCCAGGTCTGACGGTGGCTTTTTGGGGCTGTTTCTCTCTCTCTTTTTAAATGTTAGATCTGAGGATGAGTTGGGCTAAAACCATAACTGCTCCTTTTTCTGTTCACTGTAGTAGAGTCGCTCAGCTTCACCCATCACACCATCAAACTATGTATCTGATATATTTAAATCTTTATTTCAATATTTACTCCATAGAATGCATTCTTTTCAACTAATGTCTTGTAGACTCTTGTGAGGTCGTTAAATACTTGCTATCATTTTCAATAGCACAATTAGAATTTCATAAATGCTGATTTATTCTTAATGACAAAAACACTGGACATGATGGACAAATCGTTTATGTTATGTGTTTTGGTTCCATACGATTATCCAATCAGAAAGCAGAATGAGCCCCACATGACTTTCTCATTTGGGTTGCCAATGTTTAAATCCAGTTGGTTTAAACCTAAAATGCCTCTCTCTGATCTGATTGGTCACTACCTCAACCGCCGCACCTGCAGCCTCACGACTCAGTGCTACTGCACCCTCTACAATAGACTGCTTTTAATCCTGCTTGAACCCTATTGTAGTTCTTTTGGTCTATTCTAGGTGTGATCGGTGAAGTTTTGTAGTTTTAGTTTCACATTTAGACTTCCCATTGATCCTGTCTGTCTTCTTCCCCTGTTGTAGTTGACCTTAGATGTCCTGCAGTTGCTCCCAAAGCCGACATGGCGCCCCCTAGTGTCTGAACTCCACCTAGATCTCATTCATAACATCATCCAAACATCATGTTTCGCTCATTAAGTCCCTAAATCATTTGCAATGGGAACTTTCAGCCATAACATTGTACAGGGCTAGAAATGCAATTCACCCCAATATTATACGTTTTTAATGATATTTCTCCTATTGTCCAAACAGTGTATTAAATAGCTGCATATTACTTGGTACCTTGATAAATATAAGGTTATATATACTTATATAGTTTAATAAATCATTTTAAGTTGTTTATAGTTAAAATGCTGAAATTGGTCGAATAACAGTCTAATATTTTTTTTGTATCTATTGTTTAAATAATTCACCCTGTTTCTATTGCTGTGGCTTTTCTGTCCCTGCTCCTTTCCTCCATCACTTTTTCTTTGCTTTCATTTTGATTCATTGTGTCTTTTCCTCCTCCCTTCGTTGGTGTTTCAGGCTTGTAAACCGAACCACAGCACAGAGGGAGGGGGCTCTGGTCCCACTCTGCCCCCCCACGTCAGCCCTCTGTCCCAGGCAGACGAATCCTGTCCGGCCAAGAGGAGGAGGGTCGGTAGTCCAGCCAAGGTATTCATGCAACTACATGGTGTAATATTGACTGAAATGAGATCTTTTCAGCAAAATATTTTTTCAGAGCTTTTAGACATGTTATAGTTGTATCGTTGTCCCTTTCTCATTTACTCTCTCCAAGTTGTATGTGGAGTGATTTGTGCATGTGTGAGTAATCTTTAATCGCTTATTTTCAAGACGCCATTTTGCCAATCTACCCCCGTTTTCACCTCATCTGGTACACACCCACTGTGACGTACACACTGACTGTGACATAAACGCCCACTTTGACACGCCCACTGTGACATAAACGCCCACTGTGACATAAACGCCCACTGTGACGTACATGCCCACTGTGACGTACACACCCACTGTGACGTACACACTTCCTTCTCCAGTTTTATTTTCTTTATCGGTGATAATCGTAGGATTCAGCAGTGATAAAGATACAAATGAAAACAAATGTGCTGCTCAGTAGTGTGATGTGCAGCTATCCGTAGGGGGCGCCGACAGCACGCTTTGTTGTGATGATGACAGCTCCCATTGGACACAGTTTTCTAAAGCGGAAGTCAGCGGACTTGTTTATTTTATTAAGTCGTTTTATATGAATATTGTTATTTAAAATGTGTAAATTATAACATAATGACCCACGAGTGTCAGAGATTATAACTACAAAAAGCACACAAGCACAATAGGTCTTTAAAGTGATAGAATGTAACTATCTGAAGGTGGAAACTCAACTGATTGATTCCATGAAACTAGAAAGTTAAAACCATACTTTGGAACATTCTCTGTGAAAATAGATAAGTTTTATTCCATACTGTGAAATATTATAACCATGGAAACAAGCAGTGAGACCCCCTCCAGGCCAAATGGAGGTGCAAGCTGCATCACTGGCTCTAAAAACATCCATAATGAAATAACACACATTTAGTCTTTTTTGAGCAAAAAAAGTTACATACTATGTCTTTAACCGTCTTCTCCTACAGTTTGCCATTTTTCGTTCAGTCTCCACACTGTTCTAAGATACTTTACTCTACAGGTGCCTTTGACGATCCTATTGCATCTCATTTACACCAGTGACCAGCACCAGAATCCTGAAACCCTTGAAGTGGAGATGTTGTTTCTTGCTGTGTACAGTGTGATTCAGGTGTAAAGTTACTCAAATGGATATATTCTATTTTCTTTTGTCTCTGCAGGAAGTCCCCAACTGGTATCTTTCTCCACAAAAACTACAGGTGTGTGCTGTACATTTTATTTAAACTTTTAGAACAAAAGCCTTACTTCACCGCTGGGGGCTTGAGTTTTCACCAGCACAAATATACAAATTTGAAAACTAGAACATAATTTCTTTCCGTATGTCCTGTGTATAGAGCGGCAAACTTGATCACAGTTGGAATGGACACAATTAGATCTGTACAGATATGTTCTGATTCTAGTATTTGTTTCTCTGTTCAGATTTCAGTCTTTTTGTCAGTTCTTCTAGACCCATTTAAAATATGAACTTTGACACAAATCTTATTACTAAAGCATAAATTACAAATCTGATCTCAATGCTTAGTAGAAACATGGCAATTATATATTTTTCCCAGACTGTTCAGCTGTTGTCTTGGGCGTGTTGTAGTTAAATGCTTGCCCTGATATGATCAGTTTTGTCTTGTTTACTTTTAGTTGTTGGAGCAGCTGAGAGGAAACCGGGCCAGTCTTAAACCTCCTCAGTTACAGATGTTGGAACAGCTCGAGGCTCAGCTCAACATGATGCACCAACACCAGGTATGAGAGCACACCTGCACACTCTGTGTAATGTATCACAACTCACCTGGCTCTGTTTAACAAAGCAGATCTCTCAAATTACACAGTTTCCCTAGTGGATTTTGTTAGCTTTGTGCATTTAGTTTAATTTCTATAGGAGACCAGAATGGAACCAGAACTTGGCCCCAAAATCCCTTTCCCCCATGTTGAGACTGTAGAGCACTGATATAATATTTGATTTGAATAGTAACGGGGTGGGTAGAGTAGACAAAAAGTGTACTCATGTATGTGTAGAGTTACATTATTTCAAAATAATGTTACTCACTGTCAGGACGTAGCATCTGATTTATAATTTGACGGGAATGTGAAAGACAAAACATGAAAATCACAAAATGTGGTATTTTCAAACATACACAAAACTGACCCAAACGAAATCACATCTGAAGGAGCCAGAAACACAAATCATTTCATATTATTACATAAAGCTCAGTCACTTTAGACTTTCTCTCAGAGGAAAAGGAAGCACAACTTTTACTCAAGAATATTGTTACACTGTACTATATATTACTCAAGTAGGAGTAGAATATGCTGTCTGAAAAATACTACCACTACCCACATCTGCATATTTTACAGTAGATATATAATGATTTCAGTGTCCAAATAATGGAGTCATTTCTCACAAAAATCGTATATTTCTTTGTTTCAGATGAGGCAGAACTCTGGCCATGTTCGTCCCTCTCTCCCGAATGGTCCCACCCCTCACCCCCTCCCCTCCCCAAATCTGCACCGCCTCCCCCAAAGACCCCTCCTCAACGGGCCCCTGGGTGTCCCCCCCTCGGCCCCTAGCAGGAGCAGCAGTAGTAGTAATAATAATAGTAATAGTAGTAGTAGTAATCAGACGGATGGGGACGTGCCTTATGTACAGACAGCGGAGGGAGGAGAGAGAGCGCTACCTCAAACCTGCACAAAACCACAGGACACAACGCCATGCCCCGCCCTCCACCAAAACAACTCTCAGGTATAATTGACATTATACACAACTACTAATAAAGAGATATCAGTGTTTTCATGTATATGTTGGGGAGAATATGATGAATTTGAGTTAGAGTTAGAAAATCAGCTCTATCCCTCTAGGTACAACTAACTGCTGCAATAGAGTGCATATGGCATGAACTACTAAATGTGGTGTACACTTGTGTTTAAAGAAATTTCAGATATTGAATAAATTCAGATAAATGCAGGTTTATCTTTTGGACAAGCACCTTTTTTAGGCGGAGATGTTGGTTTCATAGCTGTTTGTTTCATGTGTCTGCAGGTCATCTCATTTGTCTCTTCAGCAACTGCAGTTTTAAAATTATAATTTTATTTTAGGAAAAATCTAAATATATTAATCTAATCTTACAATGACCAAATTTGTGAAATTTTGTGTTTTGTTTTTTTAAGTTGAATTTGTATGAGCCTACTCTCCCTCGTTATACCTATAGGCACTTATAGACGTTGTTACATTGTTGGTTTGATCCTGATTTATACCTAATGGTGACTTGATTTAGACTTGGTTTGTTCTTTCTTTAGTCCAGGTTTTGTTCAAGGTTTTGTTCCAGTTTAGTCTCTTTTTTCCATACTGTGTATATGAATTGTGAATGTGCACCAGTCAGAAAGATTTACCAAATTTGTGAGTTTTTAATAGCCACATTTCTTTTTCTTTTAGGGGCTTCAGAAAGGCTCAGCTCCAGCCGCTCCCCCCTCCAGCTCGGACACGACCCCCGACCCCAGCTTAGCCCCTCCCACTTCCTCCTCCACTTCCTGCCCATCGTCCAATCAGGTCGCACATTCCACAGACGCGTCATCGACATCGTCATCGCCGCTTCAACCGAATTCTACCAATAATAACACAGTTAACTCAAACCACCTCCCAACTTCCCCTACTCCTTCCTCCTCCTCTTCCTCGGCTACCTCTAGTTCCACAATTACCGCTACCAAAGACGCTACAAAACCCAACATATCGCATAAAAATGGCGACGAAGTTATGAAATCTCCACTTGCATCTAATCATGTTCAAACTGAAATGGAAAAAACATCATCGGAAAACAGTGAGACAACTGTAACTTTAAGCGCAGACAATCCACGGCTATCTGCTTTGTTAGCGGCTAGCAAAGATGATACAGAAAACTCGACAAATTCCCAAGAAGTTAATAAGAAAGTCAACAATATCCATCCAGGAATTAAACCATCAACTCCTCAGGCGCACAGTTCAACGGCTTCTTCCCCAATATCTGCAATGTCCACAGCCACGCCCTCTCCAAAATCTACAGAGCAGACGGGAGCGCCGAGTCCAGCTAATTCAAATACTCCAGCTGTGAATGGGAAAGGGGGAATGTCGGAAGATTCCCAAAGCCCGTCAAAACCAGACCCCCCAGTGGTACCGGGACTGAAGACCACACCCCCACACGCCCACACCTCCAACTCCTCCTCCTCTGTGTCCATCTACCCCAGCTCTACAGATGTGCTCAAGGCGTGCAGGTGAGACTAAAAATGTGGCTTTAAATGAATCACTGCGTGTTTTTTCAAGCTGGTTTGTTCCTGGTTTAGGTCTGGTTTATTGTAGACTAGGGCTGTACATGAATCTGGTAATACGTATCACAATATTGATATCCCGATGCTAAAATCGATAATTGGCCCTCGCCACTCACGAAGTGATGGCGAGGGGCATTGTTCTTGCTGGGTTTCTTTTTCTTCTTCTTATTTTTCCGCCCAAATGATCGCAGTTTTCACCCCTTGAACATCGACGAAAACCCACATATAGGTATAGGATCGACCGGCTCGGCGAAAAATTTCATAAAATTGGCATCGCGACAATGTCCGAAGCACACCGGCTCGACAGCGCCACCTAGAAATTTTGAGATTTTCAATTTAATAGGGAGGCCCGACTCAGATTTGGACGAAATTCGTACCAGTGCTAGAGCTCATCGAGAGAAGCAAAAAATATAACTATAGCGCTGCCCTATGACGGACAGGAAGTCGGCCATTTTGGATCAAAAATTCGCGTGCTAACCAGTAGGTTAGCTATGTTCATTTATATATGCAGTCTATGTTTGTAGATCTGTACTAAAGTGTTTAATTCTCCTGTTCATTTAATACGGCTCATGATTTTTTAACAGTATTGTAGGTGAAGATTAGTTTTTGTGGGTTAAATGTGTTCTTGGGTTATTTTGCCAGTGGCATGAGTTAGTTTCAATCTTATTGTCTATCATCTATATTTACTCCAGCAAAATATCACACTTCAAAATGTGATATCATGACAGACCTGATAATTAGACTTATAAAAATAAATGACAGTGAAATGATGGTTTAAATGTCAGAAAACAGTTTAGACACAAGGAAGACACTGTGTTGACAGAGGCAGAGATTATTTAGGTTATTCATAACGTTATAGATATAGACTTTTTATAGTATTTTTTCCTGTATAAAAGTGGCTCTGGCTTTTTGTGTCTAATTTCATCAACCAGTTTAAATTACATTACAATTTGTTATTGCCAAGTCCATCTTAATTTAGAAGATTTTTAGTATAGTTTGATTTTATTAAGATGCTGTTTGAGATTTAATGAATTGAAAGCTTTTGACAGTTACTTTCAAATGTGAAATGGTTATGCAGAGTGTACAAGGACATTCATTGTGGTTAGTTGTGAAGACGGCGCCTCTCAGTGGAATAACAGTGCGACTACAAATACAAAGGCATATTGTGTAACTTCATTCAAGGCTGTAGCTGTTGCTGTGCAGAAACAGGAGCACAATAGTGGAAATGCTTGGGCTTTAAACCAATGCATATTATTTAAAGTTGCACTGTGTAACTTCCACATGCTTTGTTCCATGGAGATTTTATTACTTTGCCTAGTATGTTTCACAATATGGTAGTGTTGTCTCGATAATAAAATTTCAAACTTGATTTTGATGCTAAGGAAAAGGCTCGCTACTCAATACAGATTCCAATAATAAAAACCCTCTTTCTGTAGACAGTAGACTGTGATTTTCCACATTAAATGTTCGTACTTTGTGTACTATTCTAGTCTATGTGTCTTATCCTTGTGAAATATAAAGCTCAACATCATTCTGAAGATATTCAGGTTAATTTTTGTCCTGTCAATGGGGCTTTTTAAGTATCAATACCTGCGAACAATGAGGATCTAGTTTCAATACTATTTTTAGTATCAATTAACATCTGATTTTTGATTCTTTTTACAGCTCTACAATATGCCATTTAACTTAGCCACCTTTAGGTGTTTTGTTGCAAAAAAAGGATGCATGCATTCTCAGTGTGAGCAAGGTTGCCTCCCCACAGATCTGACCTGTAACTTGGCCTGGTGCTGTCACCTGCTTATCTCCATGGAGATAAGTTTATTGCAACTATGTGGAACATTCTAGGTAAAGCAGTAACATCTCCAAAGAGATAAGCAGGTGCCAGACCCTCCTCAAGAAAAGCTACATAGTGGAGCTTTGATGGTCTTGTACTTGATTCCAGACTAGTTAAGTCGCCACATGTTGCATAATTAGCCGAGGAAATATCTGGTAACACTAATGAAATAATGGTTGATTCTTGTTTAATTTTGTTGGTTTAAATGTTCAAAATATTCAAATAAAAGAATAAATAAATGTATGTATCACGTTTTTAATTGTCTGTGTTTGTCTCAGAAACCTCGGTAAGAATGGCCTGTCGAATAGCAGTATCCTCCTGGACAAGTGCCCTCCTCCTCGACTGCCCCCAGCACCCAGCCCTGCTCTGCCCAAAGACAAGCTCAATCCCCCCACGCCCAGCATCTATGTGAGTACTACTGTTACTACTGTCACTACTGCCACAGCATCTATGTGAGTACTACTGTTACTACTGCCACAGCATCTATGTGAGTACTACTGTTACTACTGCCACAGCATCTATGTGAGTACTACTGTTACTACTGTCACTACTGCCACAGCATCTATGTGAGTAGTCAACATCACACATACATTTGAACTGGGGCCACGTTCCTTGGTTTTGTTCTGGTTTGTAAACATTGGAGTAGAGATCGACTGCCTGAAAATCATGTGCAATCAATAAGCTCTGCCATTGTTTACACTGCTCACTGTCCTGCAAAATAAAATTACAATAAGGGAATTATGTTTAGACCTCCACACGCCTGCTTTACCCTAACCCCTCATGGTGTACTCACAAATATTAACCTGATGTATCGGGCTATGTCTGCCTATGAGTATGACCCATACAACTGGTACTAAATTATTTTAAATTACATTTTTTTCTCTCTTTTTACAGTTGGAAAACAAAAGGGACGCGTTCTTTCCTCCACTGCATCAGTTCTGCACAAACCCCTCCAACCCTGTCACCGTCATCAGAGGACTCGCAGGCGCACTTAAACTGGGTACAGCATGTCTTCAAATCTACTTAAAACAAGCTGCTCAAAGCAAAATCAAATCAATAAATACTTTTGCAGATATAAACCGTTATTGTCTCTCTCTCCTCAGACCTGGGTCTCTTCTCCACTAAGACACTGGTGGAGGCAAACCCGGAGCACATGGTGGAGGTCTGGACTCAGCTGTCTCAGCCTGCAGACGAGAACTGGGACCAGACCGGGACCAAGAAACTATGGCGATGTGAGAGTGGGCGGGGCCATACCACCATCGCCAAATATGCCCAGTATCAGGCTGCATCCTTCCAGGAGTCTCTGAGGGTAAGAGAAGGGGGAGGGTCTGATATTTAAGAGTCAAAATCTCAAGCTGAAGTATAGAATTTCCTCTGCAAAGAACAAAATATAAATAATAACAGTGCGTCTTTTTTATAGACAGTAGAGGTCTGTAGTTTAGACCTCTACAAACATGTTCAGAAATGCAGGAGGTCCATGTTTTAGTTTAGCAGTTTAGATTTCAGTCTCACATGTGAATGCTCCTGGAGTGTTTTACAATGTGCACTCTGATTAGAATCCTGCTTTTTCAAATATATATCAAAAATTGCAGTTAGAAAGAGATTTGTTTTATTTAAGATTTGACTGATCCCTGCATTTGTTCTGTTTTTATTTTTAAGGAGGAGAATGAGAAGAAAGCACTAAAGGAGCCGTCAGATGCAGAGCCAGCCTCAGCAGACAGGTACAACTCACTGTACATATGTTTTTATATGTGTAAAATGCTCTGTTGAGTTTGTATGGTCTGTTCATCTCACGATCATATATTATTGAAATTGAAAACCAGAGCATATATATATATATATATATATATATATATATATATATATATATATATATATATATATATATATATATATATATATATATATATATATATATATATATATATATATGTGTGGGTGTGTGTGTGTGTGGGGGGGGGTGTATATAAATGTGTAATTGTTCTCTTTTGTTTCTTCAGTGTTGCACGAAAAAGAAGAGGTCCTCTAAAATACATTAAGTTTGGGACAAATATTGACGTATCGGATGAGAAAAAGTGAGTGAAAAACTGAACATGGCCAAAACCAGAACTAAACTGAGACTAAAATGGAACTAAAGCAGAAGAGAACTAAACAAGGACTAATCCAGGACAAAACCGGGACTGAAGCAGAGCTAAACCTTCAGTCCTGAATCAAGACTGAAGTAAGACTACATCACAGGACTAAACCACAGGACCAAATGAAGCCTAAATCAGGACTAAACTAATACTGATCCAGGAGTTTATCACAATGAAGTCAAGGCCAAACCACAGGACTAAACCAGGACTAAACTAGGACAAAATCACAACCCAAGCCAGGACTAAACCAGAACTAAACCAGGACTAAATCATCCCCCTACAGGTGGAAGCAGCAATTGCAGGAGCTGAGCAAACTGCCGGCGTTTGCTCGAGTCGTCTCTGCCGGAAACCTGCTGAGTCACGTGGGACACACCATTTTAGGCATGAACACTGTGCAGCTGTATATGAAGGTGCCAGGCAGCAGAATACCAGGTCAGACATTTTTCAGTCTATATACTCTATCTATTCAAGAGTCCAAACTAAATGTAACAATCAGGCCAGACACTGTATAATCAGGGTTCCCACGCGCCCTGGAAAACCTATAATAGACCTGTTTTCCAGACAAGGAAAATGCATCGAAAAAAGAGAGATGAGATGAAAAAAAAATGTCCTGGGAAATATATATTCTGTCCTTGAAAATGTCTCCACACTATGCTTTACTAGATTACAATTAATACTTTGCAGTGACATCACGCAAGAAGGGGGTAATTCTTGTGTGTCTATGGCAGAATGTGCATGCAGTGTGACAAACTGAAAAACTGTTGGCTAACGCTAGCTAGGTTGTGATTGTAATGCTATTTGAGAGGGACTTGTTTAACAGCACAGTCAGTTCTTTATGCTCAGATTGTGTTAAAATAAAGTTCAGATTAAAAGCTTCAGACAAAGCAGTGTCTTCAGTTAGCATCATACCCTCAGGGTATGATGCTAACTGGGTTGTTAATGACAGCAGCCGCAAAGTATCAATAAACCAAATGGGTCAATCAAACAATATACCTCAAATATCTGGAAAGTTAATAGCTCAAATGATTCCCCCATGGTCAGTGTGTGTTGTGTCCTTGGGCAAGACCCTTTTTTAAGGCAGTTCTGAAAAGGTTCAAATAGGACTGTCTTGATAATTACTCTGGCTGTTTCAGTAAATAAAACATGGAACAATATTTTCTGTGGCCCATAATTTGTGTGTAGTTTTTTATTTTTTATTTTTTATAGAGGGTTGAAGACTTATCTAAAACAAATTGCAGTATTATTGTTTATTGTATAGTTTCTTTTAACAGCATAAAGGATTTGTTATCATGATGGGATCAAGTAAAAAAATAAATAAATCATGTCCTTTTATTCTGTTTTGCCTAAAAAGCCTATCTGATACCAAGAGGTAAAAATTTTAAGGTGCACTGTCTTAACCAAAAAACAAAAACAAAACACAAATCTTTATTACTTTATGCTTTTGTTTTAAAATCTGTGTGTGTTTGTGTTTCTGCAGGGCATCAGGAGCACAATAACTTCTGTGCAGTGAACATAAACATTGGGCCAGGCGACTGTGAGTGGTTTGCGGTGCCGGAGCCGTACTGGGGAGTCATGAGCAACTTCTGTGAAAAGTAAAACATTTTAAACTTGATTGCATTTAAATGCTGCCAGAGCAAAGAGCTTAACAGTGACCACAATAATTACCGCAACAATAACCACAACAATGACCACAACAATAACCACAACAATCACCGCAACAATCACCGCAACAATGACCACAACAATAACCACAACAATCACCGCAACAATAACCACAACAATGACCACAACAATGACCACAACAATGACCACAACAATAACCACAACAATCACCGCAACAATAACCACAACAATGACCACAACAATGACCACAACAATGACCACAACAATGACCACAACAATAACCACAACAATCACTGCAACAATAACCATAACAATGACCACAATGACCGCAACAATGTTAATCATGAAATTTGATATTATATAAATTGACACTTTAATATGTGGGATACATTTTGTATTTAACTTGGATCTTTGAAATAAAAATGTGCTTTCAGCAGCGCCCTCTTGTGGTCAATAGGGGTGAAATAGACTGCAGTTACATTCATAACTCTTGTTGCTAATGGTTACTTGTATTAGAAAAAGGAGGGCTCTGCGTGAAAGCTGCTCACAACTTTGCTTAAATGTGAGAGTAGGTAATAATGCGAAATATGTGAACAAAATAAGTTTTGTTTTTAATGAGGGCTCTTATGGTTACCACTGTGCTTCAGATACATCACAACATTTATAGACTAATAATATTTAATAAAGATGAGGAGCAGCCAAAACGAATGTTCAAATGCACATTTGTATTTTAACACAGTCACCTCTTGGGTCTAGTCACTTATAGAAATGATCAGGTTTAGCATTTGTGCTTTTACATTTTGAATATTTCATTGTAAAGTACGATGTGCTCAAAAGGAAAACCTGCTCTCATATTGAGTATGACATCATCACATTAGCTGAATCATGTCTTATGGCCGTTTGCTCACATTACCTTTGTTTTTGCCCACAGAAACAACATAAACTTCCTGATGGGTTCGTGGTGGCCTAATCTCGAGGATCTCTATGAGGCAGATGTTCCTGTGTATCGCTTCATCCAGAGACCGGGGGACCTGGTTTGGCTCAACACCGGCACCGTGCACTGGGTCCAGGCCATCGGCTGGTGCAACAACATCGCCTGGAACGTCGGCCCGCTCACAGGTGAGGAACGAGGACTCAGACTAATGAGAATTACAACAGGAAAAATGTACAGAAAAATGTAATGTGAATTGGTAGACTAATCGAATAATCACATGCATTTCAGAACATGTTTGTAGAGGTTTAAATTACAGGGTTAGTAACTTTTACACTTAATAAGACCCAATGGAGACACAGAGAGGGCATCTGACACGCAGTGATACAATGTCTACTTTACTTAAGTCAGGACTAAACCAGGACTAAACCAGGACTAAACCAGGACTAAACCAGGACTAAACTGAGAGGTGAGGAACTAATACATTGTGCAACACTAATGTGATTCTTGTAATCTAAACTGTTGAACAACTCAAGGAATCCTGTGCATTTCAGAACATGTAGTGGTAGTGTTCAAGTGAACAGCTCCTTTTACCTTTATTTTTGTAGAGTTTGGCCATTCCAGGTCTGTAATCATCTAAATGATTCGAGTGAAGGTGTATGGAGTTTAAAAACACAATGAGGACTTTCTGTATTAACACATGATGACATCACAAGGTGGAACAGAGTGTTTTCAGTTTGAGAGAGGAACTCAGTCTAAATCTGCAGGGTGTGTTTTGAACATGTGTGAATGAAACAAAACACAACTCCAGGTCTGTTTGTGATGAGGAAACAACATTAGACAAGAGATCGGAAAATAGCCTAATATGGACACATTAAGTAATTACCCAAACAAATGGTTTGACAAGAGACAGCTCTGTTGTAGATGACTGCTGTTTCCTCTCCCATAAGTGTCTTTAATTTTTGTCTGTGTTTGTGTTGACGTTGTGCAGAGGTGCATTCTTCCATATATGACCTTTTCTCAGTGCTTTAAACACATGAGGCTGATTACTGACATTTGAGCTGATTATTCCTGATTACGTTTCATTGTTGATCATGTCCATGTAGATTTCTCCTCCACTTTTCACCACTGAAGGCTCAAATATGCAGCTGATGGAGACGGGGTATGAAACTAAACCTGTGCAATCTGAGTTGGGGCGATACTCATCAAATATTGGAGTATGATGACTGCATTTAAACGATACTATCAGTGCAACAGAAATGACTTAAATCAGAGCTGTTCTGCAATCTGTAATCTTTAACCACTTATTTTCAAGATGTCATTTTGTCGATCTAACCCCTTTTAACCTCCAACGGTACACGCCCATTGTGACGTACGCACTTCCTTCGCCAGTTTTATTTTCTTAATTAGTGATACTCGTAGGATTCGGCAGCGTCGTGTAGTCATTTTGGTACGAATGAAAACAAATGAGCTGCTCGGTAGTGTGATGTGCAGTATCCATAGGGGGCACCGCCAGCGTACGGCGCTTTGTTGTGATGACATTCACGACGATGTCAGCTGGACACCGCAATTTTCTAATGTGGAAGTCAGCGGGCTTGTTTATTTTATTAAGTCATTTTAGATGAATATGCAATTTAAAATGTGTAAATTATAACAAAATGATCCACAATATCGCAGATGAGAACCATAGAGACACAAGCACAATAGGGCTATGTTAAAGTATAACTTTAGCGGCTCCGTTACCAATTTTTCTTTAGCAAAATGTCTTGCTTCAGTTCAGATATATTGTATAAGCAGCTCTCGATGTCAAAATAAGTTCTATGCATCTAATTATAAAGTGTTGCACATTTGCATGCTATTTGTTGCTAGTTTTACTGTGATGCCATGTTTTTAAGACAAGTACAGCATTTTTAAATGTATTTCAAGTTTATGAATCAGACAAATGTGGAGGAAATATTGTTTCACTGTGAAGTAATCAGTTGCATCCCTGAGATGCCTAATATTCAAAAACATTCAGAATATTTACTGTTTTCTATCAATGTTTTTGTTGCTGATAATCTGGTCACCGAATGCAATCCTTTCTTTCCTCTTGTTTTTCAGCGCACCAGTACAAGTTGGCGGTGGAGCGTTACGAGTGGAACAAGCTCCAGTCTGTGAAGTCGATGGTTCCCATGGTGCACCTCTCGTGGAACATGGCCCGAAACATCAAAGTGTCTGACCACAAACTCTATGAGATGATCAAGTGAGTACAAGGTTCACATGACACGAAACACAAACTGGCCCAAAGTTTGTGTGTGTGCATTTGTGCGCGTGTGTGGGGGTGTGTGTGCAGGTGTGTGGGGGTGTGTGTGTGCAGGTGTGGGTGTGTGCGTGTGTGTATTTGTGTGCGTGTGTGTGTATGCATGTGTGTGTGTGTGTATGGGTGTGTGCGTGTATGTGGGTGTGCGCGTGTGTGGGGGTGTGTATGTGTGCGTGCGTGCGTGTGGTGGACACATGATCCTCTGACATATTGGTGTGGTAGTGCAGGTCTGGGTCAGGTGTATTGCAGCCTCTGTTCCAAATGTTTGCACCTCATTGTGGGCGACTTACATAATGCCACCTAATGGAAGAGTGTATTATGTTTGCACACTTTGACAGTCCAGTGCAGCCTCAGTTTTGTCTGCACCCAGGCCTGTCTTTGTGTCAGTTAAAATGACTTTAAACGCCCCCTATCCTCTGTCTCAGGTACTGCTTGTTGCGGACGCTTAAACAGTGTCAGTGGGTGAAAGAGACTCTGGCTACGGCCGGTAAGGAGACAGTGCTCCGACCGAGATCCAGAGATGAACGAGCGCACTACTGTTCTATCTGTGAGGTCAGACAGAAATAATACATTATACTAAATGTTTCTGTGTGTCAGATGCCCTCCCAGTGTGTCAGATGTCCTCCCCCTCTTTATGTGTCAGATGCCCTCCCTCTGTGTATGTGTCAGATGCGCTCCCTCTGTGTGTGTGTCAGATGCCCTCCCTTTGTGTGTGTGTGTGTCAGATGCCCTCCCTTTGTGTGTGTGTGTCAGATGACCTCCCTCTGTGTGTGTCAGATGCCCTCCCTCTGTGTGTGTGTGTCAGATGCCCTCCCTCTGTGTGTGTGTGTCAGATGCCCTCCCTCTGTGTGTGTGTGTGTCAGATGCCCTCCCTTTGTGTGTGTGTGTCAGATGACCTCCCTCTGTGTGTGTCAGATGCCCTCCCTCTGTGTGTGTGTGTCAGATGCCCTCCCTCTGTGTGTGTGTGTCAGATGCCCTCCCTCTGTGTGTGTGTGTCAGATGCCCTCCCTCTGTGTGTGTGTGTCAGATGCCCTCCCTTTGTGTGTGTGTGTCAGATGCCCTCCCTCTGTGTGTGTGTCAGATGCCCTCCCTCTGTGTGTGTGTGTCAGATGCCCTCCCTCTGTGTGTGTGTGTCAGATGCCCTCCCTCTGTGTGTGTGTCAGATGCCCTCCGTTTGTGTGTGTGTCAGATGCCCTCCCTCTGTGTGTGTGTCAGATGCCCTCCCTCTGTGTGTGTGTCAGATGCCCTCCCTCTGTGTGTGTGTCAGATGCCCTCCCTCTGTGTTTGTGTGTGTCAGATGCCCTCCCTCTGTGTGTGTGTCACATGCCCTCCCTCTGTGTGTATCAGATGCCCTCCCTCTGTGTGTGTGTCAGATGCCCTCCCTTTGTGTGTGTTTGTCAGATGCCCTCCCTCTGTGTGTGTGTCAGATGCCCTCCCTCTGTGTTTGTGTGTGTCAGATGCCCTCCCTCTGTGTGTGTGTCACATGCCCTCCCTCTGTGTTTGTGTGTGTCAGATGCCCTCCCTCTGTGTGTGTGTCAGATGCCCTCCCTTTGTGTGTGTGTGTCAGATGCCCTCCCTCTGTGTGTGTGTCAGATGCCCTCCCTCTGTGTTTGTGTGTGTCAGATGCCCTCCCTCTGTGTGTGTGTCACATGCCCTCCCTCTGTGTTTGTGTGTGTCAGATGCCCTCCCTCTGTGTGTGTGTCAGATGCCCTCCCTCTGTGTGTGTGTCAGATGCCCTCCTTGTGTCTCTATGGGGTCCAAAACTGTACCAGGGCATGGACCATGGACCAAACCATGGACTAAACCAGGTCCTTATCCCTTTACATTGTGCCTTTGTCTCTTGTTCAGGTGGAGGTATTTAACCTGCTGTTCGTGCGTCGGGAGCTGCTCTCTAAAGCGCCCCCTGTGGTTCACTGTCAGGACTGCGCTCGTAAAGGAAGCTCTGCCCTCGATGACTTTGTGGTTCTGGAGCAGTACAGAATGGACGACCTCATGCACATCTACGACCACTTCACCTTAGTGAGTCTATGAGGGAAATAACGTTAAACTTTGCAGTACCTTACTTTTCATCTTTTAAAAACATGAAAAACAGAATTAGTTCATTTTGAGGGGTTTGCAGTGTCCAAAGTTACTCCCCACTGACCTTATGCATTCAGAACATCCTAATGTTCACCATGATGAGTTTATAAGCACTTTTCACAAATCTGGGACTGGAGTTTTGTCATCACGATAATGCTAACAACAACTAGCATGCTAACTGCAGACAAGAAAAGGCTTTATAATTAGATCATGTATCTATAATAAGAACTGGATAAGACGCTTCCCCTCTGCGAGATTGACTGGTGGCCACTCCAGGTACTGCAGCTCCTGGAAGATTCAGTCCAGAAAGAATTTTTCCATTAAGTATGATGTAACAGAGGGTTAGTCTACCTGACCACTGATCTGACCATAGCATTTATTTAAATACAAACTGCCCTAACAATGGTTGTGTTTTGTACTTGAACTTAAAGAAAGTTAGCTTAGCAAGATGTAGATTAGCCCCACTCTGAGCCTGCCCTAGCTCCGCTCTAGCTCTAGCAGCTGTCACTAGCAGCTATCACTCTGAAAACTGATCACACAACGCACGTTTCTGGCATCACATGGCTGGGCGCATTTGAGGAAATAATGCGGAAGAAAAAATCTTTTTGGGTATTTCACACCAGTGACACGATAGTGAAAACAACTTGCCTCTAGCTTTGTTTTTTCCAGATCTTATTATACAGCATACAGCAGATTTATTTTAACCTCTAGAGTTACTTACAGTTTATCTGTACAGCAGCAAATTGATTTAAATACATGGCAAAAAAAATAGGTGTAGACCCTTTAATAACAAAAAATGCAAATTGTGATCAATCATAAGGAAAAGATGGCATTAATAAATGCATCCTTAAATTGATAGTTTTGTCTTGTATCTATTATAGGATCAGAAAATTTTGATACTATTTGACAAAACAAAAACCTAAATCCATTTTGTTGTTGAATAATTGTGCATTTGTCTTTCTCTTCAGGCTCCTCCTCTGCACTCGTCTTCATCTTGACATTAGTCCACGCCTCGTTCATTCTCTTCAGAGACACTTTTCAACATTTTCAAACTTTATTTTTTCAACGCACGATCAAAATATTAACATCCCAAAACATGAAATCACAAATGTACAACTCATCCGGATGCCCCCCCGTCTCCACTCCTCCTCGTACTAATATTCAGGAAATGCCACGGGCCGCTTTGCTCCTAACTTCCTTATTCTCGTCCAATCACAGCTCTCCGTTCGATCGGTGGCCATTTTGAAACGTTGTCTGTCTATGCAACCTATACTTGTTTTTTAATTTGTTTTCAAAAGTGCTTAAAGACCCTTTTAAACTGGGACAAAGCTACAGGAAATCTACAGCTTTTTTTGGATGGACTGCAAAGCCCAAAATGCTCGGACGCAATGGATTATGGGAAGATTTGATACGATTTGTAGATATATTCAAGACTACTGACTTGACAGCCTATGTTTTCCTTGTCTTTCTTTTAAGCTTTGTTTAATGTTTTCGTTCTTACTACTAGCCTCCATTTTCTATAGATAAGTAGTATTTTAACACTGCAAAATCGAAAAAAATTTGTAATGTGAAACAGTTAAACGCATTTCTTTTCAATTTATTTTTTTTTTTTTTACGAGTTTCTGTTCTGTCGTTTCGTTTCTTAGCTTGATATAAAAAAAATTACAAAAATTTCAAAAATATTACAGCCAAGTTACCAGAAAATGGGTTGCACAGAATTTAAACAGAATAATTGTGATTATTATTTTTTTTTTTTTTTGGTTTTTAATCTCGATGTACATTTACACTATTTATAAAAACGTATTTATTGCTTGAAAATATTTGTGGATGGAATGCTGTTATTTTTTCCAGATTTACCTGCCATTAAATTTGAAGGAGTTTTGTCATTTTAACACGACTCCTTTTACATTTTATATATATATAAATAAATAAATAAATAAAAATTGCCTAGTGAGCGTTGTACAGAAGAAACGGGACATTTAAGATAACGGTTTATTGTTTTAAGAATGTTTTATGACCAGTCAATAAACACAAAAAGTTGTCAAATGAAAATCACTTTTTTTCTTTTATTTAAACAAATCTCAACAAACACATTTTGCAGTTTTACATCAGTGTAAAAAACATAAAGGTCCTATATTACACTAAACTCTAGTGACCAGTGAGCTGTAAGTCATGTTCTAATGCTGTTACCTTCTCAAAAACAGACCCGGAGTTGTGTTTTGTTTCATTCACACACGTTTGAGTCACACTTTATTATTAGTCTGTATCTCCAAAGCTCAAAATGCTCTGTTCCACCTTGTGATGTCATGAAGTGGTAGTTTTCAAGTTTGACAGTTTTTTACTTTTAGTTCAGTAGAGATTGACAATTCCTGAGTTGAACTGATCCAAATGATTCTAGTGAAGGTGTGTGGAGCACTTCCTGTATTACCACATGATGACATCACAAGGTGGAACAGAGTTTTCTGTTTAAGAGAAGAACTGAGCCTAAAAATGCAAAGTTTGTGTGTTCAACATGTGTGACTGAAACAAAGCACAACTCCAGGCCTGTTTGTTGTGATGTTTCCTCAGTTCATCTGGGCCTTTGACATTTTCATGTTTATCTTTGACATATTTGTTTTTCCTGTTTTCATACTTTTCTTTGTTCACACCTCTGCAGGTTTTGACAATCAGAGAAAACTCTGATTACTCACATCAGATGAAACTTCAGTAATCTGGTAACCCAAAAATCAGACTATAATCAGGTTTTGGTGTGCATGTTTATTATTAATTACATAAAGAACAACATCAACATTTCAGTAAAACTACTTTACAGGTCTAGTTGAGGACTAAACTAAAACCGGGACTAAATTAGGTCTATAACTGAACCAAATTAGGGACTTCATATTTCGTGAACAGAACATTAGCATGAGTTGTGGTAGCAGACGTTATATTAACGGTCGTATTTAGATTGAACTGTGAAACCCAGCAGACAATGTAGCTGTATTTGAACACACAGGGTCCTACACTATATGCCAGGTCCACAGCTCTCCTTCCTCTTCATTTTCAGCCAATTTTTTTTCAAATAATATAAAAATCCCGTGATTCCTTTTCTTATTTCGCTGCCTGCACTCCACAATTAGCCCAGCGGGGGGCTCTCTCTCTGCGGGCGAAGGTGTCAAGACACTTTTAAATCAAAAGGAAAATAGACCAAAGAACAAGTTTAAATGTGGCTTATTAAAAATGACTGACAGCTAGAGAAAGTTATGTAAGGTCATTTAATAACTTTAAAATGACTTTTAAATGACTCTCCTGGTTGAACTGGTCACGCTTCACTCAGAATGTGACGGACACTGTACAAATACACACATCTGCTCACTGCTTAGACACAGGAGGAGCCAACACTTGTACTCAAATAAGAGTACTGTTACTCTGTACTATATATTATGCGAGTTAGAGTACTGTTAAACTGTACGATATATTACTTGAGTAAGAGTACTGTTACACAGTGCTATATATTACTCGAGTAAGAGTACTGTTACACTGTACTATATATATATATATATACACTGTACTATATATATATATATATATATATATACACTGTACTATATATATATATACACTGTACTATATATTACTTGAGTAAGAGTGCTGTTACACTGTACTATATATACACTGTACTATATATTACTTGAGTAAGAGTACTGTAACACTGTACTATATATATATATATATATATACACTGTACTATATATATATATATATATATATATATATATATATATATATATATATATATATATATATATATATATATATATATATATATACACTGTACTATATATTACTTGAGTAAGAGTACTGCAGTGCCCATGTGGGTAACGACAGTGACACTTGGAGGGGGGTGATCAGGAAGAACAGCCTCCCTGATCTGAACCCGAGCGGTGTTTTGTTATTGGACTTCTGTAATAGTCAGTTTGTTCATAACAAACACCATGTTCGAGCACAGGGGTGTCCATCGGTGCACGTGGCACCAGGACGCTCTAGGTCGGAGGTCGATGATCGACTTTGTTGTCAAGTCATCTGATCTTCGGCCAAGAGGGGCAGAGCTGTCAACTGATCACAACCTGGTGGTGAGTTGGATCCGCTGGCCGATGAGGAAGCCAGACAGAACTGGCAGGCCCAAGTGTATCATTGTTGGGAATGTCTGGTGGAACTCTGTCAGGGGTTTTTCAACTCACACCTCCGGGAGAGCTTCTCCCTGATCCCGGGAGAGACTGGGGACATGGACTCTGAGTGGGCCATGTTCTCTGCCTCTATTGTCAATGCGGCTGCTCGTAGCTGTGGTCGTAAGGTCTGCGATGCTTGTCATGGTGATAATCCCCGAACCTGGAGGTGGACACCAGAAGTAAGGGATGTGGTCAGGCTGAAGAAGGAGTCCTATTGAGCCTTGTTGGCTTGTGTGACTCCTGAGGCAGCTGACAAGTACCAGCGGGCCAAGCGTGCCACAGCTCGTTCGGTCTCTAAGGCAAAACCTGGGGGTTGGGAGGTGTTCGAGGAGGACATGGAGGAGAACTAACTACCGGATGGCCTCAAAGCGATTCTGGCAAACTGTTCGACGCCTCAGGAGGAGGAAGCAGTGCTTCACCAACACTGTTTACAGTGTGGGTGGAGAGCTGCTGACCTCGACTAGGGATGTTGTCGGACGGTGGAAGGATCTCCTCAATCCCACGGTCACGTCTTCCGAGGAGGAAGCAGAGACTGGGGACCTTGAGGCGAACTCGACCATCACCCTGGCTGAAGTCACTGAGGTGGTTGACAAGCTCCTCGGTGGCGAGGCTCCAGGGGGTGGACGAGATCCATCCCGACTACCTTGTTGTGGAGCTGTGTTGGCTGACACGCCTCTGCAACATCGCGTGGCAGTCGGGGACAGTACCTCTGGACTGGCAGACCGGGGTGGTGGTCCCTCTGTTTAAGAAGGGGGTTTGGGTGTTCCAATTACAAGGGAATCACACTCCTCAGCCTCCCTGGTAAGGTCTATTCCAGGGACTGGAGAGGAGAATCTAATCAGTAGTCGAATCTCAGATTCAGGAGAAGCAGTGTGGTTTTCGTCCTGGTCGTGGAACACTGGACCAGCTCTATACTCTCCATCGGGTCCTTGAGGGTTTATGGGAGTATGCCCAACCAGTCCACATGTGTTTTGTGGATCTCAAGAAGGCATTCAACCGTGTCCCTCATGGTGTCCTTAGATGTGTGCTCTGGGAATATGGGGTCCAGGGCCCTTTACTAAGGGCTGTCCGGTCCCTGTATGACCAGAGCAGGAGAAGCATTGCCGTGAGTAAGTCAGACCTGTTTCCGGTGCATGTTGACACTCATGGTCTAGACTGTATAAAGTCGTAGACTGTATAAAGTCTAAACCAGGGATGTCCAAACTATGGCTTGGGAGCCAAATGCAGCCCTCAGACCAGTTTTTTTTGGCCCTCATGCCTCCTGCTGAACCGGCCCAATTGATCATAAGCAGTACTTTAAACAGCAAATTAAACTATTTCTGCCACTATATCCTCAAACATCACATTTCATTGTGATACAGACCTAAAATGAATATGTTTGAAGCCTTATTAATACACAGCGTCTCTGTCAAAGCTGTGTATAAAGCACTGGTCTGTGGCCCTCCGCTTTGAATATTTTTTGGCCCTCAATATAAAACGTTTGGGCACCTCTGGTCTAGACTGTATGAAGTCGTAGACGGTATAAAGTCTAGACTGTATAAAGTCATACCCTGTATAAAGTCCAGTCTGTATAAAGTCGTACCCTGTATAAAGTCTAGTCTGTATAGTCGTAGATTGTACAAAGTCGTAGACTATAAAGTTAAAATCTGTCAACTGGACAAATCGTTTTAAGAGTGAAGACATTTCGCTGCTCATCCAAGCCACTTCTTCAGTTTTATATATATATATATATATATATATATATATATATATATATATATATATATATATATATATATATATATATATATATATATATATAATATGAAACAAGATATATGATATTATGTAGCAAATGGAAACTTTAAGAATCAAATATAAAACAAATATTTAGCAGTTATTTCACTTTTTTCTTTCCTACATAATTCTATACATTTTAGTTCATATATTAGATTTTTTTGTGTGTATATAAAATGTAGAAAGTCTTTAGTGCAATACTTTTTATTTTGGTCTACTGTTGGCTTATAATAATTTTCCAAGTATATATATTTTTCCAAATATATGGTCATTTAAATGTGTACATTTTTTTTTTCTTTTTGTGATAAAAGCAGATCATTATCTCACATGCTTAGATGTTCTTCCAAATCATACAACATTTTGAGTTTTCGCTCTTCGAGATTCTATTCAGTTTTGATTGTTTTTTTTGTTTTATCGTGACGAAAACGGCCGCCGGCAGAGACCCAGTAGCCAGATGTAGCTGCTGACAGCCCCACAGGATCTACACTGACTACTGAGCAACCGCTGCAGCGCCAGAGCCAAGATGGAGGACTGCAGAGCCAAGATGGATGCCCAGGGGAGAAGAGGAAGTCCATGCAGAGTGAGTCACACCTAAACTGTGTCTCAGAGTCTAACAGCAACAATGTGTTTTTCACTTGAAACCAAAATGTCCCAATAACCTGGCACATTTGGAAACGAAAAATAGTAGTTGTAGGAGCAGTAGTTGTAGTACTAGCAGTAGTACTGGTAGTAGTAGTATAAATACTCTAAGGGGTGCTAGTATCAGTAGTACATGTGTATATTCTTCTTGTTGCAGCCAGACTTGGTCCACAGCCGATGGAGAGAACAGCATGGAGCAAACAGAGGAGGGGTGGATAAAGAGAGAGGGGGAAGGGGTAAATAGAGAGAGAGAGTTAAGGGAAAGCAGAGAGAGACAGAGTGGAAGAGCGGTAAATAAGGACAGAAAGAGGCAGCACAGAAAAGAAAACAGATAGAGAAAGACAGAGAGGGAGGTAAAATAAGAGGCAAGAGAGGGGCAGGTAAAGAAAGAGGAGGAGAGAGAGATGTAAAGAAAGAGGAGAGAGAAATGTAAAGAAAGAGGAGAGAGAAATGTAAAGAAAGAGGAGTGGAGGAGAGAGGGAGGTAAAGAAAGAGGAGAGAGGGAGGTAAAGAAAGAAGAGAGAGAGGTAAAGAAAGAGGAGAGGAGGAGAGAAAGAGGTAAAGAAAGAGGAGAGGAGGAGAGAAAGAGGTAAAGAAAGAGGAGAGAGGGGTGTCTTTATGGAGCAGGCTTCAGGACTCTGCACAAAAAAACAAAAAAAACAACAGATATTTAGAACTTAAAGCTACAGTATGTAACTTTCTGGAAATTGCGTGTCACCTTCCTGTTTCCATGGAAACAGAAAGTTAAAATTCAACAAATGAGAGATGGAACAGTATTTATGGTGTGTACTTTTACTTTGTCAAAGTGGTCATATTTTTGAGGTGGTTTATGATTCAGCTGAATGAGGCTTTAAAGATGCTGTACATTTAAACAAGAGGCAGAAAGCAGCTTTAAAATGATTATTAATCACAATATGTCTGTTTCTTATCACATCATGGTTCTCATCTCTGACTCTGTGGATCATTATGTTAGAATTTACACACTTTAAGTCACAATATTCATATGAAACGACTTAATACAAAAATAAACAAGTCCAGTGACTTCCGCATTAGAAAACAGTGGTGTCCACCTTTTTTTCATTTGTACCAAAATGATGACATGACGCTGCTGAATCACCGATTAAGAAAATAAAACTGGACAAGGAAGTGCATACACAATGAGCGCGTCACAGTGGGCGTGTCACAATGGGCATGTCACAGTGGGCGTGTACCGGTGGAGGTACAGCTGACTTTTGCCTGACGTGTGTCTGTCTTTTGCCTGACGTGTGTCTGTCTTTTGCCTGACTTTTGCCTGACGTGTGTCTGTCTTTTGCCTGACGTGTGTCTGTCTTTTGCCTGACGTGTGTCTGTCTTTTGCCTGACTTGTGTCTGTCTTTTGCCTGACTTGTGTCTGTCTTTTGCCTGACAGGTGCTGGCTCATTTGAATCGATCGCTTCTAAAGTCTATGAACACAGCAGGTTCAGTGGAGATAGTGGACACACACGGCCCATGTGACCCTGACTAAGCCCCGCCCCTTTTCATTCATGCATTCCTGCTTTTGTGTGTTCACCGATGGAAAGAATCGGCCAATAGGAGAGCTCTGCTGTCCCATTCATAAAGCAGAGGTCAGTGGGGCGTTTTCAGCTGAGATACTTTACATTTCAAAACTAAATATTGTGATGAATCAGAGCAACAGCTTTTTGAGAAGAAAACATTTGAGAGCAGTATCTTTCTACTCCACTACATTTTTGAACAGGGCTCACACACACTAACACACACACACATTCATACACAATATTCACCCAGCACAGACACTGGGGGGAGGGGGGTTAAGTGTCTTGCCCATGTGCACAGTGGCAGCATTCATATAATAACAGATATATTTGGGGTTTGACCTTTTTCTTCACTAAATGACCACAAAATGTGTCTGTAATTTTGACCCCAAATGTTACAACAGCTCCACAACAAATCAGCTCCACTGACGGGCTGTCACCTCACTGTGCTGTGGCAGAGTGGTTATCCCATCTCCTCCCTCTCACCAGAAGGTTGTGGGTTAGACTCCTCATCTCTCTGAGTGAAGTTTTTGTTTTGTTTTGTGTGAGTATAAAGTAGTTTTCATTCTATCGGACTAGATTTTTAAATATTAAAATTATAAACTGATTAAAATCACAGAAAGAAATGTTAATATTGTAATTTTTAAGACAATTACACAAACTCTAGAAATGATTTGAATGATAATTTCTCTTCTATAGGGATGTGTATAGTCTGTTTTTCCGATCGTTGCTTTGGGATAATTCCAGGGTTGAGAGGAGCACAATTGGAGCACTCAAACTAAATATCAACTGCTCTGAATGATGTTTGCAACCAGCTCCAATCGACACTAACAAAATATATGAGAGGTGCTAGTCATCGCCATGGAAACGGGGAGTAATTAGTGCAAAGTGCTGCAAAACGAGGGAAAAAACACAGAGTGGGAGGATCCTGGATGCAGTTCAAGACAAAAGAGGAGCAGGAAATGGCTCTATGGGAAACATCACATTCAGTATGTTTTATAATTCAATATTAAATTAAAGTTTAAGTTAAAGGTGCGCTATGTAAGTTTTCTGATGAATGCCTGCCATCTTCTTGCCTCCATTGAGGTGTTTAGATTTTTCCTGGAATACTCCACACTATGGCATTTAACGAATCTTGTGTGTTTACGACGCTCAAAAAAAAAAATTTTTTTAACGCATTCTCCCTGCATTATCAAGCATTAGCAAAAAGTTTTAAGATCGTCTGAAACTCTTGAAAAAATCTAAACTGTATTTAAAGAGAACATGTTCAGGAGCCTGTGATCAGTCCGAGCGTTCATGGTCCTGTTTAAGAGTTTGCACAAAAAGGTGAGAGTGAGAGAGACTCACTGAAAAACTGGTGGCTAATGTAATGCTAATGCTAGCTAGCTTGTGACTGTGATGTTATTTGAGAGGGACGTGTTTAACAGCACAAATCTGCTCACCTGTTGTACTTCAGATAAGTCACTTCTTTCTGGTCAGATCATGTTAGAATAAAGCTCAGATTAAAGTCTAACTTGAGTAATAGAGCTTCAGACAGAGCAGAGCCTCCAGTTAGCATCACACCTACAGGGAATGTTGATGACATCAGCTACTAAGGATCAATAAGGTAAGTAAGGAATAACTTTGAACCACTGCAAGCTGTTTAATATGAACTAGCTGTTTTTCACGTTTTTAAGATACAAAAAAACAGGTACAGCGCCTTTAATGTTAAATTTAATGCTATACTGTGGAATATTTCTGCAATAAAGCTGTAGCAGATATTTGGATGGTAGAATTCCATTTGTTCAAACAGCGACAGTTGGAGTAAATCTGGTCAGCTGTCGTCCTCCTGCTCCACGCCGCCATCTGCTGCTCATGTGCGAGCTCCAGATTCAGACAGATTCATACAGATTTACACAGATTTATACAGCGCCTGAGCGTCTTTTATTCATTGAGATGGAGAGAGTAAAAAACCTGAAAATGATGCTGAATTTTTAGCATTGGTACAGAGAGTGTTATCCCCATTCATCTGAAGTGTAACAGCCGTTTCCCCACATTTATGAACCAATGCTAAATGAGGTATATCATGTAGTGCGCAGTACTGTATGAAAAAATACATTCATTTAAAATATATTAAACTGTAATTTTTGACATATAGACCCATATTTAGGCATCAACATATACACAGTATATTTTTAAAGAACACTAACTTTCCTGTTTGTCTTCATTTAGAGGTTTTTGCTTTGCTTTGTGTGTGCATATATACACGCTGATCAAAAGTTTGAGACCACAGCCTTTAAAACCCCAAATCTTCACAAAAATGTGGATTCAGTGTCATTTTCTGTCAGGTATCCACACTGTCACAAATCTCCTGATGGCAAAGGCAAAAAAGCTTTCTCTCTTTGAACGTGGTCGGATTGTTGAGCTCCATCAGCCTCTCGCAGCGTGCCATTGGTGCTGAGATTGGACGCAGTAAGACAAGACAGTCATTTTAAACTTCTTAAAAGATCCTGAGGGTTGTGGGGAAAAAAAGTGGTAGACCCAAAAAAATTTCAACGGCCCTGAGCCGGAGGATCCAATTAGCTGTCCGTCAAGACACAGGACGATTCTCGGCCCAAATTAAGCTTGTCACTGGTACCTACTGCAGTCCTATAACCATTAGACGGCATCTGCAAGAGAAGGGTTTTAAGAACAAAAACGTCTTCAAAGACCTCGTCTCCTTCAACGACACAAAATTTCCTGTTTGGAGTTTGCACAAGAGCACTTAACATGGGACATTGAAAGGTGGGAGAAGGTTTTATTCTCTGATAGAAAAAAAATGTAACCTTGACAGTCCTGATGGCTTCCAACGTTACTAGCATGACGAGATCCCACCTGAGGTGTTTTCTATATGGCACAGAGGAGGGGGCGCCATCATGATCTGGGAGGCTTTTTGCTTTAATGGAACAATGGAGCTTCAGGTTATGTAGAGGGATCAAACAGCAGCTGGCTGTGAAGATGTTGCAGGGGCCGTCCCTCATGACTGAAGACCATCGTCTGTGTGGTAATGACTGGGTTTTTCAACAGGACAATGCTGCAGTTCACAATGCCCGCCTGACAAAGGACTTCTTCCAGAGAAATAGCATCACATCCTGCGTATTCCCCTGATCTAAATCCAATTGAAACAAGAAGAGAAGTTTACAAAAATGGACACCAGTTCCAGACAGTGGATGGCCTCCGTGAAGCCCTCTTCACCACTTAGAGCAACATTCCCACTAGCCTCTTGGAAACACTAGCATTAAGCATGATGACCAGCCTATTTCAGTGTAATGGTTCTCTGCAATAAATTGCTTACTCAGATTTGTTTTTGTCTAACTCCCATTTCTTATTTTTGCATATGCACTACTTAGAACTTTCTTAAGACCCAACAGTGCAAATTGTGAATTCTTGCAATTTTTCAACTTCTTTCAACGGTCTTAAAATTTGCATTTAAATTTTAAATTTGATCAGGAGTGTATATAAGCCACCCAGCAGACCACAGATTTTAAGACTCAAAAGCTCCTGACCATGCATGGAGGGTTCATCCCAAATCCAGCACCCTGAGACTGTACACGAACCATAAGGAAGCAGTCCAGGATGAAATATCCAAGATCCATAAGTACATCAAGGATAAGGCCTTAACAGATGATGTGCTCAGTGTCTCAGACAGTGGAGCGCAGCGGAAGAGATGCAGGAGGAACCATCATGTGAGGATAAGCCCCTGCACGGGATGTACCACCGGAACATAACTGAAGTGGCTGATATCAAGAAATCCTACCAATGGCTTGAGAAAGCTGGACTGAAAGACAGCACAGAGGCACTCATCCTGGCTGCACAGGAGCAGGCCTTGAGCCCCAGAACAATAGAGGCCCATATCAACCACACCAGACAAGACCCAAGGTGTAGGCTGAGCAAAGAGGCCCCTGAGACAATCCAGCACATAACTGCAGGGTGTAAGATGCTGGCAGGGAAAGCATACATGGAGTGGCATAACCAAGTGGCGGGTAGAGTGTACAGAAACATCTGTGCAGAGTACGGACTGGAAACCCCAAGATCAAGGTGGGAAACACCTCCAAAGGTAGTGGAGAATGATCGAGCAAAGATCCTGTGGGACTTCCAGATACAGACTGACAGAATGGTGATGGTGAACCAACCGGACACTGTGGTGGTGGATAAACAACAGAGCAAAGCCGTTGTGGTGGACATTGCAGAAAGAAGTGATGGGAACATCAGGAAAAAGGAACATGAGAAACTAGGGAAATACCAGGGGCTCAGAGCCGGAGAAGGCCTGGAAGGTGAAGGAATCAGTGGTGCCTGTGGTCATCAGAGCACTCGGAGCAGTGACCCCCAAACTGGACGAGTGGCTACAGCAGATCCCAGGAAAACATCAGACATCTCAGTTCAGAAAAGTACAGTACAGGAACAGCAACGATACTGCACAGAACCCTCAAGCTCCCAGGCCTCCCTCCAGTAGAAGACCCGAGCGTGGAACAAGGATGAGAAACTACCCACAGACAGGGAGGAGGTGATTTTTATATTTGTGTGTGTGTGTGTATATATATATATATATATATATATATATATATATATACACACACACACCCCTCACCTGTTTGAAGGTGACTCACACGTGTCAGTGAGAATCTAACTAACTAAACAAATGACCCGTATATTCCCATCTTTACTGATGGCGGAGATCTGATTGGTCAAAAATAGGGACATCTGAACATGTCTTATATAAAACTAGGACAAATCAGTGGTTTTGCATAAATCTGCTGGGACAGAGGACACGGGGCTCAAAACTGAGATTGTCCCAGGCCATTTGTTGTAACTGTTTTATACGTTTATATACTAACCCAGGACTAACCCAGGACTAAACCAGGACTAAACCAGGACTAACCCAGGACTAAACCAGGACTAAACCAGGACTAACCCAGGACTAAACCAGGACTCAAACTCCTGTTGACTTCACTTGCACAATGTTTTAATAATTGCTCCAGCTTGTTCATCTGTCAGTTCTCTCGTCTAATCATCAGGTGTTCCCTCCCTCTCTCCCTCTGTCAATTACATAAAAAATGACACTTGACATATTAAGCCATTTTGTTCCCATTTGCATATAAAAATCAAACCTCTGATGTGAGTCTGTGAGTGTCTAAAAACCTCTCGCGTTCCTCCATTACGGTAATGCACTGATTGCCGGATTATGCCACGTCCGATGCCATTTCCACCAAACATTTGCATAATTGTTCTCGCAGTGACGCTCGCTGTCCGTGGGTTGTTGGCTAACCATTAAGAACGCGGGGGGGGGGGGGGGGGGGTGGAGAGAGGAGTGATTTGCACCATGTTTTTTTGTTCTTTCATTCCTTTTTTTATTTTTTTGAAAAGCTTAAAAGAACAAATGACAGCTTGTGTGCCAATGGAGCGTGGGCGTTCGCAACATGTCCGACATCAAATCATTGTCTTTGAGTTGAAAACGATTTGAAAAAAAAAAACGAAGGAACCATTTTGTGTAGTATATTCTATAGGATGTGTTAAGCTATTAAAAATATTTTAATGTTGTTTTTAGAGGCAACAACCTGATTTTTGCTGTTTTAAAAAGGTGAAAAACAGAACTAGTTCATTTTAAACAGTTTGCAGTGTCCAAATTTAAACCAGGACTAAACCAGGACCAACACAGGACTAACACAGGACTAAACCAGGATCAAACCAGGTCTAAACCAGGACTAAACCAGGACTAACACAGGACTAACACAGGACTAAACCAGGATCAAACCAGGTCTAAACCAGGACTAAACCAGGACTAACACAGGACTAAACCAGGACTAAACCAGGATCAAACCAGGACTAAACCAGGTCTAAACCAGGACTAAACCAGGACTAAACCAGGACTAAACCAGGACTAAACCAAGGACTAACACAGGACTAAACCAGGATCAAACCAGGACTAAACCAGGTCTAAACCTGGACTAAACCAGGACTAAACCAGGAGTAAACCAGGATTAAACCAGGACTAAACCAGAACTAAACCAGGCTTAAACCAGGCTTAAACCAGAACTAAATCAGCACTAAACCAGGTCTAAACCAGGATCAAACCAGGACTAAATCAGGTTTAAACCAGGACTAATTCAGGACTAAACCAGGTCTAAACCAGGTCTAAACCAGGACAAAAACAGAACTAGTTCATTTGAAACAGTTTGCAGGTTCCAAAGTTTTTCTTCACTTACTTTATACATTGAGAACATCCTAATTACTCACCATGATGAGTTTATAAGCACTTTTCACAATTCTCAGAGACCAGAGCAGATTTAGGTTATCACAGAAAAGCAAACAACAACTTACATGCTAATAGTGCACTGATTCTCAGACAATAAAAGTATTTCTAATCAAATGCAGACAGCACACAGTGGACTTATTTTGACTTCCAGAGCTGCTTTTAGGACACACTCTGCTCAAATATATGGGGAAATAAATCTAGTAGTTGCCTTTAAAATGATGTCAGGTTTGACTATCTGACCAGAACTAATAACTCACGTTTATTCTGAGTTATTTTTTAATATTCAGTGGTCCCTCGCTATATCGCGGTTCACCTTTCGCGGTCTCACGGTTCTGTGGATTTTTTTGTGTGCAATTTTGCATGATTTTTTTTACAGTGTATGAACCTTCATTGTGTTCTGCGTCCTGATTGGCTGAGGGACTGTAGACCATTGTGTTCTGTGTCCTGATTGGCTGTTGGACTTTAGACCATTGTCCATCAGTCTCCTCCGTGCCGTGTCTCCTGTCCAGTACAGAATGTGTTCAGACAAATTTACATAAACGTTGGATCTCAGTGTGACTCTGAAGTGCTGTATGTTTGCAATTTGTTTTCTCCCCGACAAAACCCACAATGTCGATGAAACGTTCTGCACCGACAAAGACGCCTCCGAAGGTTTGAACTTTGAGAGAGTTTAAACAAGAGAGAAATGTGAGAAAATGTTAATGCCCATGTGAGAAAAGTGTATAAAGTGTGTGGTGAGGGGTTTTACAGCAAAAACATAGAGAATAATGTAAAAAATAAAGCTGACTACTTTGCAGATTTCACCTGTTGCAAGTTATTTTTGGAACGTGACCCCCGCAATAAATGAGGGAACATTGCGTCTCAAAAAAAAAAATAATAAAATAAATATATATATATATATATATATATATATATATATATATATATATATAATATTTATTCATTTATTTTTTAAAGGGACAATGCACATTAATCAACATTACAAAAAAAATGTAAATGTGCCCAAGTTAGCTGACTAGAGCTAATTTTCATCGGTTGTCCCCCAGGCCAGATGTAACAAGGCAACCTACATATATATATGTACTGTATACTATGTTCTGTACTGTACAGGAGACACGGCACGAACGAGAATGATGGACAGCTGAACACTGAGAGGTTACTCAAAAACTATGACTGACTGAACAATTCCTAACTGCAATTTGAATTTTCAATATATATTTGAATAAATCAGGATTCAGGTCAAAGTTCACATTTTAAGTCCATCCAAGAGCAGAACCATTTGAGAGAGACTGAAATCTGAACTTTAAACTAATCCAACAATCACATGTTCCCATGGTCAGAACACACAGGGAGGGCATCTGACACACAGGGATATTTGAGCACATGTTTGTACAGATGTAAACTACAGGGTTGGACGTTTTTATGTAGAATAAAAGAAATGAGTGTAGTTGAAAAGTGCTGCCTGTGACCTGCTCATTGCTCCAGTCAAACAGTTACACTGACTCTCTGACGACCGTCACATGGACCAAATCATGTCTCCAATACTTAAAGAATGTATCCTAAACTCCACTCTGTGCCCTCCTCCTCTCTTCCTCTCCTCCTCCTCAACTACTTATCTCCTCCTCCCTCCACATCTCCTCTTCATCCCTTACTCGCCCCATCACACATGAGAGACTCAAGGACCTCCTCCACTGTTCAATATGTCCACATCATATGAACAAACCAGGATTAAACCAGGACTAAAGCAGGACTAAACTAGGACTAAACTAGGACTAAACCAAAACTAAACTAGGACTAAACCAGGACTAAACTAGGACTAAACCAGGACTAAACTAGGACTAAACCAGGACTAAAGAAGGACTAAACCAGGACTAAAGCAGGTCTAAACCAGGCCTAAACCAGGACTAAACTAGGACTAAACTAGGAATAAACCAGGACTAAACTAGGACTAAACCAGGACTAAAGCAGGTCTAAAGCAGGTCTAAACCAGGCCTAAACCAGGACTAAACCAAGACTAAACCAGGAGTAAAGCAGGACTAACCCAGGACTAAAGCAGGACTAAAGCAGGACTAAAGCAGGACTAAACCAGGACTAAACCAGGTGTCAGGACTAAATGGGGACTTCCATGAATGTCTAGTTATAACCAAAACTTAACCATTACTAAACCAGAACGAAAGCAGGACTAAACCAAGATTAAACTGGGACTAAAGCAGAACCAGGATCAAACCAGGATCAAACCAGGTCTAAACAGGACTAATCTGGGACTCAAACTCAAGACTGCAGCAGAATGACAGATCCAAATGCTGGTGAGCACTTTTTTCAGTCTGTTGTTAATGTGAGAAAATGGGGGACGGGGGCGCGCATTCCAGAGACCCGGAGACATGTGCCCGACCGTGACTGACGTGCATGCGTGAAGTGCGTCTGTATGCGTTCCGCATGCATGTGTGTGTGTGCGCGCATATGCGCCCGCGCCTCAGCAGCTCCTTTGCGCTGCGGGGGTGGACTGGAGAGCTCTTCACCAGGAAGACCACACACTTAGCACACAGCACTGCCCATGTGGATACCCCTTTAGACCTGGTTTAGTCCTGGTTTAGTCCTGGTTTAGTCCTGGTTTAGTCCTGGTCCAGTTCTGGTTTAGACCAGGGTTAATCCCAGTTTAGTCCAGGTTTAGTCCTGGTTTAGAGCAGGCTTAGTCCTGGTTGAGACGAAGTTTAGTCATGGTTTAGACCAGGTTTAAGCCTGGTTTAGTCCTGGTTTAGTGCTGGTTTAGACCAATTTTAGTTCTGGTTTAGACCAAGTTCAGTCCTGGTTTAAACCTGCTTTAGTCCTGCTTCAGTCCTGGTTCAGTCATGGTTCTATACAGTATTAGACCTGGTTTAGACCTGGTTTAGTCCTCTTTCAGTCCTGGTTTAGTCCTGGTTTAGAACAGGTTTAGTCCAGATTTAGTCCTGTTTAGACCAGGTTTAGTCGTGGTCTAGAACAAGTTTAGTCCTAGTCTAGTCCTGGTTTAAACCTGGTTTAGACCAAGCTTAGTCCTAGTTTACACCTGGTTTAAACCTGGTTTAGTCCTGGTTAAATCCTGTTTTACACCAGGTTTAGTTCTAGTTTAGACCAAGTTTAGTCCTGGTTTAATCTTGGTTTAGACCAAGTTTAGTCCTTGTTTAGTCCTCGTTTAGACCAGGTTTAGTCCTGGTTTAGACCAAGTTTAGTCATGGTTTAGACCGAGTTTAGACTTGTTTTTTTCCTGCTTTACTCCTGGTTTAGACCAACTTTAGTCCTGGTTTAGACCTGGTTTAGTCCTGGTTTAGTCCTGGTTTAGTCCTGGTTTGGACCTGGTTTTGTCCTGGTTTAGACCAAGTTTAGTCCTGGTTTAGACTAAGTTTATTCCTGGATTAGACCTGATTTAAACCTGGTTTTGTACTGGTTTAATCCTGGTTCAATCCTGGTTTAGACCAAGTTTAGTCCTGGTTTAATCCTGGTTTAGACTAAGTTTAGTACTGGTTTAGTCCTGGTTTAGAGCAAGCTTAGTCCTAGTTTAGACCTGGTTTAATCCTGGTTGAGACCTGGTTTAGACCAAGTTTAGTCCCAGTTTAGTCTTGGTTTAGTCCCGGTTTAGACCAAGTTTAGTCCTGGTTTAGACTGAGTTTAATCCTGGTTTAGACCAAGTTTAGTCCTGTTTTTTTCCTGGTTTAGACCAAGTTTAGACCTGTTTTTTTCCTGGTTTAGACCTGGTTTAGTCCTGGTTTAGTCCTGGTTTAGACTAAGTTTAGACCTGGTTTTGTCCTGGTTTAGACTGAGTTTAGTCCTGTTTTTTTCCTGGTTTAGACCTGGTTTAGTCCTGGTTTAGTCCTGGTTTGGACCTGGTTTAGACCAGGTTTTATCCTGGTTTAGACCAAGTTTAGTCCTGTTTAATCCTGGTTTAGACTAAGTTTAGTCCTGGTTTAGACCAAGTCTAGTCCTGGTTTAGTCCTGGTTTAATCCTGGTTTAGTCCTGGTTTAATCCTGGTTTAGTCCTGGTTTAGACCAGGTTTAGTCCTGGTTTAGACCAGGTTTAATCCTGGTTTAGACCAAGTTTAGTCCTTTTTTATTCCTGGTTTAGAACAGGTTTAGTCCTGGTTTAGACCAAGTTTAGTCCTGGTTTTGTCCTGGTTTAGACCAAGTTCAGTCCTGTTTTTTTCCTGGTTTAGACCTGGTTTAGACCTGATTTAGACTAGGTTTAGTCCTGGTTTAGACCAGGTTTAGTCCTGGTTTAGTCTTGGTTTAGTCCTGGTTTAGACCAAGTTTAGTTGTGGTTTAGACCGAGTTTAGACCTGTTTTTTTCCTGGTTTTGTCCTGGTTTAGACCTGGTTTAGTTCTAGTTTAGACCAAGTTTAGTCCTGGTTTAATCTTGGTTTAGACCAAGTTTAGTCCTCGTTTAGTCCTGGTTTAGGCCAGGTTTAGTCCTGGTTTAGACCAAGTTTAGTTGTGGTTTAGACCGAGTTTAGACCTGTTTTTTTCCTGGTTTTGTCCTGGTTTAGTCCTGGTTTGGACCTGGTTTTGTCCTGGTTTAGACCAACTTTAGTCCTGGTTTAGACTAAGTTTAGTCCTGGTTTAGACTTGATTTAAACCTGGTTTTGTACTGGTTTAATCCTGTTTCAATCCTGGTTTAGACCAAGTTTAGTCCTGGTTTAATCCTGGTTTAGACTAAGTTTAGTACTGGTTTAGTCCTGGTTTAGAGCAAGCTTAGTCCTAGTTTAGACCTGGTTTAAACCTGGTTTAATCCTGGTTGAGACCTGGTTTAGACCAAGTTAAGTCCTGGTTTAGCCCTGGTTTAGTCCCGGTTTAGTTCTGGTTTATACCTGGTTTAGTCCAGGTATAGTCATGGTTTAGACCAAATTTAGTCCAGGTTCAGTCCTGGTTTAGTCCTGATTTAGACCAGGTTTAGTCCTAGTTTAGACCTTGTTTAGTTCCAGTTTATTCCTGGTTTAGTCCTGGTTCATTCTTTGTTTAGACCAAATTTAGACCAAGTTTAGTCCTGGTTTAGACATGGTTTAGACCTGGTTTAGTACTCGTTTAGTCCTGGTGTACTCCTGGTTTAGGCGAAGTCTAGTCCTGGTTTAAACCAAGTCTAATCCTGGTTTAATGCTGGTTTAGACCAATTTTAGTTCTGGTTTAGACCAAGTTTAGTTTTGCTTTAGTCCTGGTTCAATCCTGGTTTAGACCAAGTTTAGTCCTGTTTGTGTCCTGGTTTAGTCCTGGTTTAGTCCTCGTATAGTCCTGGTTTAGACCAAGTTTAGTTCTGGTTTAGACCGAGTTTAGTCCTGTTTTTTTCCCTGGTTTATTCCAGGTTTAGTCCTCGTTTAGACCTGGTTTAGTGCAGGTTTAGTCCTTTTTTCTTTCTGGTTTAGACCAGGTTTAGTCCCGGTTTAGTGCTGGTTTAGACCAAGTTTAGTGCTGGTTTAGTCCTGATTTAGTCCTGGTTTAGACCAAGTTTAGTCCCGGTTTGGTCGCAGTTTAGTCCTGGTTTAGTCCTGGTCTAGACCTTGTTTAGACTTGGTTTAGACCCGGTTTAGTACTCGTTTAGTCCTGGTGTACTGCTGGTTTAGGCCAAGTCTAGTCCTGGTTTAAACCAAGTCTAATCCTGGTTTAATGCTGATTTAGACCAATTTTAGTTCTGGTTTAGACAAAGTTTAGTTTTGGTTTAGACCTGGTGTAGATGTGGTTTAGTCCTGGTTTCTTCGTGTTTTAGTCCAGGTTTAGCCCTGGTTTAGACCAAGTTTAGGCCCGGTTTAGTCGCAGTTTTGTCCTTATTTAGTCCTGGTTTAGTGCTGGTTTAGTCCTGGTTTAGTGCTGGTTTAGTCGCAGTTTAGTCCTGATTTAGTCCTGGTTTAGTGCTGGTTTAGTCCTGGTTTAGTGCTGGTTTAGTCCTGGTTTAGTGCTGGTTTAGTCGCAGTTTAGTCCTGATTTATTCCTGGTTTGATCCTGGTTTAATGCTGGTTTAGTCCTGATTTAGTCCTGGTTTAGTGCTGGTTTAGTGCTGGTTTAGTCCTGGTTTAGTCCTGGTTTAGTCCTGGTTTAGTCCTGGTTTAGTGCTGGTTTAGTCCTGGTTTAGTCCTGGTTTAGTGCTGGTTTAGTCCTGGTTTAGTCCTGGTTTAGTGCTGGTTTAGTCCTGGTTTAGTCCTGGTTTAGTGCTGGTTTAGTGCTGGTTTATTGCTGGTTTAGTGCTGGTTTAGTCCTGGTTTAGTGCTGGTTTAGTCCTGGTTTAGTCCTGGTTTAGTGCTGGTTTAGTGGTGGTTTAGTCCTGGTTTAGTCCTGGTTTAGTGCTGGTTTAGTCCTGGTTTAGTCCTGGTTTAGTGCTGGTTTAGTGCTGGTTTAGTGCTGGTTTAGTGCTGGTTTAGTGCTGGTTTATTGCTGGTTTAGTGCTGGTTTAGTGCTGGTTTAGTCCTGGTTTAGTCCTGGTTTAGTCCTGGTTTAGTCCTGGTTTAGTGCTGGTTTAGTGCTGGTTTAGTGCTGGTTTAGTGCTGGTTTAGTCCTGGTTTAGTGCTGGTTTAGTCCTGGTTTAGTCCTGGTTTAGTCCTGGTTTAGTCCGGTTCAATATCAGTCCTGGTGAAATCCTGTTTAAGCTTTTACACAGAACAATGAAACATAAACACAAGTGTTTTGTGAGTGAATATGACAATAAATATGATTCAATAATATGATAAATAATATGATTAATATAATGATAAATAAACCTAAGTGTTTTGTACAGAGTGAACATGAAGGCATCGCGTTATCAGCGCGTGAGTTTACAAATGTGGTAAAACGTGCTTGGTCCCGCGTGGCAGCGTAACGACGTCATCTATCGCGTTATGAGTGAAAACATCCCAAAACAAGAGCGCATTTTTGGACAGCAGCAACATCGAAAATGAACTCAATCACACTATCTTTATATCACACTGATAGAGCTCAAGTTTCTTTTCAATTTTCGGCTATTTTTTCCTTTCAAAAACAAAATAAAAATGTCTTTCACTGTTGATTTCATGAACTAAACTTTAAATCACTGCCATTTAACACGAGCATAACCCCGTGTACTCGTCCACAGTGTGCGCTCCACATGCGCGTGCTCCACATGCGCGTGATGTTTGTGCACAGACCCCGGGACCCTCCACAGTACACGCGACTCAAACTCGAGCTACATTTAAAATCGATTTACGCACAACTATATAGCGTCAATTTGGTGTTGTTTTTGCGGCTTTCCCAGGGATCACGCGTGGTATTGTGCAATCTGCATGGATGAAGAATGCGCACCACGAGCAAGAAGCGACACACGGAGCAAAACAGGAGCAAAACAGGAGCAAAACAGTCCGCAAAGTTTGAGCATTCCTACGAGCACGCGACCAAAACTTACGAATAGCGTGTACGTAGAGTGAAAGCATGTGGTCAACTTACCGTGTGCGCTGTCCCCACGTCCTGCGCGACCTCTGCGCTCTAACACACGAACGGAACGCGGTCGGAAGCGGCAGGAAGCGGCAGGATGCGTCAGGAAGCGATAGCACCACACGTTTGAGCGTCAATGCGCCTCCGTATCAAAGGGATTCTTCCGCGAGCGGCGGCCAAGCTGCGGTTCGCGGGCTCTTTTGTGGCACATGAATATATAATAGGGTCATAGTTAAAGTGAATGGGAAATAATGTATAGGCTGTGTGTCAGATGCTCATCCTCCTCCTACATCCCTGTAGTGTTAGACTGAGATGGAGGCAGGTCAAATGTCTCGAGTGCAGATGTTGTGGTGTGTCAGATGCCCTCCCAGATGCTGTGGTAATAGACATTGTTATCATAGAGACTGGCACAGCTCTGTTCAGAAGTATATGTGATGTTTCTCTCTGACATTTGTTTAAGAAAGATGATATTGGTATACTTTCAGTGTTTATGTAATGCTTGTATGGACAGGATGGTGGCTCAGATCTGATGTAGAGGTGGTACTTGTAAATATTGCAGTAATACTTGTAAATATTGCAGTATTTCAGTCCATAGTATCTTTCTGCTGATTTACTTTTAATATTTTATTGTATTATTCAGACTGGAAGCTGTACTGTAATATATATATATATATATATATATATATATATATATATATATATATATATACATATTAAAGGCACAGTGTGTAACTTCTGCCAGTGTATCTTTAATGGCTAACTAGCAGTAACAGGCGTAAGAAGTAGTTACTTAGATATTTGTTAGTGTTTATAATTCTCATGGTATTTAAATAATTTAGTTTTTTCTGTTTAATTGTATTTAGTGTTGGCATTTTCATCTTTTAAAGTCTCTACATGATTTTTCATGTCTTAAAATGGTGAATATCAGAACCATTTCATTTGAAACAGTTTAAGTTATTCCTCACTTACTTTATGCATTCTGAGCATCCTAATTATTCACCATGATGAGTTTATAAGCACTTTGCACAACTCTCAGTGCTGTTATTGTAAAGCTAACAACTATCATCCTAACAGTGCACTTTCTGATTCGCGGACAGAAAAAGGCTTTATAATTGGATACAGACAGTCCATAGAGGACTTGTATTGTGCAGTACAGGGTTCCCTCGCTATATATCGTGGTTCATGTTGTTTTGCAGATTTTTTTGTGTGCAATTTTTTGCATGCTTTTTTACAGTGTATGAACGCACATTGTGTTCTGCGTCCTGATTGGCTGAGGGATGTGCCATGTCTCCTGTACAGAAGGGAATGCATTCAGCCAAATTTACATAAATGTTGGATTGCAGTGTGACTCTGAAGTGCTGTACGTTTGCAAGTTTTCTCCCCGACAAAACCCACAATGTCAATGAAACGTTCTGCACCGACAAATTTCAGAAATGCTTTGGACTTAAGTGTTTCTCTGCACGGAGAGGCGCCTCTGTGGATACCGCTGGAGCAGAGGCGCATGAGCAACACATTTAAAGAGATTATCGAGGAAGGGGGATATAATATATGAAGGTTTGAACTTTGAGAGAGTTTGAGAGAGAAATGTGAGAAAATGTTAATGTCTGTGTGAGAAAAGTGTATAAAGTGTGTGGTGAGGGGTTTTACAGCCTTAAAACGTATAGAATAATTGTTAAAAAAAAATAAAAATAAAGCTTTCTACTTCACAGATTTCGCCTATTGCAGGTTATTTTTGGAACGTGACCCCTGTGATAAACGAGGGACCAAAAACCAAACCGTGTGCTGTCTTTGTGTTTGCACTGACAAAATGCTGCAGTTTCAGTGAATTGCCAGAGTGTAGAGTAGACGTTTTGACTTCCTCGTTACACTACCAAAAATATAATTCACATACTGCCATAAACCTGCTTTTGTTCATTAACGCTCACATAGCCACTGTGCCGCAGATTCTCTCAGGGAATTTTGGCAGGAATTTGAGTGATTTGGTTTTGTTACGATATTAAAATTTCAATCTCCATTTTGAAACAAGGGATAGACTTGATGCTCAATACTGATTCTGATACCACAGTGCTTTATAAGTTTCACTGTTGTTTTGGAGTGTTTCTCTCCCCTCCTTTTTCTCTCTGTGCTAAGTCCATCCCCCTTCAGAGCACTATCACAACACACTCAGCTGCATCCCACTAATGAAACTACTGCACATCAGGTTTGTGAAGTCATAGTGTACAGTTTTGTATCATATTTTTGTATATTTAAGGAAACTTGTCATGTGGGAGTACGGGTGACTTAGGCTTGTGGACGGAACCTCGTACAAATCTCAAACATGCATGGATGACATCTAAGACCTCCTCTGGCGTGTTTGTGATGAGGGAACGACATTATCCAAAAGGTTTGATTTTGCATAATACATCGTCTTTAATGAGCAGGGCTCCAGTCGATCATCTCTGAGTAAAAGCGGGAGGTCTGAAGCCGACGGGAGACTCTAGAGAACTCACTGTTTTTATTTTAAATGTAAATTATTAAAACTATACATTATTTTGTGTAAATAAAAATGGATCGCGCATGTCCCACTGGGAGGAGGCCCTGGAGAAGACTCAGGACACACTGGAGGGACTTTGTCTCGGCTGACCTGGGAACACACTTGGGGTCCCACTGGGGGAGCTGGGGGAAGTGTCTGGGGTGGGGTAAGTTTAGGAGTCCTTGCTTAGACTGCAGCCCCCGTGACCCTGCCCTGGATAAGACGAAAAAAATGGATGAATAAAAATGGATCAAATCTCGAGGCCACCCTGCCCTAATCTCACACAATTACTGGACTTTTGTTGCTGTTTTACATAAAGGCACACTATGTAACTTTTCTATGTAACCTTGTGGAGAGTTGGCAACCTGCCTGTCTCCATGGAGATGTTATTGCTTTCCCTGGAATGTTCCGCATTGAGCATATCTTGGATTTATTCACTGCTCATGAAATCCCTTGAAAAACATGCATTCTTACTATCCACAGATCTGACCTGTAACTTGGCCTGTTGTCTGCTCATCTCCATGGAGACAGATTGTCATAATCCTGCTGTGCTGTCACCTTTTGTTACCCCTCCCTGTCTGTGGGTCACGTGGTGGAGTTTGGAGCTGGGGCGGAGAGCTGTCTCCTCCTGCGGCGGATTGGCAATCAGCTGCACCTGGGGGACCTGGGAGGCATAAGAAGAGTCTGGACCTGACACTCAGCGCCAGATCGTCCTCGTACTTTTGTGGTAGTTACGATTGACTCTGTTCTCGTTTTGACCTTATGCTCGTTTTACTAAAACTGGATATTTTTGCTCCTGACAGATCCTGCTCCCGCCTCCCGGACCAGCTCTGGTCTCTCGCCGTTGTTCCAGCTCCACCCTGCCGGTAACATCCGCTTCATCAACTACCACGCACCGCTCTCTCCGCCTCTGTCTCCTGGACCCGCTCCACTTCCCCGCCTCCGACCCTGCTCCTGCCCGCGTCGTAGGCTCCGCTGCACCGCCCGCTCCGTTCCTGGATCCTGCCCTGTACTCTGGGCCCTGGTCCCCGCCGGATCTATTTCTGTGTTTGAACTTAAATTCACACATTGTAAATAAACACTGTTCATCTTCCCCTGAGTCTTTCCCTCTTGGTCCTACCTCTGCCGAGCGTTATAATACAGATAGGTTTAATGCCAAACTGTGGAACATATGTATTGTAAATTTTAAAAGAAAAAAAAACAAAAACAAAACTGAACTGCTGCAAAGATTTTTGTTCACAAAAGCCGAGTGTGTCATTAAGTTCAAGCTGAGTCAGACGTATGGACTTATCCCATGAGATTTAAAGACACATCTTGGAACATTTCTGCCCCCTGCTTGTTTCCATGGAGATGTCATTGCTTTGCCTGAAATGTTCCGCACTGAGCATATCTTAGATTTATTCACTGCAGCCTTACTGTCCACAGATCTTCCCTGTGACTTGGCCTGGTGGCGTCGCCTTGTTGTCTCCATGGAGACAGGTAAGTTTAATGCCATACTGTGGAGCACTCCAGGCAAAGCAATGATATCGCCATGGAAACAAGCAGGAGGCAAGAAATGTTCCATGATGCATCTTTAAATCTCATGGGATAAGTCCATACGTCCAACTCTGCTTGAACCTAACAGCACACTCAGCTTTCGTTAACGAAAATGACATCGCCATGGAAACAAGCAAGAGGCAGAAATGTTCCATGATGCATCTTTAAATATCATATGTCTGGCTCAGCTTGAACCTAACAACACACTCGGCTTTTGTGAATGAAAACCTTTGCAGCAGTTCAGTTTTTTTTTTGTTTTTTTTTTTGTAAGTTGCACTACATATGTTCCACAGTTTGGCATTAAACCTATTGGTCTCCATGGAAATGAGCAGGCAACAGGCCAAGTTACAGGTCAGATCTGTGCAGACGCTGCTCACAGTCAGAATGCATGTGATATCAATGGCTTTGTCTGAAATAAGTCAATACAAAAATGAATGCCATAGTGTGGAACATTAAAGGCAAAGCAATAAAATCTCCAGGGAGACCCTCCACCAGTAAGTTACATAGTGCACCTTTAATTTCTCTAAATGTTGCCATGGCGATATGAGCAACAGTTGCGCTTTATTATTATAATTTTTTTTTATTTTTGTATTTTTGTGAGATTTGAGCTGTGTCCAGATGCAGCGTGGCGCGTGCAGCGTGCGGTGGGGTTTTGTGAATGAGAGCTGTGCGTGATGTGCAGCGTGCCTTTGTTCACCGTGATTTTGTTCACACGTGACTCAAACAGAGCTACAGTTTGGGAGAATATCTGGATTTGTTCTTTGAGTTTTTTTGTTCTTTTTTCAGGCTGCACACTCCTTTAAGGCACCAGTGCTTCACGTTCACATTTTTACTGTGACAAAAATCTCATTTCCTCACGTTTTTACTTTCATTTTAGACATTTTGAAAGACTTTTTGCTGGATTTCTCTTCACGGCTTGTGCATGACGTTCACTTATTTTGTGAATGAATTTCGCATAAAAAAGAGCCATATTTTTGTAATTTGATTGTGGAATTTCATATATTTTCTCATCCATCTTTCCAGAGTCATTTCTGCGTCACGTTCATTTTGTGAATGAATCTTTTACAAAAGTAGAATGAACCATATTTGCTCATATTTCTACATTCATTCTAGCCATATATTTGTGAAAATGTTGTAATCTTTTCTGAATGAATCTCTGGCATTCATCTAAGCCTTTTCATACAGACTTTTTGCTGGATTTCCTCCTCAGCCTGTGCATCACGTCCATGTGTCTCGTGAATGAGTTTTTCTTTAAAAAATCAGCGATATCTTTGTAATTTGATCATGAATTTTCATATTTTTTAACCATTTTCCCAGAATCGTTGTCATTTTCCCAATCATTTCTGCAGCACGTTCATGTATTTTATGAATGAGTCTTGTAAAGCCATATTTGTGTCCTTTCCTCACATTTCCACATTCAGTTTAGACATTTTTTTAAAATGTTTGCTCTATTTTTGTCCCCTCACAACTTGTGCATGCCATTGTAGTGTTTTGTAATGTTTTTGCAGTGTTGGCAGTGGCAGCGGCTGATGCCTTGAGCGCACTGCTGTTTTTAATAGAGTAGATATCGCGTCTGTGCCTCTGCAGTGCGCGGACGAGCGAACAACAACCCCAAATGTGCAATTCAAATGACAAATGGCTTACCGTAGCCGTCTTCCGTGCGCTCCTGTCTTCATCTCAGCTGTGCGTTACAAGTGTAAATCTGCGCTAACCACCTCCACACGCCCACCCTCTTCTCCTCCTCTCCTCCCCAGCTTTGGTGTGTCGACGGTGGGGGAGCGAGCGGCGTTTGGAGCCTCTCTCTGGAGCTCTTGAGCGGATCACTCCACCCCTACACACTGCGCTCTCCTCTGTCTGCCCACACGCGCCCGGCTTACACTCAGCCTTAATCACATCACAGGCAAATCCACTTCACTGATTTTTTAGCATGATTACAGCGCAGGGGCGCAAGTGTGTTCGCCCACAAGCCTCCAGGTTTGTGGTTCAATCCCAGCTCTGGCCACTGAACTGTGCTGCAAGATTTGAATCCAAGTCACTATTTGGATGGACGGAAGTAGCACATTTCCTCCACAGACAAAATCTCCTGTTTTATTCTGCATAAAAACTGTACAAACATGTGCTGAAATGTGTGTCAGATGCCCTTCCTCTGTGTGTCAGATGCCCTCCCCGTGTGTCAGATGTCCTTCCTCTGTGTGTCAGATGCCCTCCCTGTGTGTCTGATGCCCTCCCTGTGTGTCAGATGCCCTTCCTCTGTGTGTCAGATGCCCTCCCTGTGTGTCAGATGCCCTCTCTGTGTGTCAGATGCCCTTCCTCTGTGTGTCAGATGCCCTCCCCGTGTGTCAGATGCCCTTCCTCTGTGTGTCAGATGCCCTCCCTGTGTGTCAGATGCCCTTCCTCTGTGTGTCAGATGCCCTCCCCGTGTGTCAGATGCCCTTCCTCTTTGTGTCAGATGCCCTCCCTGTGTGTCAGATACCCTCTCTGTGTGTCAGATGCCCTTCCTCTGTGTGTCAGATGCCCTCTCTGTGTGTCAGATGCCCTTCCTCTGTGTGTCAGTTGCCCTTCCTCTGTGTGTCAGATGCCCTCCCCGTGTGTCAGATGCCCTTCCTCTGTGTGTCAGATGCCCTCCCTGTGTGTCAGATGCCCTTCCTCTGTGTGTCAGATGCCCTCCCCGTGTGTCAGATGCCCTTCCTCTGTGTGTCAGATGCCCTCCCTGTGTGTCAGATGCCCTCTCTGTGTGTCAGATGCCCTCCCTGTGTGTCAGATGCCCTCCCTCTGTGTGTCAGATGCCCTCCCTGTGTGTCTGATGCCCTCCCTGTGTGTCAGATGCCCTTCCTCTGTGTGTCAGATGCCCTCCCTGTGTGTCAGATGCCCTTCCTCTGTGTGTCAGATGCTCTCCCTGTGTGTCAGATGCCCTTCCTCTGTGTGTCAGATGCCCTCCCTGTGTGTCAGATGCCCTTCCTCTTTGTGTCAGATGCCCTTCCTCTGTGTGTCAGATGCCCTTCCTCTTTGTGTCAGATGCCCTCCCTGTGTGTCAGATACCCTCTCTGTGTGTCAGATGCCCTTCCTCTGTGTGTCAGTTGCCCTTCCTCTGTGTGTCAGATGCCCTCCCCGTGTGTCAGATGCCCTTCCTCTGTGTGTCAGATGCCCTCCCTGTGTGTCAGATGCCCTTCCTCTGTGTGTCAGTTGCCCTTCCTCTGTGTGTCAGATGCCCTCCCCGTGTGTCAGATGCCTTTCCTCTGTGTGTCAGATGCCCTCCCTGTGTGTCAGATGCCCTTCCTCTGTGTGTGTGTGTGTCAGATGCCCTTCCTCTGTGTGTCAGATGCCCTCCCTGTGTGTCAGATGCCCTTCCTCTGTGTGTCAGATGCCCTCCCTGTGTGTCAGATGCCCTTCCTCTGTGTGTCAAATGCCCTCCCTGTGTGTCAGATGCCCTTCCTCTGTGTGTCAAATGCCCTCCCTGTGTGTCAGATGCCCTTCCTCTGTGTGTCAGATGCCCTCCCTGTGTGTCAGATGCCCTTCTTATGTGTGTCAGATGCCCTCCCTGTGTGTCAGATGCCCTCCCTGTGTGTCAGATGCCCTCCCTGTGTGTCAGATGCCCTTCCTCTGTGTGTCAAATGCCCTCCCTGTGTGTCAGATGCCCTTCCTCTGTGTGTCAAATGCCCTCCCTGTGTGTCAGATGCCCTTCCTCTGTGTGTCAGATGCCCTCCCTGTGTGTCAGATGCCCTTCTTATGTGTGTCAGATGCCCTCCCTGTGTGTCAGATGCCCTTCCTCTGTGTGTCAGATGCCCTCCCTGTGTGTCAGATGCCCTTCTTGTGTGTGTCAGATGCCCTCTCTGTTTTTGTCAGTTCTTCTGGACGTGTTTAAAATGTGAACTTTGAACAGAACCCCATATTTAAAGCATAAATCGCAAATGAAAACTCAGTCAGAATGCCTCGAATCATTCAGCCCCACTGCATACTGTTGTTTTGCCTTTGAGCAAGACACTGGAATGTGATGTGTAAGTAATATCAATAGTATAGCAGCAGCAGTAATAATAATAGTGATAGTAATGCATTTGTTTTATACAGAGTTTTTCAGACGTTGAAACTCACGAAACAATTTTGTGCATAATTCATTCACTCCATAGTCAGTGGTAAGTTTCTATTGTAGCAACAGCCGCCCAAGGGCAGACTGACTGAAGTGAGCATGCCAATCTGCACCATCAGCCCCTCCCACCGCCGCCGACATTCACGAGGGCTGCTATCGCAATAGAATCAAAATGGTCATTTGAGCACAATGGTCATTTGAGCACAATTAGCAAATCACAATAACGACTGCAGTTAAGACGATAGAATGTCGTCTGCGAAGGACAAAATATCATGTTTTTTAACCACAGCCTGGATAAAAAAGTGGTGTGAGTGAGTGCGACTTCACCACAGCGTTCAGTCAAATGAAGCTCATCGAGACTAGAGCAGTTATAGGGGTGGATTTGGAGCAGAGTTTCATATTTGGAATTCCAACCGCAAGTATCATAGCAACCAAAGAGCCAATCAGGAGCGAGGCTGTAGAATCTTGATTTACAGACATGATTGTGAAATAAAAACCCCAAGATCATGTAGAGTGGGTTTATATGAAAATGTTAAGATCAAAATGACGAGTGACAGCAGCAGTTACACAGAGAGGGGACACAGTTTTTACATAGAAAATTAATTGGAGCCAGAGTCGATGGAGCAGGAAATGTGCCCATGATCACTTCCTGTTTGGAATGCAGCGGTTAGCAGGTTTGCTATGTCCATTCATATATACCGTCTATGTTTTTTAAAATAAATAAATCTTGTTTTTTTTCTGGCATTTAAACAGGAGGTAAACACATGGGAAGCTTCACATAAGTGGCGTTTAAACAGGAGGCGTTCAAAGAGGAGGCGTTCAAAGAGGAGGCGTTCATAGAGGAGGCGTTCAAAGAGGAGGCGTTCAAAGAAGAGTCGTTCAAACAGGAGGCGTTCAAAGAGGAGGCGCTCAAACAGGAGGCGTTCAAAGAGGAGGCGCTCAAACAGGAGGCGTTCAAAGAAGAGTCGTTCAAACAGGAAGCGTTCAAGGAGGAGGCATTCAAACAGGAGGTGTTCAAAGAGGAGGCATTCACATAGGAAGCGTTCAAGGAGGAGGCATTCAAAGAGGAGGCATTCAAAGAGGAAGTGTTCAAGGAGGAGGCATTCAAACAGGAGCCATTCAAAGAGGAGGCATTCACATAGGAAGCGTTCAAATAGGAGGCGTTCACATAGGAGGGGTTCAAAGAGGAGGCATTCAAACAGGAGGCATTTAAACAGGAGGTAAACACATGGGAGGCGTCACATAAGAGGCGTTCAAACAGGAGGCGTTCAAAGAGGAGGCGTTCAAAGAGGAAGCATTCAAAGAGGAGGCTTTCAAAGAGGAGGCGTTCAAACAGGAGATGTTCAAACAGGAGGCGTTCAAACAGGAGGCATTCAAGGAGGAGGCATTCAAAGAGGAGGTGTTCAAACAGGAGGCATTCAAACAGGAGGCGTTCAAATAGGAGGCGTTCAAGGAGGAGGCATTCAAAGAGGACGTGGTCAAACAGGAGGCGTTCAAATAGGAGGCATTCAAAGAGGAGGCGTTCAAACAGGATGCGTTCAAACAGGAGGTGTTCAAGGAGGAGGCGTTCAAACAGGAGTCGTTCAAACAGGAAGTGTTCATACAGGAGGTGTTCACATTGGAGGCATTCAAATAGGAGGCGTTCAAATAGGAGGCGTTCAAACAGGAGGCGTTCAAACAGGAGGCATTCAAATAGGAGGTGTTCAAATAGGAGGCGTTCACATGGGCATATACTCTGTAAAAACGTGGCTTTAAAACAGGATTCCAACATTAATCACTTTAAAATCTAAATTTCAATGGACAGTTCACAAATCCCCCTGAAGTATCACTATTCCTCCTGTTTTATTCATAAAATTCACCCTGTATTTTAGATGTTCTACAGTGTGATCGTTACATGAGTTTGTCAGTTCATATTTCAGTGTTTTTGTCACTTCTTGATGTGTTTAAAATGTGACTTTGAACAGAATCCTGTTATTAAAACATAAATCACAAATCTAATGACAATGTTTTTCAGAAACATCACCACTGGTCATTATTCCCAAATGGTTGAGCCGTAGCAGGGATGAGACAAGATACGAGATTGTGTCTCCAAGAATGAGACAACACCACAAGTAAAATAAAGTAAAATAAAATATATTGCAAAACTTATTTGAAAATGCCCCACAAAACAAAAGTGTAAAATGTAACATTGTAAATGACATGTCATTTCTGTATCCATGTTTTTATTGTTATTTAATTAATTTATTCTAATTCTACAACACTAAAGCTTGCCTTCTCTGAATACATGTGTCCTGCCTACTCTTGTGTGTTTTTATTATTAGCATCCAAGCTTCCACGTTCAGATCCTTTCCCTCACACCTCCTCTTCTGTTTGAGTCCATGTGTCCTGCTCCTGCGTACCACCAGGACATGACTCCTTATACTTAATGCCATCTCAGACTTTAATGAAGCCACAATCATTTTCAGTTTGAAAAACAAAACAACAGAATGAGTGAGTGTGGTGTAGTTTTTGAATATTTTGGTTGATGGTTTGTTATTTTGCCTCCAGTGCATCTGGTTTAATCTTGACACATTAGAAGAGCTGCTTTGTGACTTCTTTAGTGTTTAAATGAAGTCCCAGTGAAATCCTTGGGATGATTTTGAGGTGCAGGTGGCAGATCTGTAGGAGGCGTTCAGTCCAGTCATAGCTCGATGGAGCTTCAGGTCCAGGATGTGTTAGTGGATAATCATGTTATTTAGATGACGAGGGTTTCTATGGCACAGCAGCACAAAGTAGAAGTGAGGTATTTGGTATTTAGCTTTCAAAAGTCAGAAGTTGAATCTGTCTTTATATAAATACATTATTTTGTGGTACTTTTTTTTTTTTTGCATAAATAGTGTTTTTTGAATGAGCTCCCCCTGCAGGTGTCTTGTGCAGTGCAGTTTCGACCGATCAGTGCACAGCAGTCTTTAGGCACTACTATTCACAATACTCAGATGGTTCAGCCGTGTGTGTTTTTTGGCCCTCTGTTCCACCCATAGACTGTATTGACCTTCCCTAAGTGGGAATCCCATTCATTTCAATTGAGAATTTTTCAGCTACAATCTGATAAAAAGCATTGTTGATTTGTGTAAATGTTCAGTGTTCATGTGATCAACAAGTCAACACTGCAGTGATTGTGTGGAGGCTTTAAAACGCCTCTGTAGACCCTATAGAACACATTTACTGTCAACATCAGTCCCATGTATAATAATACAACCTGAATGATGACAGCAGCACCCACAGCAACTTCAGGAACAAGGTGGATATATAAATGGGCATAGCTAACCTGCTAGCTTCCGCTAATATGAAATGATCATGGGCTGCGCTTTCGGCTCCACTGACTCTGGATCCAGTTCACTTTCTATGTAAAAACTCTATCCCCTCTCTCTGTAACTGCTGCTGTCACTTGTCATTTTGATCTTAAGATTTTCATATAAACCCGCTCTACAAGATCCTGGTGTTTTTACTTTACTATTGAGTCCGTAAATCTAGAAGTGAACATGCAAAAGGTGTTGCTAAGTGCCCGCTACCTGATAAACCAGCGGCGTGGGCGGGAAGGGGCATTACCATCAACAGCTTTGTTCCTTATTAGCTCTTTAGTTGCTGTAATACTCTTGATCAAAATTTCAAATATGCAACTGGGCTCTAAATTGGTCCCTATAACTATTAGCCTTGATAAGGTTTATTTGACTGGAGCTGAACGCTGTGGTGACGTCACACTCACTTAGTCTCGACTTTATACACATTTGTGTCATGTGATAAAACAAGAAGTGCTCCACTGTATTTTTAAACTCCATACACCTTCACTAGAATTATTTGCATGATTTGTGTGTTTTTGAGGAGGGAACAGCATTAGAACATGACTTACAGCTCACAGAGTCAGTTTGTGATGGAGCAGACAGCAGCAGTATCAGCTCTGGGCGAGATTGTTGACTGACACGTTGCTTTGGCTCATGGTTTTGTTCCTTGTTGTAAATAGCACCAAGGCCACAGAGAACAGCATATAGAGCCTTTCAGTGTGACGGAGAGGAGGAGAGGAGGAGGGAGGAGCGGCGGAGCGTGGGAGTGTGGGAGGACGAGACGGGAAAAATAAAAAATAAAACTGCAAAATGTCAGGTGTATGTGTGGAAATGGACAAGCTATGGGCTGTTAGCATAAAAATACCAATGTACTTAGTAAGAGTTTAGTGTGGGGTGAGGAAGCTAAAGAGGCACTGTGTAACCTTTCTTAAAATTTAATCCATGAGGGTGTTATGTTATTGATTTGCAGATTATCCACATTATGACATTAATTATTTTATTATATATAATAAAATCTCATCCTTACCCTCCGTGGGTGATCTCATCCCTTCTTTGCCACACTCGGGACCTCTACCATAGGCCTGGGAGCTTGAGGGTTCTGCACAGTATCGTTGCTGTTCCTAGTACTGCACTTTTCTGGACTGCGATGTCTGATGTTTTTCCTGGGATCTGCTGTAGATCTGCTCGTCCCGTTTGGAGGTCACTGCCCCGAGTGCTCCGATGACCACAGGCACCACTGATTCTTTCACCTTCCAGGCCTTCTCCAGCTCTGAGCCCCTGGTATTTCTCTAGTTTCTCATGTTCCTTTTTCCTGGTGTTCCCATCACTTCTTTCTGCAATGTCCACCACAACGGCTTTGCTCTGTTGTTTATCCACCACCACAGTGTCCGGTTGGTTTGCCATCACCATTCTGTTAGTCTGTATCTGGAAGTCCCACAGGATCTTTGCTCGATGATTCTCCACTACCTTTGGAGGTGTTTCCCACCTTGACCTTGGGGTTTCCAGTCCGTACTCTGCACAGATGTTTCTGTACACTCTACCCGCCACTTGGTTATGCTGCTCCATGTTTGCTTTTCCTGCAGCATCTTACACCCTGCAGTTATGTGCTGGATTGTCTCAGGGGCCTCTTTGCACAGCCTACACCTTGGGTCTTGTCTGGTGTGGTAGATCTGGGCCTCCTACCAATGGCTTGAGAAAGCCATTGGTAGGATTTCTTGATATCAGCCACTTCAGTTATGTTCCGGTGGTACATCCCGTGCAGGGGCTTATCCTCACATAATGGTTCCTCCAGCACCTCTTCCTCTGCACTCCACTGTGTGAGACACTGGGCACGTCATCTGTCGGGGCCTTATGGATCTTGGATATTCATCCTGGACTGAGGTTCACACTCACTAGTCCTGGGCCTCCTTCCTTACTCACGTACAGGCTCAGGGTGCTGGATTTGGAATGGAACCTGCCATGCATGGTCAGGAGCTTTTGGGTCTTAACATCTGTGGTCTGTATCTCTTCATTTGGCCAGTTTTTGATTCCTGCTGGGTATCTGATTACTGGCAGGACATAGCTGTTTATTGCCTTGGTCTTGTTCTTGCTATTGAGCTAAATCCTTAGTATTTGCCTTACTTGTCTGAGGTATTTGGCTGTGGCAGCTTTCCTTGTTTCCTCTTCATGGTTGCCATTTTCTTGTGGGATACCAAGGTACTTGTAACTGTCCTCAGTGTCTGCTATTGTCCCTTCTGGGAGGGAGACCCCTTCTGTGTGGACTACCTTCCCTCTCTTTGTCACCATCCAGCTACACTTCTCAAGCCCAATGACATTCCACTGTCTGTGCTGTAGATCCTGGTGGTGTGGATCAGTGAGTCAATGTCTTGCTCATTCTTAGCGTACAGGTTGATGTCATTCATGTAGAGGAGGTGACTGATGGTAGCCCCATTCCTGAGTTGGTTATCACAGCCAGTGTTGTTGATGATTTGGCTGAGGGGATTGAGACCTATATACATATAAAATTTATATATATTGAACAGCGTCCAGCTCCAGTCAAATGAAGCTCATTGAGGCTCGCAGTTATAGGGGCCAATGTGGAGCAGAGTTCCATATTTGGAATTTAGACCATGAGTATCATAGCAACCAAGAGCCAATCAGAAGTGAGACTGTTGAAGGTAATGCCTGTAGGTAGAAACGAGGAGTTCGGATCCCCCCTTGACTAGTGTCTCCCTCTCCCCTCTTACTGTCCCCCTCTCTCCTTGCATTAATGCTTTATAAAATAAATAAATAAATATGGCTAAGCTATTTATATATCAGAATGTGCACAGTATCCACACAGTTCATCATAATAACATAGTTACTGAATTTATGATTAGGGATTGTTACAACTGCTTTCAAAGGATAGTTCTAATTTATTGTCCCCCCAGACCAAATTGAGAGTTTCGCCCCTTCCTGCTCGCACCAACAGGAGCTTAGAAATGCTGTCAATCAAACCTGTTGCTAATGCTAGCGGGAGTGACCTCGAGGAAAAAACTCGCCTGATTTGTCTGTTATTAATGTTCATATCTTGATTACCCCCATGAAGACAGAAACAACAAGGCAAGCTACATTGCCCGGACTGGCATTACCGGGGTGCCACCCTGGAGCCAGGCCTGGGGTGGGTGCTCGGCAGCGAGCGCCTGGTGGCCGGGCCTTTCCCCACGGGGCCCGGCCGGGCCCAGCCCGAAGGAACAACGCGGGGCCGTCCTCCCGTGGACCCACCACCTGTGGGAGGAGCCATGAGGAGCGGGTGCAGAGAGATCTGGGCGGCAGTCGAAGGCGGGGACCTCGACAACCGGATCTCCGGACATGGAGACTAGCTCTGGGGACATGGAATGTCACCTCGCTTGGGGGGAAGGAGCCTGAGCTTGTGCGGGAGATTGAGCATTACCGGCTAGATATAGTCGGCCTCACCTCCACGCACAGCTTGGGCTCTGGAACCCAACTCCTTGAGAGGGGTTGGACTCTCCATTTCTCGGGCGTTGCCCGCGGGGAGCGGCGGCGAGCTGGTGTGGGCTTGCTCATTGCCCCCACAGCTCAGCCACCACGTGTTGGAGTTCACCCGGTGAACGAGAGGGTCACTGTCTCTCACTGTTGTGTCGGCCTACGGGCCAAACAGCAGTGCGGAGTACCCGGCCTTCTTGGAGTCCCTGGGAGGGGTACTAGACAGTGCACCAACCGGCGACTCCGTTGTTCTCCTGGGGGACTTCAATGCCCATGTGGGTAATGACAGTGATACTTGGAGGGGCGTGATTGGGAAGAATGGCCTCCCCGATCTGAACCCGAGTGGTGTTTTGTTATTGGACTTCTGTGCTAGTCACAGTTTGTCCATAACAAACACCATGTTCGAGTACAAGGGTGTCCATCGGGGCACGTGGCACCAGGACACTCTAGGTCGGAAGCCGATGATCAACTTTGTCGTGCCATCTGACCTCCGACCGCGTGTCTTGGACACTCGAGTGAAGAGAGGGGCTGAGCTGTCAACTGATCACCACCTGGTGGTGAGTTGGATCCGCTGGCGGAGGAGGAAGCCGGACAGACCTGGCAGGCCCAAGCGCATCGTGAGGGTCTGCTGGGAACGTCTGGCGGAGCCCTCTGTCAGAGGGGTCTTTAACTCACACCTCCGGGAGAGCTTCTCCCTGATCCCGGGGGAGGCTGGGGACATGGGCTCTGAGTGGGCCATGTTCTCCACCTCTATTGTTGATGCGGCTGCTCGTAGTTGTGGTCGTAAGGTCTGTGGTGCTTGTCATGGTGGCAATCCCCGAACCCGGTGGTGGACACCAGAAGTAAGTGATGCCGTCAAGCTGAAGAAGGAGTCCTATCGAGCCTTGTTGGCTCGTGGGACTCCTGAGGCAGCTGATGAGTACCGGCGGGCCAAGCGTGCCACGGCTCGTGCGGTTGCAGAGGCAAAAACTCGGGGTTGGGAGGAGTTCGGGAGGCCATGGAGGAGGACTATCGGACGGCCTCAAAGAGATTCTGGCAAACTGTCCGACGCCTCAGGAGGGGGAAGCAATGCTTCACCAACACTGTTTACAGTGCAGGTGGAGAGCTGCTGACCTCGACTGGGGATGCTGTCGGGCGGGGGAAGGAATACTTTGAGGATCTCCTCAATCCCACTGTCACGTCTTCTGAGGAGGAAGCAGAAACTGGGGACCCGGAGGCGGACTCGTCCATCACCCTGGCTGAAGTCACCGAGGTGGTTGGCAAGCTCCTAGGTGGCAAGGCTCCGGGGGTGGACGAGATCCTTCCTGAGTACCTCAAATCTCTGGATGTTGTGGGACTGTCTTGGCTGACACGTCTCTGCAACATCGCGTGGCGGTCGGGGACAGTGCCTGTGGAATGGCAGACCGGGGTGGTGGTCCCTCTGTATAAGAAGGGGGACCGGAGGGTGTGTTCCAATTACAGGGGAATCACACTCCTCAGCCTTCCTGGTAAGATCTATTCCAGGGTACTGGAGAGGAGAATCCGACCGATAGTCGAACCTCGGATTCAGGAGGAGCAGTGTGGTTTTCGTCCTGGTCGCGGAACACTGGACCAGCTCTATACTCTCCATTGGGTCCTCGAGGGTTCATGGGAGTTTGCCCAACCAGTCCACATGTGTTTTGTGGATTTGGAGAAGGCATTCAACCGTGTCCCTCGTGGTGTCCTTTGGGGGGTGCTCTGGGAGTATGGGGTCTGGGGCTCTTTGCTAAGGGCTGTCCGGTCCCTGTATGACCGGAGCAGGAGCTGTGTTCGCATTGCCGGCGGTAAGTCAGACCTGTTCCCGGTGCATGTTGGACTCCGCCAGGGCTGCCCTTTGTCACCGGTTCTGTTCATTATATTTATGGACAGAATTTCTAGGCGCAGCCAGGGGGCGGAGGGGGTCTGGGTCGGGAACCACAGGATTTCATCTCTGCTGTTTGCGGATGATGTTGTCCTGATGGCTTCATCGAGCCAGGACCTGCAGCAGGCACTGGGGCGGTTTGCAGCCGAGTGTGAAGTGGCTGGGATGAGAATCAGCTCCTCTAAATCCGAAGCCATGGTTCTCGACTGGAAAAAGGTGGTTTGCCCTCTCCGAGTCTCTGCCTCAAGTGGAGGAGTTCAAGTATCTCGGGGTCTTGTTCACGAGTGAGGGAAGGATGGAGCGGGAGATTGACAGGCGGATCGGTGCAGCGTCCGCAGTGATGCGGTCGCTGTATCAGTCAGTTGTGGTAAAGAAGGAGCTGAGTCCAAAGGCAAAGCTCTCGATTTTACCTTCCTACCCTCACCTATGGTCATGAGCTCTGGGTAATGACCAAAAGGACAAGGTCGCGGATACAAACGGCTGAAATGGGTTTGGAGCTCGGTCACACGGAAGGAGCTCGGAGTAGAGCCGCTGCTCCTACACGTTGAGAGGAACCAGCTGAGGTGGCTCGGGCATCTGCTTAGGATACCTCCTGGATGCCTCCCTAGGGAGGTGTTCTGGGCATGTCCCACCGGGAGGAGGCCCCGGGGAAGACCCAGGACACGCTGGAGGGACTATGTCTCTCGGCTGGCCTGGGAACGCCTTGGGGTCCCACCGGAGGAGCTAGAGGACGTGTCCGGGGTGAGGGAAGTTTGGGAGTCCCTGCTTAGACTGCTGCCCCCGCGACCCGGCCCCGAATAAGCGGAAGAAAATGGATGGATGGATCTTGATTTACAGACACAATAGTGAAATAAAAACTCCAGGATCATGTAGAGCGGGTTAATACGAACATTTAAGATCAGAAAATGATGAGTCTGACAGCAGCAGGTACAGAGAGAGGGGACACAGTTTTTCAATAGAAAGTTAATTGGAGACATAGTCAATGGATCCAGAAGTACACCCATGATCACTTCCTGTTTGGAACCCGGCAACTAGCAGGTTTTCTATGTCCATGTATGTATATAGTCTATGCTCTGAGTCAAACTTTGACGATTAGACTACTGCACGTGTTTTACTTTAATGGGTGAAAGCGGAGCACCCAGACACAGGGAGAACGTGCAAACTCCACACAGACAGACCGTATGTTGTCTGTGAATTGAACGTCCAGTCTTCATTTACCTCGGGCTTTAGCTCCTGTGTAAAATGTCCGCTTGGTCGTTCTTTTGTATGAAATGTTTGAGTCTCCATAAATGTCGGTTCTGAAGCAGTCTCCTCATCATTCTAGACACTTCACACCTCCATCCTTCTCTCCTCTCACTTTCTCTATAACCTCTTCTCTTTCGTCAATCCTTTCTTTCTCCTTTCTTTCTTCTCTCCCTTCTTTTGCCACCCCTCTCTCTCCTTTATATTTGTCATCTTTCTCATTTCTAAACCAGGACTAAACTGCCTGCACAAGAGTCTGAGCAAACCAGGACTAAAGCAGGACTAAACCAGGACTAAACCAGGACTAAACTGCCTGCACAAGGGACTAAACCAGGACTAAACCAGGACTAAACCAGGACTAAACCAGGACTAAACCAGGACTAAACCAGGACTAAACCAGGACTAAAGCAGGACTGAACAAAAACTAAGCTGAGACTAAACCGGAACTAGTTGTTCTTTCTTCCCTGTGGAGCCTTGTGCTCCTCCTCCTCTCCTCCTCTCTTCCTCTTCTCCTCCTCAACTTCTCCTTCTCCTCCTCTCCTCCTCTCATTCTCTCCTCAACCTCTCCTCATCCTCTCCTCCTCCTATACCTGTCCTCCTCCTCTCCTCCTCTCCTCCTCTCCTCCTCTCCTCCTCCCCTCCTTGTCTTGTTGCTTTACACATCTGTCTCCTTTGGGCTAAAACCTGATTCACAAGAGATGAGAGCAACAGAATCAAGAGTCAACGCGCCTCCACAGCACAGGCAAAAATACACACAAGGAAATCAATAAGAACAAGAGTAGAACTAACCTGCTCCCCCAGAGAGGAGGGGAGGAGAGGAGGAGGAGAAGGAGGAGGAAGAGGGGGGAGGAGGAGATGAAGAAGAGGAGGAGATCACATGCAAAAATACACACAAGGAAATTAATAAGAACAAGACCAAAACTAACCTGCACCTCTAGAAAGGAGGAGGAGGAAGAGGAATAGGAGGAAGAGGAGGAGGAGGAGGAGGAGGAGGAAGAGGAGGAGGAGCAGGAGGAGGAGGAGGAGGAGAAAAAGAGTAGGAGATCACAGGCAAAAATACACACAATGAAATAAAAAAAGAACAAGAGTAGAACTAACCTGTACCTCCGGAGAGGAGGAGAGGAGAGGAGGAGAGGAAGAGGAGGAGGTGGAGGAAGAAGAGAATGAGGAGGCTAGGAGGACAGCAGGGGAGGAAGAGGGGAGAAGAAGAGGAAGAGGAGAAGGAGGAGAAGGAGGAGGAGGAGGGGGAGGAGTAGGGGAGGGGGAGTAGGAGTGGGCGAAAGTGAGAGAAAAAATAATATTTTAAATCTGTCCAAGAGTTTAAACTTCAGCGAGAAAAGTGGAAAGAAAGTGAAAAGAAGCACAGGACTAACCCAGGTCTAAACCAAGATTTAACCAAGACTAAACCAGGACTAAACCAGGACTAAACAAGGACTAAACCAGGTCTAAACCAGGTCTAAACCAGGACTAACCCAGGTCTAAACCAAGATTTAACCAAGACTAAACCAGGACTAAACTAGGTCTAAACCAGGACTAAACAAGGACTAAACCGGGTCTAAACTGGGACTAAACCGGGACTAAACCAGGCCTAAACCAGGACTAAACCGGGTCTAAACTGGGACTAAACCGGGACTAAACCAAGATTTAACCAAGACTAAACCAGGACTAAACTAGGTCTAAACCAGGACTAAACAAGGACTAAACCGGGTCTAAACTGGGACTAAACCGGGACTAAACCAGGCCTAAACCAGGACTAAACCGGGTCTAAACTGGGACTAAACCGGGACTAAACCAGGCCTAAACCAGGACTAAACCAGGACTAAACCAGGTCTAAACCAGGACTAAACCAGGTCTAAACCAGGTCTAAACCAGGACTAAACCAGGACTAAACCAGGTCTAAACCAAGATTTAACCAAGACTAAAGCAGGACTAAACCAGGACCAAACCAGGTCTAAACCAAGATTTAACCAAAACTAAACAAGGACTAAATCAGGACTAAAACAGGTCTACACCAAGACCAAACCAGAACTAAACCAGGACTGAACCAGGACTAAACCAGGACTAAATCAGGGACTAAACTAGGACTGAACCAGGACTGAACCAGAACCAAAACAGGGACTAAATCAGAACTAAACCAGGATTAAAGCAGGACAAAACCAGGACTAAACCAAAGCAAAACCAGGAACAAACCAGGACTAAACCAAGACTAAACCAAAACAAACCAGGAATCAACCATTACTGAACCAGGACTAAACCAGGACTAAACCAGGACTAAACCAGGACTAAACCAGGACTAAACCATGACTGAACCAGGACTAAACCGGAACTGAACCAGAACTGAACCAGGACTAAACAAGGACTGAACCATGACTGAACCAGGACTAAACCAGGACTAAACCGGAACTGAACCAGAACTGAACCAGGACTAAACTAGGAACTAAACCAGGTCTAAACCAGGATTCAACCAAGACTAAACCAGATCTGAACCAGGACTGAACCAGGACTTAAACTGTAGTTTGTCCTTTCTGAGCTCCTGTTGTAGTTGAACTAACTAAGCAAACTCAGTCCTTCTGAAATGTCACAGTAATTTAGACTGAGGCTCTTAATCATGTAGCATGAATATTGTAAATGAGCAACACTCAGGTCTCAGGTCCACTCAGGTCTCAAAAAAACCAACACACATTTTCCACTTAGGCCTCAGGTCCATTCAGGTCTCAGGTCCATTCAGGTCTCAAGTCCAGTCAGATCTCAGCAAAACCAACACACCATCCTCTCAGGTCCACTCAGGTCTCAGAAAAAACAACATACACAGTCCACTCAGGTCTCAGGTGCACTCAGGTCTCATAAGAACAACACACATGGTCCACTGAGGTCACAACCAACACACATGGTCCACTCAGGTCAAAACCAACACATACAGTCCATTCAGGTCTCAGAAAAACCAATACACATGGTCAACTCAGTTCTCAGGTCCACACAGGTCTCAGGTCCACTCAGGTCTCAGGACCACTCAGATCTCAGGTCAACTTAGGTCTAAGGGCCACTCAGGTCTCAGCAAAACCAACACACATGGTCCACTTAGGTCCCAGGTAAACTCAGGTCTCAGCAAAACCAACACACATGGTCCTCTCGGGTCTCAGGTCCACACAGGTCTCAGCAAAACCAACATACATGGTCCACTCAGGTCAAAACCAACACACATGGTCCACTCAGGTCTCAAAAAACAAACAAACAAATAAACAAACAAACACAGCCCTCTTGGGTCTCAAGTACGCTCATGTCCCAGCAAAACCAACACACATGGTCCACTCAGATTCACTCAGGTCTCAAGTCCACTCTGGTCTCAGCAAAACCAACACACATGGTCCACTCAGGTCACAGGTCCACTCAGGCCCCAGCAAAAACCAACATACATGGTCCACTCAGGTCTCAGCAAAATGAACACACATGGTCAATTTAGGTCTTACGTCTACTCAGGTCTGAAGTCCACACAGATCTCATGTCCACTCAGGTCTCAGCAAAACCAACACACATGTTCCACTCAGGACTCCGGCCCTCTTAGGTCTCAGATCCACTCAAGTCCACCATTTTACTATCACTGTTTTATTAAAGGCCTCTCTCTAATGGATATAAATATATTTCACTAAATCCTCAACCAAACTGGGACTAAATCGGGAATAAACCAAGACTAAACCAGGACTAAATGAGGGACAAAACCGGGGACTAAACTGGGACTAAACCAGATCCAAACCAGGTCTAAACCAGGTCTAAACAAGGTCTAAAGTGGGTTTAAAGCAGGTCTAAAGCTGGTCTAAAGCAGGTCTAAAGCTGGTCTAAAGCAGGCCTAAAGCTGGTCTAAAGCAAGTCTAAAGCTGGTCTAAAGCAGGTCTAAAGCTGGTCTAAAGCAGGTCTAAAGCTGGTCTAAAGCAAGTCTAAAGCTGGTCTAAAGCAGGTCTAAAGCTGGTCTTGTACATGTGGATAATGTGTTTGACAGAAACGCTAAAGAGCTCAGTTCTGTCCTTGAAACCTTTGGTCTGATTCAGTATGTCAGCGAGCCACAACAGAGGACACACTCTGGACCTGCTCATTACAAAAGGAGTAAATATTTCAAATGTCAATGTGGTGGATGTTGCTCTGTCTGATCATTTCTGTGTCTTCTTTGACCTGTCTGTTATTCCCAAACCAGCGGCTGGTCCTGCAGTTGTTCGAAGGAGACACATAAATGATAAAACAGGTGCACTGTTCATGGAAATGACACACTTTGAAAATGCCTCATGTTCTGATGTTAATGATTTGTTGAACTCTGTGACTTTGAGTGTTTCGAATGTTCTGGACACCATTGCCCCGATGAAGGTTAAAATGGTTAAGGAGAAGCAGAAAGCGCCATGGAGGAATGATGACTCGGTCAGGGCACAGAAAAGGGAGTGCTGGAGGGCCGAGTGGGAATGGCACAAGTCAAAGCTCCAGGTTCATTATGAAATTTACAGAGAAAAGATGCACATGTACAACCACAGTTTATGTAGAACAAGGCAAAGGTATTTTTCTGACATTATTGGAGTTGTAGTAACAACTCTCGTGTCCTGTTTGCAACGGTAAACAGATTAACAAACCCCCCAGCTCCACTGCCGTTAGAACTAATTTCCACATCTAAGTGCAATGAGTTTGCAGTATTCTTTAATGACAAGGTTCAGAGCATTAAAAATGCCATCAATTCCACAACACAAATAACACCCCTGCAACCACCTAGACACTTAGAGCTGATTCACTTTGCACCTGTAACTGACAAAACTGTCCAAGAGATTGTCACCAGTCTGAGTTCATCTACATGCTACCTCGATGTGTTACCCACTAAATTTCTAAAGTCTGTGCTCAACAGCACAGACAACAAGACTGAAGTCATCATCTTTGGCCCACAGAAACATAGAGAAAGTGTCAGCAGTCACCTCCAGTCTCTCTCTCTAAAACCTTCAAATCAGGCTAGAAATCTAGGGGTAATAATGGACTCAGACTTGAACTTTAACATTCACATCAAATCAATAACATCTGCAGCATTTTACCACCTAAAAAACATTGCAAAAATCAAAGGTATACTATCAAAACCAGACTTAGAGAGACTTATGCATGCATTTGTCTCCAGTAGGTTAGACTACTGTAACGTCCTGCTCACTGGCCTCTCCAAACGAGCCTTAACACAGCTGCAGTACATCCAGAACGCTGCTGCTCGGATCCTGACTAGAACCAGGAAGTATGAGCACATAAGTCCTGTGCTCAGGTCTCTGCACTGGCTTCCTGTAGCTCAAAGAATAGACTTTAAAGCAGCTCTGCTTGTGAACAAGTCTCTCTATGGACCAGCACCAAAGTACATCTCCGACATGTTAGTGCCATATGAACCATCTCACACTCTGAGGACTTCAGGGACAGGCCTCCTGCTGGTGCCCAGAGTCAGGACTAAACATGGGGAATCAGCGTTTAAGTTTTATGCAGCTAAAACTTGGAACAATCTTCCTGAAGATGTGAGACAGGCCTCTGCTTTGACAGTGTTTAAATCCAGGCTCAAAACAGTTCTGTTTAGCTGTGCATACGACTGAAAGGTTTTTATTCTGCACTCTTCTCTTTTAATGTAAATTTTATGATGATTATTTGTGATTATTTATGCTTTGATTTGTGTGATTTTAATGTCTTTCTTATTCTGTAAAGCACTTTGAATTACTTTGTGTACGAATTGTGCTTTACAAATAAACTTGCCTTGCCTTGCCTAAACCAGGTCCAAACCAGGTCTAAACCAGGTCTAAACCAGGTCTAAACCAGGTCTAAACCAGGCCTAAAGCAGGTCTAAACCAGGACTAACAGAATGGGAGTTTGTTCTCTGTTGGTCTGGCAGTGGGAGCACATGGCTGCGTGGGCGTCCTCTGGCTCTGGTTTGAACAAAGCTGTAGAAAAAAGCGCTACATTTCCCGACAGCACTAAATATCACTAAATATCTCCGCGTGAAGCAAAAAGTGTCAAATCTGTGACTCGAGCTGTTCCCTGATAATTTTAGATTTTCACAGCCTCAGTCCAAGAAATGGATCCTGGAAAAATATGGGAATACTGAGCAAAATGAATCAAGAAGATCTTAAATCTTGTGCATTCAGTTGCAAGTATTATATTTGATTGCTTAGTGCTGCTTTAGACTTGGAATAGTCCTGCTTTAGATCTGGGTTAGTTTTGGTTTAGTTTTGGCTTAGTCCTAGTTTGTCCCTGGTTTGTCCCTGGTTTGGTCTTGGTTCAGTCCTGGTTTAGTCCTGGTTCAGTCCTGGTTTAGTCTCTAGTTTAGTCCTGGTTTAGTTCTGGTTTGGCCCTGGTTTCATCTTGGCTTAGTCCCTGGTTTAGTTCTGGTTTAGTTCTAGCTAGGTCCCTGGTCAAGTCCTGGTTAAATCCATGGTTTAGTCCTGGTTTAGTCCCTGGTTTAGTCCTGGGTTAGTCCCGGATTATTTCCTGGTTTAGTCCTGGTTTAGTTCTGGTTTAGTCCTGATTTAGTCCCTGGTTTAGTCCCTGGTTTAGTCCTGATTTAGTCTTGGTTTAGTCCTGGTTTAATCCTGGTTTAGTCCCTGGTTTAGTGTTGTCTTAGTACTGGTTTTGTCCTGGTTTAATCCCTGATTTAGTCTCAGTTTAGTCCCTGGTTTCGTCTTGGTTTAGTCCTGGTTTAATCCCTCATTTAGTCTTGGTTTAGTCCCTGGTTTTGTCTTGGTTTAGTCCTGGTTTATTCCCTAGTTTAATCTTGGTTTAGACCTGGTTTGTCCTGGTTTAGTCCCTGGTTTAGTGTTTGGTTTAGTCCTGGTTTAGTCCCTGGTTTATCCGTGGTTTAGTCCCTAGTTTAGTCCTGGTTTAGTCCCTGGTTTAATACTGGTTTAGTCCTGGTTTAGTCCCTGGTTTAGGCCCTGGTTTAGTCTTGGTTTTAGTCCTGGTTTAGTCTCTGGTTTAGTCTTGGTTAAGACCTAGTTTAGTCCTGGTTTAGTCCCTGGTTTACTCTTGGTTTAGTCCCCGGGTTTATACCTGGCTAAGACCTGTTAATAAACCTTGCATTCTTGCTATAAGGAGGGTCACCAAGTCCACAGATCCAACTTGTAATTTGACCTGGTTGCTTGTCTCCATGACGATCGATGGCAGTGCCTTCACTGGAATCAAAATGATTCAAAATATCAGAATTTAAAGGCCCTGCCATTAGTCCCATGTATCTGAGCAGAATGTATCTGACCCCCAGTGCAGCTCTGGTCTCTTAGAGCTGGGAAAAGTGCTTATAAACTGATCATGGTGAATCATTAGGATGGCCTGAATGCAGAAGGTAAGTGAGGAATAACTTTGGACACTACAAACTGTTTCAAATGAACTTGTGCTTTTGAAGTGGATTTTGCTTTTGAAACCATCAGAGCCTTTAATAAGAGTGGCTCCTGTCGCCGTGCTCTGCCTCGGCTTATATCTGTTGTATTGTTTCTTGCTCGTCTCTGTGTGGACTTAGATTTCTCTGCTTTATTACCTCTGGCCTCGCGGTCTCATTGTTCATATCTCCACCTCCCCTGACGCTGAACCGAACAAACATTCAGAATCAGGACTATTGAACGAAAAAGACGAGAGAGGACAAAGACGCAATCTGAGCTACGGCCTTGGCGCTAACAGCCTAGCAATGGTTATCAACAGTTAGCACTGCCTTCTGTACTAACTGTGAAAATACTGAGATGAAGTGTGGAACCAGTACTAAAACAGGACTAATCCAAAACTAAACCAGATGAAACCAGGACAAAATCAGGACTAAACAAGAACTAAACCAGGACGAACCCAGGACTAAACCAGGAACAAACCAGGAGTATACCAGGACTAAAACAGGACTAAACCAGGACGAAACCAGGACTAAATCAGAACTAAGCTAGGATTAAACAAGGACTAAACCAAGACTAAACCAGAACTATACTACGACTAAACCAGGACTAAACAAGGCCTAAACCAGGAGTAAACCAGGATTAACCCAGGACTAAACCAGGACTGAACCAAGTCTAAACCAAGACTAAACCAGGACTAAACCAGGACTAAACCAGGACTAAACCAGGACTAAACCAAGATTAAACCAGAATGAAACCAGGACTAAACCAGCACAAACCTAGGACGAAACCAGGATGAAACCAGGACTAAACCTGGACCAAAACAGGACTAAACCAGGATCAAACCAGGACTAAACCAGGACCAAAACAGGACTGACCCAGGTTTAAACTAATAGTAAACCAGAACTAAACCAGGGCTAAACCAGGACTAAACCAAGATGAAACCAGGACTAAACAAGGATGGAACTAGGACTAAGCCAGAAAAAAGCCAGGACTAAAACAGGACTAAACCAGGACTAAACCAGGACTAAACAAGGTCTAATCCAGAACTTAACTCAGACTAAATCAGGTCTAAACCAGGACTAAACCAGGAATAAACCAGGACTAAACTCGGACTAAAACAGGACTAAACCAGGGTTCATGGGAGTTTGCCCAACCAGTCCACATGCGCTTTGTGGATCTGGAGAAGGTATTTGACCATGTCCCTCATGGTGTCCTTTGGGGGTGTTCCGGGTGTATGGGATCTGGGGCCCTTTGCTGTTTGCAGATGATGTTGTCCTGATGGCTTCATCGAGCCAGGACCTGTAGCACTAGGGTGGTTTGCAGCCGAGTGTAAAGTGACTGAGATGAGAATCAGCTCCCCCGAATCCGAGGCCATGGTTCTCAACCAAAAAAAGATGGCTTGCCCTCTTCGGGGGGATGATGAGTCTCTGCCTCAATTGGAGGAGTTTAAGTATCTCAGGTTTTTATTCACAAGTGAGGGAAGGATGGAGTGTGAGATTGACAGGTGGATGGGTCTGCAGTGCGGTCACTGTATCGGTCCATTGTGGTAACGAAGGAGCTGAGTTGAAAGACAAAGCTCTTTATTTACCGGTCAATCTACATTCCTACCCTCACCTATCACCCTTCAGGATGCCTCCTGGATGCCTCCCTAGGCGTCCCACCGGTAGGAGGCCCTGAGGAAGACACCTGTCTGGGAGTCCCTGCTTAGACTGCTGCCTCCACAACCCGGTCTCGAATAAGCGGAAGAAAATGAATGGATGTATATATACTTTGAGGATATCCTCAAAGTTTTCCTTCCACCGTCCAACAAAATACTCAGTTGAGCTCTGCAGCTCTCCGCCCGCACTGTAAACAGTGTTGGTGAAGCACTGCTTCCCCCTCATGTGGTATATATCGGTTTGCGAGAATCTCTTTGAGGCCGACCGACAATCCTCCTCCATGGCCTCCTCGAACTCCTGCCAGCCCCGAGTTTTTGCCACCATGAGAGCACGAGCTGTGGCATGTTTGGCCCGCAGTACTCAGGAGCCTCAGGAGTCCCGCAAGCCAATATGGCTCTTCCGGTGTCCACCAACAAGTTCAGGGGTCAACGCTGCGACAAGCACTGCAGACCTTATGACCACAGCGGCTGCATCGACAATAGAGGTGGAGAACACGGCCCACTTTGAATCCATGTTCCCAGAATTTGGGAGAAGCTGGGAGAGTTGAAAACCCCCATGACAGAGGGCTCCGCCAGACATTCCCAGAAGACCCTCACAATGCGCTTGGGCCTGCCAGGTCTGTCCAGCCTCCCTCTCCTCCAGCGGATCCAACTCAGCACCAAGTGTTTATCAATTGACAGTTCTGCTCCTCTCGTCACCAAGACAAGTATCCAAGACACAGAGAGTCCAGCCCCTCTCAAACAGTTGGATTCATGAGCCCAAACTGTGTGTGGAGGTGAGGCCAACTATATCTAGCCGGTAATGCTCAACTTCCACACAAGCTCAGGCTCCTTTTCCCCCAATGAGGTGATATTCCATGTCCCCAGAGCCAGGGTCTCTGATAGCGACCCTATCAGGGGCATGAAGCCCCCGACAACATAACTCCCAGGATCATTCAAACCCCTCCACCACGTTAAGGTGGCGGTTCAGGGAGGGATATATATATATATATATATATATATATATATATATATATATATATATATATATATATATATATATATATATATATTGTCTCATTTTTAACACGTTTAAAATTAGACAAACTTTGATATATAGTATATAGTTATAGTATATAGTTTATAGTTTGTCTCATTTTAAACGTGTTAAAGTAAAAGTCTCTCATTTCCCTTGGACAGAACAGACAGTCAAAGACGTGGGAGGAAGAGGAGAATAGAGAGGAAGAGGAGGATGAACGGAGGAAGATGATGAGAGAGAGGAAGGGGAGGATGGAGGGAGGAGAAAGAGTGAGAGAGAAAGCGATGAGAAAAAAAGAAAAAGGGGAGAGTTGGAGTAGACAGAGAAAGAGGGATGAGGAGGCAGAGGAGGAGATGAAAAGCGTGAGGAAAGAGGAGAATATAGGCCAGAGAGCAGGAGCCCTCAGTGTTCAGTAGGTTCATAGTGGTCCATGGGCGTACAGTATACTAGTCTATGTGTCTTATATTTGTGATACTTGTGCAGATTTGGAGTCAAGTTCCATATATGGAAATTCAACCACGAATATCATAGCAACCAAAGAGCCAATCAGGAGCGAGATTGGTCAGCTGATGCACTAGTGAGCAGTCCGAACTGTCAGGTGTGAAAACAAACTAAACCTTGGTCAAAGAATCTATTAAAATAAATTAACAGAAGACCTGATGAACTTCATGGCTTAGCAATGCTGTCAATCAAACCTGTTGCTAACACTAGCAGGAGCGACCTTGGGGAAAGAAGGCGCCTGATTTGTCTGTTATTAATGTTCATATCTTTGTTTACAGACACAATAGTGAAATAAAAACCCCAGGATCATGTAGAGGGTTAATACGAACATTTAAGACCAAAATGATGAATCTGACAGCAGCAGGTAGAGAGAGAGAGAACCACAGAGAGAACTAAACCAGGTCTAAACCAAGACTAAATCACGTCTAAACCAGATCTAAACCAGGACTAAATCACGTCTAAACCAGGTCTAAACAATAACTAAATCAGGTCTAAACCAGGTTTAAACAAGGTCTAAACAAGAACTAAACCAGGTCTAAACCAGGTCTAAACAAGAACTAAACCAGGACTAAACCAGGTCTAAACCAGGTCTGAACCAGGACTAAACCAGGTCTAAATCGGGTCTTAACGAGAACTAAACCAGGTCTAAACCAGGACTAAATCAGGTCTAAACCAGGTCTAAACAAGAACTAAATCAGGTCTAAACCAGGTCTAAACCAGATCTAAACCATGTCTAAACCAGGTCTCAATGAGAAATAAACCAGGTCTAAACAAGAACTAAACCAAGGTCTAAACTAGGACAAAAGCAGAACTAAACCAGGTCTAAACCAGGTCTAAATGAGGACTAAACCAGGTCTAAACCAGGTCTAAACCAGGTCTAAACCAGGTCTAAACCAGGTCTAAACCAGGTCTAAACCAGAACTAAACCAATCTGATCAGAGAGGGACATTTTAGGTTTAAACCTACTGGATTTCAGCATTGAACCTGGCAACCCAAATAAGAGAGTCATCTGAGGCTCATTCTGCTTTATGATTGGATAATCGTCTTGAACCAAAACACCAAATTATAACATAAATGGCTTGTCCTTCATGTCCAGTGTTTTGTCATTAAAAATAAATTAGCATGTTAGCTTTGAACGTGTTTAGTTTGTCTCTGGGGACGCAGTTAACTGAAGTTTGTGAAATCTAAAATCAAAGCCTTTTATACTTTTGTATGAAAAAGGTATGTAAGAAAATGTATTTTAAAGGCACACTACATAACTTTTCTGATGGAGTGTCAGTCACCTGCTTATCTCCAGGGTAACCCACAGAAATGTTACGTTGCCCTGCAAACCCAACCAGACCTCATTTTAAAGTCATGAGATTTAGCATTATCTTCAGAGAATGTGTAAGAATAAAGATGAGGCACCCACACTGTCCATATGTTAACCATGTGACACAGAGCAACGCTTTTATTGTGAAAATCCCAAGGTCAGGAGGTACTTCCTCTTCTTTTGTGGTACATCAAGGAGACAGGTTTAAACGAGAACTAAACCAGGACCAAACCAGGTCTAAAACCAGGTCTAAATGAGAACTGTACCAGGACTAAACCATGACTAAACCAGGAGTGAACCAAGACTAAAATGGACTAAACCAGGAGTAAAACAGACAAAACTACAATTAAAAAAGACTAAACCCGGACTAAACTGGGACTGAACAAGGACTGAACCAGGACTGATTAAGGACTAAACCAGGAATAAAAAAAATGACTAAACCAGGACTAAAAAGACTAAACCAGGACTAAAACAAACTAAACCATGATTAAAAAAGACTAAAGCAGGACTAAACCAGGACTGAACAAGGACTGAACCAGGACTGATTAAGGACTAAACCAGGACTAAAAAGAACTAATCCAGGACTAAACCAGGACTAAAAAAGAACTAATCCAGTACTAAACCAGGACTGAACCAAAACTAAAAAGAAAAAAAAAAAACAGGACTGAAAAAGGACTAAACCAAGACTAAAAAAGGCCTAAACCAGGACTGAAAAAGGACTAAACCATGACTAAAAAAGGCCTAAACCAGGCCTAAATCAGGACTGAACCAGGACTAATATGTCTAAACCTGTAGTAAACCAGGTTCAAAGCCTAAACAATGACAAAAGCCAGACTAAACCAGTACTAAAGATAGAACTATTTCAAATACATACTTTTATTGTGAAAATCCTGGAGGTCATACAACTTATTTCCTGTTCTTTTGTAGCTGCCAAGGTCAAAAGAAACTCCATTTTTATTTAATTTGAAAAAAAAAAAAACACATTTCAAATAGAGAACAGGAAGTAGGCTCTTGTCAAGCACTGTGGTTGCTATGGAAACTGAGAGAAAAATACAAAATAATGAAATAAAAAGTGGTAGAAAAATCCTGGTATGGTGTAGGCGTTGACTGGAGGGCTCTCGTAGACCTCTCCAACAGGTTTTTACCCAGGATGCATTGCGGGGGGTGAAGATTGGAGCAGATCTATGGAAAGCTATAGTTTGATTGACAGGTGACAAGGGGGAGTGGGCGGGCTGGCAGAGAGCGCTGGATTCAGAAACAGGGCAAAGGAGCCATATTATGCAAACGATGCTCAACAGGGAACTCGGCTGGAGTAGTAGCAGCTGTGGCTAAGGCTGAGGCTAACGCTGTGTAGTAGTAGTGGTAGTAGTAGTAGTGGTAGTAGCAGAAGTAGTCGTAGTAGTAGTAGTTGTAGCAACAGCTGGAAGTAATAGTAGGAGTAATTGTGGTAGTGGTAGTAGTAATAGTAGTAGTAGTAGTAGTAGTGATAATAGTAGCAATAGTTGTAGTTGCAGTATTGGTAGTAGTAGCAGTAGTAGTAGTAGTAGTAGTAGTGGTACCATTAGTAGTAGTGGTAGTAGTAGTACAAGTAGTAGCAGTAGTAGTAGCAGCTGTGTCTAAAAATGTGTAGTAGTAGTCGTACCAGTAGAGTTAGTAGTGATAGTAGTAGTAGTAGTAGTAGTTGTAGTAGTAGAAGTAACAGTAGTAGTACTTGTTGTAGTAGTCGCCTCAACTTTGACAGTTTAAATCCTGGCTCAAAACAGTTATGTTTAGCTATGCATATGACTGAAAGGTTTTTATTCTGCCTCTTCTGTTTCTTCTGTTTTAATAGTAATTTTATATTGATTATATGTGATTATTTAAGTTTTGATTTGAGTGATTTTTAGGCCTGAGCCCATACAGGGCGTAGGGCCTATTGTTTCCGCGACCCCGTCGCACCGTACACAGACTCCTGTATCCTAGCAACCCATGCCGTAGGCATGGGACATGCATATTTGTTCTTGCTAGCATGTCAGCGTCAACATTGAGTCAATGGGCTTTGCCCATTGACTCAATGTTGACGCACGCAGCGCAAAGCGCTCATGTCCCCAAACACACTCCTGACATCGAGCTCTATCTAAGCCCCCATGCCACAGGCATGGGCCATCTTTATTACTGCTAAAATGAATGGATCTCAATGAGAGGTCAATGGCGGACCCCGATGTCACGGCGAATGACGGGCACGTAAGCTCCCCGCCCCTCCGGCTATGCCCCTCCCTGCCTCTCCGGCCATGCCCCTCCCCGCGTCCCCCGCCATGCCCCTCCCCATTACCCCTGCCATGCCCCTCCCTGCCGCTCCCTCTGTGTCCCTCCCTGCTCCTCTTGGTAAGCCCCTCTGTATTTGTCTTGCTAAGGCCTGCCCTGTTCCTTATGCAAAACCCAGTGTTGCTCCTCCTTCTAAGGTCTTCCCTGCACCTCCTGCTATGCCCCTCCCTGCTACTCCTGCCATTTCCCTCCCCACCATCCCTGCTATGCCCACCCCCGCTGCCCCTGCTATGCCCCTCCCCGCTACTCCCTTCCCATTACCCCCGCTGTGCCCCTCCCCTCTGCCCCTGCTATGCCCCTCCCCATTACCCCCGCCGTGCCCCTCCCCACTATCCCTGCCATGCCCACCTCTGCTCCCATTATAACCCTCCCTGCTGCTGCCACTATGCCCACCATGCCCACCCCCACCATGCCCCACCATGCCCCTCCCCGCCCCTCCGACTATGCCCCTCCCTGCCTCTCCGACCATGCCCCTCCCTGCTTCCCCCACCATGCCCCTCCCCGCCGCTCCCACAATGCTCCCACACGCTCCCCTGCCTTTGTGCTGAAATGGGACAGACTTTGAGCTAATGTACTACTGTGCAGAGTCAACTGACAAGAATGCAAGGTAGAGAAGTTTAATGCCATACTGTGGAAAATTCCAGGCAAAGAAATAACATATACATTAATTATTATTATTATTATTATTATTATTATTATTATTATTATTATTATTATTATTATTATTATTATTATTATTATTATTATTATTATATTTTTTCTTTTTTATGTATTTTTATTTATTTATTTTTTTTATTCAACGTTTCATTTACAAAATATGTAAATTCAGTTCCACATTTTGTCTCAGAGTTAAACATGCAAGTGATTTATGTTTTAATACTCGAGCTATCCACCAGGGGGCAGTATTACACACACTGAAACAGCACTGTCTCTTCCTCTGTCCAGGCCTGTACTGAAGAATAGTTTTAATCTGCATATTCAGCAAACAGTTGTGTTGTTTTACATATTTATCTGCTAAATTAAATCAGTACATTGGACATAATTAGTGTGGATCGATATCGGGCGCATATAAAACTCACTGTTCTGATTCAGCTCAGGATCATTCTAAAGAAATTCAGGAAAGACTCATTTCTGTCCTGTGAATGTCTTTTCAGTACTGATACCTGCTTAAATGAGTGTCTAGTTTCAGTACAAGTTTTAGTCTCGATTAGTATCAGATTTTTCGATACTTTTGACAATCCTAGTGTTGACAAGGTGTTGTACAACTTTAAAATGACTCATACTAAATCAACACCATAATAATGCAGTAAATACAGGAAGTAATAAATACAAAAAGTAATAAATACAGGAAATAATAAATACAAGAAGTAATAAATACAGGAAGTAATAAATATAAGAAATAATAAATCCCAAAAAATGTATTTATTTATTTATTTGTTTGTTTATTTGACAGGGACAGTGTACATTAATAGCACTGCTGCAAATGCACCAGAATTAGCCAAAAGGCTCTTTTTCATCTGTCCCTGGACAGATGGCAGACCTGTCTCCCTAAAAACAAGAGTAAAATATTATACAGCGAAAATTACAATATACTATAGAAAAAACATTAAAACAGATATAACAAACACTGTCAACAAAAGTGTTCAGAAAAGACAAACAAAACACAGGCATTATACAAGACAGTCCACAGCTACTCCACAACATCCAACTCAAGAGAAAACACAAGTGCTCGTGGTTAGTCAGGGGGAGTCATTAGTCTTGTTAATGCAGACATGTTTGATGTGTTATGAACCAGTTTTTAAAATGTTTTTTGAACAGAATATATCATCATCTCTCTGATGTTCTGTGGGACCAAGTTCCTGTGCAGCTGTAACCCTCTGAGAGCTGGTTCTTATGTTCACAAACTGATTGAGTGGAGGGGATGACATACCATTAATGATTTTATATATTAGACAGAGCTTTGAATACTTGATGGCATTCTTCCAGTTTAACAGTTTATGTTTCTGTAAAATGGTGCAATGATGACGTCTTGAAGGTTTTTTTAATCTAGAATCTTGATTGTCCGTTTGTATAATGATCCAGTGGGTTTTAGTGTTGTTTTGTTTGCCTGTGACCATGTTGTAAGACAGTATGTTATGTGAGAAAAGACCATAGCATGAACATTTTAGCTGCCTGCAGTGATAAAGTGAATAAAGAAATAATAAATACAGAAAATAATAAATACAAGAAATAATAAATACAGGAAGTAATAAATACAGAAAATAATAAATACAAGAAGTAATAAATACAGAAAATAATAAATACAAGAAATAATAAATACAAGAAGTAATAAATACAGAAAATAATAAATACAAGAAATAATAAATACAAGAAGTAATAAATACAGAAAATAATAAATACAAGAAATAATAAATACTGGAAGAACAATCAGCAGTGTAAAAAGGTGAGTTTTTTATAGATTCCCGCTCGACATAAACGCCACTGATTGAGCGGTCAGATCCGCTGACCCGCAGGTTGTCAGGTGCGATTCCAGCTCCCACAGATGAATGCTGTTGTTGTGTCCTTGGGCAAGACACTTCACCCACCTCGCCCCCAGTGTCTGTGTACATGGGTCTATAAATGTGTGATTGAATGTGTGATGCAAAGAGCCTTGAAGGTGGAAAAGCGACGTATGAAAACCATTTCTGTAAAACTTCACTGATTGCACTGTTGTTTGCAGCAGATGGAATGTTTACAGGGAGGCTGCTCCAGAGTTTGGATCCAGTGGTCCAGATGCAAATAAGTAAATAAATAAATAAAAGACAAGTAGGTCACGAAGGTGAGTAATGTTTGAATCACAAGATGAAGATAAAGACATTAGTATTTGATGGATGCTGTCAGTAAAGTAATTAGTATTGGCAAGAAATTAGTAAAGACATTATAGACATACTGGCAGCGTCGAGGTCACATGGTTGTAAAAAAAAGCTCTGGATTGGCTCTGGTTCTGGCTCTGGTTCTGGCTCTGGCTCGACGGTGACTTTGAATCACCGATTGGACGAAAAGCTGGGTCATAAATAATCTCAATTAAATGAGTAATAGAGACAATACACAGCTTTGTCATCAGTGAAGAATCATTTCAATCCAAACCTGCTTTTATATCAACGGGAAATGTATTTATACTTCATTTAATTACTGCTTTTACTGCTTTGTTTAAACTGTATAGGCCCACAGAAGACAGAAGTCACTGAGAGTTGTAAAAAGTGCTTATAAACTCATCACTGTAAATAATTAGGATGCTCAGAATGCATAAAGTGTGTGAGGAATAGCTCAAAAACAGACCTGGAGTTGTGTTTTGTTTCATTCACACATGTTTGAGTGACATTTTATTATTAGTCTGTTACATCTCTAAACCCCAGAATGCTCTGTTGCACCTCATGATGTCATGAAGTGGTAGTTTTCAAGTTATCAGATACCTTTTACATTTTATTTCTGTAGTAGATTTGCAATTCCAGAGATGAAATGATCCAAATGATTCTTGAAATGAAGGTGTGTGGAGTTTAACAACATAGTGGAGCACTTCCTGTATCACCACATGATGACATCACAAGGTGGAACAGAGTGATATTTGTTTGGAAGTAGAACTTAGCCTAAATATGCAGGTTTGTGTGTTAAACGTGTGTGAATGAAACAAAACACAACTCCAGGTCTGTTTGTGATTTATGACTTTAAACGGTGTTTTGGACCAAAGCTAAGCCAATAATAAAGTCTTGATTAAATGAGTAATACAAACATTTAGGAAGCAGCAGTGAAGAACCGGATCAGTCCAAACCTGCTTTTGTATCACAGGGGAATTTATTTATACTGCGTTTAATTAATACTTAAAAGTTTATACACACAGAACACAGGAGTAGCTTTAATTTCACATATGTGCAGTGGTGGAAAGTTTGCAAATATTAAAGTACTGTACTTAAGGAAAGTTCAGATACATAACATTCTACTTTAGTACATTTTACAGTGGATACTTTTTACTTTTACTTCACTACATTTGAGAGCAGTATCCTTACTTTCTACTCCACTACATTTGAAAAGTTAAAAGTACTTTTCATATGATTTGAAGGGTTATTTTTACCATGTTCAAGGAAACGTCCTGGCTAAAGTTTTTGAGTTCAGGCTTCAGCTTTGAGAAAATAAAAAGAAATACACAAAACTCATAAGAAAAATTGATTCATTTTGTTACTGTTGAGCAAAATATGTATTACTTTTAATCTATATCACTTCATTTACACTTTAACAAATGAACAACACTTGTGTGAAATACTTTTACTTTTTACTCCTAGAGTACATTTTAAACAGGTACTTAAATACTTTCACTTACGTAGATTTTTTCGTGTGATACTTTTACTTTTACTTGATTAAAAGTAAAAGTGCTTCGCGCGCAACTTCGTGAAGACAGTCTGCGTTGTGTTGCGGAAGCAATAGGCCCTACGCCCTGTATGGGCTCGGGCCTAAAAATAATAATATAATATTTTTAGCAAAAACAATATATCCGAAAACATTAGAGACACATACGTTTTTTGAAAGCTCTCGACCTTTCCCACGTCACCGTGGGGACAATGGCGAATGATGGCCTTTGCGTCGGGGTCCGCCACTGACCTCCCATTGACTTCTATTCATTTAAGCAGTAATAAAGATGGCCCATGCCTGCGGCATGGGGGCTTGGATAGGGCTCGATGTCAGGAGTGTGTTTGGGGACATGAGCGCTTTGCACTGCAAAGCCCATTGACTCAATGTTGACGCTGACATGCTAGCAAGAACAAATATGCATGTCCCATGCCTACGGCATGGGTTGCTAGGATACAGGAGTCTGTGCTTCGTGTGCAACTTTGTGAAGACAGTCTGCATGCACTCATCGTTGCGGAAGCAATAGGCCCTACGCCCTGTATGGGCTCGGGCCTAATTAAAAATAAAAATAAAAATAAAAATAAAAATAAAAATAAAAATAAAAATAAAAATAAAAAATAAAAATAAAAATAAAAATAAAAATAAAAATAAAAATAAAAATAAAAATAAAAATAAATACATAGATAAATATGTTTTAAAAAATCAGAAGAGAAGAAAAATGAAGAAACTGTTACTGTTGGGCAAAATATGTATTACTTTTAATCTATATCACTACATGTACACTTTAAGAAATGAACAATACTTTTACATTTTACTCTTAAAGTACATTTTTAAACAGGTACTTAAATAATTTTACTTAAGTCAATTTTTTCATGTGATACTTGTACTTGAGTAACCTTTTACCTCTGTATTTTTTACTTAAGTAACAACATTGGGTACTTCATCCACCACTGCATATGTGTTAATGTATGTGATTTTATTTGTACCATTTTTACCATTTCTATGTATTTGACCAAAGTACAGATATATTGTATAAGCAGCTCTTGAGGTCAAAATAAACAAACTCTGCTCTGGTCTCTAAGAATTGTAAAAAGTGCTTATAAACTCATCATGGTGAGTATTTAGGATACTTTAAATGCATGTGGTAGATGATTCAGAGATAAAACACCCGTCAAGTAAAAGTATCGTCAAGAAAAAGTATTTCACACAGATTTTGATAGTGTTTTAAATTTGTTAAAGTGACATTGAATAAAAATGAGACATATATTGGTCACAGTAACAAAATTAATCAATTTCTTAATTTTTTCTTATGAATTTTGTGCGTTTACTTTTATTTTCTCAAAGCTGAAGCCTGAACTCGAAAACGTCAGGCAGGAAGTTACCACAATGGTAAAAATAACCTCTCAAATCATATGAAAAGTACTTTTTACTTTGTCCAGTTCAAAAAATGTAGTGGTACTGCTCTCAAATGCAATTAAGTAAAAGTAAAAAGTATCCACTGTAAAATGTACTTCAAAAATGTAGTACAAATACCTAAAAATTCCACTTAAATACAATACTTTACTACTTGTCCTTCGTTACCTTCCACCTCTGCTGCCAGATAATCTTAAATACAATAGTTAAAAGGTGCACTGCGTAACTTTTCTCTCCATGCAGGAATGTTACACAGCATTAAACTCCTTGATTTAACATTTATTTTTTAGAACTGTGCTCAGAAATACCTTAAAAAAACAAGCGTTACTGTGAACGGGCTCGCCTCTCCACAGATCTGACCTATAACCTGGTTGGGTGGCACAAGTTTTTGTCTCCATGGAGATAGATAAGTTGATTGCTGTACTGTGGAACGCAAAAAACAAACTGATAATGAAGCCTCCTCAAGAAAAGTTACACCGTGGACTATTAAATATTTTAAATTAGATCCTCCAGTCAAACTTGATGATCAAATCAGGTATAAAAAAATATGTTCCGTTGTTTTAAATCAAGTTATTTTCAAGTTTAGCTGGCAGCGTACTCATTAAGACTAATTGTAAATACTGTAGTAGTGAATGTATACTTCGAGTGCCAGATTATGTTTCATGTTCAGTCTTTGGCAGCTTAGAGAGTTTGTTCGTGGGTGTGTGCGGTGAGTCCGGCGGTGAATTTTTCCATTGATAACGCGGTTACGAGGGTTCAAACTCCAAACGGGTGGAATGCTGCCGCGCCACATAACTACGACCAAGCCAAAAGTACAGTCCTGTCAGCTGCAGGTGAAGTACACAGGTGTAACCATGGAGACGGGGCAGAGACGGGGCAGAGACGGGTCGGAGGTGACACACAGGACACGCGACGGGAGAGAAATTATAGACCCTGCAAAAAGAAACAAAAACATTTTATATTTCAGAATAGAGGCAAAAAATCATCAAATAGCAATACAACATGTGAAAAATGAAGTTGTGAGTTGTGATATCAGAGCTGTGTGTGAACCTGGCTCTAGAATCACATCTAAACCTGTGTTACCAGACCCTGAACCTGCAGATAGAGACACAAATAACATTTTTTATGTCCCGCCCTCTTTTGCTTCTGAATGTTCCAAACTGTACTTTCTTTTTAGTGGCACTTCCAGTTAGGCAGGAATCTCATTCATTTAAAAAGAGAATTTAGAGAAGTTTTGCTGCTGAAATCTGATATAAAGTAGGCTGATTATGTTCATGTGACCAACAAGTCAACAATGCACCGATTCTATGAGAGGATGTTTATTTATTATACATTTTTTTGTATGTTTTTGGTTGTTACACATTTACTGTGTAATGATTTCTTTCAAATTGTACCCACAGTCATCTTTATTTTGTTCTATATATTTTAATTCATAATTAACACAAAAACAATAGGATAAACAATATCTAAGCAATACAAGACAAGACAACAAGACAACAAAAACAACAGACACAAGGAGGTGGAGGATGCAGCATTTACCTTATTTCATATTCAGACACTTATCTTAAATATATAAATATGTAATTATGTAAATGCTATGTATGGGCATTGAGATCCATATGATAATTATTATTTATTTTATTTTTATGTTGTACTGTATTAAAGCATCATTTTGATTATTTCATTTCATATTTCATTATTTAACACAATTCACTTATAGTTATTACTATAATTATAATTATTATTCACGTATAATTTGTCAATTTTAACTGGCACCTAGCAACCGAGGTGTAAACTAAGAATGGGTCTATTATTTATTTATTTTTCTTATAGGGATGATCACAGCCTTATAGATGTGATATGTTCTAATCACTTCACACTTTCTGAGAGGCTTTAAAACACCTCTGTGGTCCCTAAATTTTGCCATCAAGAGCAGCAGCCCCATGTAAAATAATATGAGGGCCATTCAATAAATAAGGTGAATTTTCCGGTATAAGGACTTTTAATACAGTTAGAAGCTTACCTTTTTGATTAACAAAGATGGCCAACCAAGAACCATGCTCCAGGATTGAACAGCAGTCAGTTATCAAGTTTTTGGTTGCTGAAGGTGCAAACCCATGCTTCTTGGTTGGCCATCTTTGTAAATCGCCAAAACTCTCAAAGTTTTTTTTTTTTTTTTATCTGCAAAAGAAATTAAATCCATGTGAAAAACAAGTTAAACAAACAAAAAAAAGTAAGCTTCTAACTGTATTAAAAGTCCTTATACTGACAAATTTACCTTATTTATTGAATGACCCTCGTACAACCCCAATGATGATGTCAGCACCCACGGCGACTAGAAGGTGAAAACGTGGCCATGCATTGACACTGACTCATGGTTGGCTGCAGGCGCTGGGGTTTAGGTAGTGACCATTCAGATCAGAAAGTCCTTTTAGGTTTAAACGAGCCATTCAGCATTTTCAATCAGAGCTTCTAAGGAATGGAGCATATCATTTATTTCACACCCAACTAATAAAATCAAACCTGTCAAATCCCTGTAGCTGCCCTCTTGTGGTAAATCGTGCTTGTGCGTCTTTGTCCTGCTCTTTTTTCATCACTTTCAAACTGTTTAACTGTAAATAATGCATGTTTTGTCCTATGTCTGTTATTACTAATGTTTCTTACCTGCATGTTTTACTGTTGTTTATATTCACACTGCCTCTTACTCAGCCTAAATCTGCAGGTTTGTGTGTTAAACATGTGTGAATGAAACAAAACACAACTCCAGGTCTGTGTGTGACGAGGAAACAACATTATACACAGATCAGAAGATGGTGTAATACATGCCCTTTAAAATTTGCCTCTGCTGCTGCCCATGTTTCACTGTGTTTCTCTATCTGGACTTTTAACATTTGTGTCTCTGTTTAGAGGTTAAAGGTTAAGGGTTAGGGGTTAAGGGTTAGGACTGCCTGCTTTGCTGCTGCTGTTCAAACTGACCTACATTTTAATCTATGAAGTGTGTGATTGTTTTATCTTATTTTGATCCCTCTCTCTGGGGTGACTTGGAAACTGGCACATTATGCAGTTGGTCAATTTGCACTGTCTTTGCTATATATATATATATATATATATATATATATATATATATATATATATATATATATATATATATATATATATATATATATATATATATATATATATATATAAATAAAACAAAAAACAAAAAACATTTTTATTTCCACAAAAGCCGCACTGACCTCTCCTTACTATGGAGTTTGCATCTGGCTGGATCCTGTTTGCATGTGATTTGAATGTCTGAAAAACAAGAGTATATTTTTCAAACCAACCATGATGGACTCTTCAGTATGTCACTCTGCTGATGCCCCCCCCCCCCGAAAAAATAAATGAAATGAAATGATATAATGAAATTTAATTAAATATCAAATAAAAAATCAAATTAAATAAACATCAAATGAATAAATTAAAATTAAATAAATATCAAAATAATACATTAAAATTTAATTAATATCAAATTAAAACAAGTAATTTAGCAATTTGGTACACCACCTTATATGATGCTCAGTGCTGCTGCTTTAAGTGACATTTACAAAGCGGATGATTGTTGTTAATATCTGACACGTTTACGCTGAAAAAACTCGAGCGTCTTATCAGCATGACTGAGGTGTAATGAGGTGGGGTCTTAACTTATTTGGCTTCATACTGTCCACTGCCACAGCAGACACCGGTCTGTCCTCGTGTCCCACTGGAGTCACGGTGAAGCCCAGTGCTAAATACTCTTCATCAGACTCCTCCTCGTCTTATTTTTCATGTGACTTTACCTCCGTCTGTCTCTGCCTTTCTTTTCATCCCTGTTAAAATGTTTTCCATAGTGTCTCTTTAGCAAAAGTGTTTCTTGTTCACTGCCCTGTGTCACGATCTGTTCACTCTCTCCTGCTCTTTGCTGCGTACGCGCTGCGTACAGCACGTACAGTACTACAGTGTCATACGCGGAGTCATACGCGCCCCCCCCCGTATATATGTTAACGTATGTAGTTGTGAAAAGAGCTTATAAACTCATCACTGTGAATAAGTACGATGCTCTGAATGCATGAGGTAAGTGAGGAATAACTGAGGAATAACTTTTAAGACAGTAAAAATCAGGTACAGTGTGTTTAAAATGCACTGTCTAAGTTTTCTTTGTAGGGTCAGCCACTTGCCATTAAATGTGTACATCACCATGGAGATGAGAAAGTGGCCCTATAAAGTCACATTACAGGTCAGATTTATGTAGAGGTGTCTCCACTCGCAGTAAGTATGCATGTACTTTGTTGTATTAATGAGCTGTAATTGGCTCTGTGCACAACAGCGCCCTCAACATCGCTGTTAGCATCACGACTTCCTGTCCAATTTTTATCTTTGAGGTTTTTGCCAAGTCACACTAAAAATGAATAAATATTTAAAGATCAGATAGTGACAGGAAGCTGTGGGTGGATGTCACTGACAACATTAAAAACTAGGCAAATAAAATGAATACTTCACCAGGAGATATGTTTGTGTGTCAATGCTAAAGCTAATGCTAATTTTGACACTACAAACCGGAAGTAATCTACATTTAAAAACAACTGGGCAGTTTTTATTTTAATTAATTTGATTTTTAATTGTTTATTTTATATCTTATGCTCGCTCTGAACTTGGCAGTGCTAAAGTCCACGCTGGTCACACGAATAACCCGCCTGTTTGTCTTTGACTGTCACATAGTTTATCTGTTGTGAATAAATGACCAGGTCACGGGGCTGTTTTGTGGTTTTAATCTGTATGAAACAAAATATGTACTGGTCAAACCTTGGCTCCACACGGACAGCAGCCAGACTCTCATCTTCATACAGTAAAAAAAAGCACTCTATAAAGACAGCAAGTCTCATTAGCATCTAAAATTAGCTTCTGTCATGTATAACAGCACATTAAAGTGTAACAACTCACACCTTGTACAAAATATAAGCTCATAAATGTCCCTAATGGTATAAATTGCTTCCGCAATATTATTAAATCACCTTTCTTTCCCATTCTGACATTCAGTTTGGAGTTCAGGAGATTGTCTTGACCAGGACCACACCCCTAAATGCACTGAAGCAACTGCCATGTGATTGGTTGATTAGATAATTGCATTAAGGAGAAATTGAACAGGTGTTCCTATGTGTTCCAACATACACTCACTTTAGGTGAGCGTATGTTGCATCATTGGGCATAAAAAAAAATGGCGTCACAGCGCCCTCTGCAAAAGTCAAAATACATTGCGTCAAAGGGAGACATCCAGACGTCAACTTTGGCGTAGAGCCACGAAATTTGGTACACGCATTCTCAAGTGATGCCAAACAAAAAATATTATTATAGCCACGCTCCCTGAAAATTTGGCACATATATCCTTCTTCACATGCTGATCAAAAAAGCCAATGAGAACATACCTCTATTTGCAACCATGTTACCGTGGCAACATAATAAATGTGTCATTGAAATGAATGGGGTTCAGAGTACTGGACTTTGTTGTAGACTAAATAGATGCTCTACACTCATCAAACTATGCCTTAAAATTCAACATTGGCAAAAAATGTTGTATTTTGATGTTCAAAAAAATTAATGTTTCAAAATGACTCAATAGCGCCACCTCAAAAATCTAAATACATTACGGCAATGAGAGACCTTTTTCATCATAGACAAATGAAATTTGGTACAAACATAGAACATGTCAAGACAAGTAAAAAAATATATTATGACCCCACCCTAAACCCTACAGGAAGTCGGCCATTGTGGGCGGAACCCCATTTACATTTTTTTTTAACTCTCACATTTGAATTTTTTGTGCCTCAGATTTTCATTCAAGAAACTTACAAACTGGTCAAAATGAACTAAATCCATGTGGGAATATAGGCTACTCTCCTAAATTTTTTTAACTCATAAAATGTGGGTGCAGTGTCCTATTTTCCGGCATTAATATACATTTTGTTCAAAATCTTGATCTGAGTGCATAGACATGCAATTTACACATATCAAACATTACATTGCTCCACAGCGCCCCCTTGAACTTTTGAATTGTACTCAAAAAAATTACTTTGTCACAAGCATTTCAAATTTGGCATGGACATCCCTATTGCCATACTGAACAAAAAAGCCAAATAGAACATACCTCTATTTTCAAAGGTGTTGCCATGGCAACGTCTGACATTTCTCATTGAAATACATGGGTTTTGGTCAACAAGGATGAAAAATAATTACTTTGTCATAGACCATTCAAATTTGGTACACATATTCCTCTCATCATACTGAACAAAAAAGCCAATGAAGACATACCTCTATTTTCAGCCGCGCAGGTGTGACAATGTCATAAATGATCTCATTGGAATGAATGGAGTAGTATTACTGAGATGCTGATTTTAGGGGGAGGGGCAATGTAAGCGGGAACGAAATGAAGGATCTCCGCAGTGGCGTGTACCCCATGGTCGCAAGGGATGGTGAGGGCCTTTATCACTGCTTACAGTTTTAATTATTATTATAATTAGTATAATAGTAATAGTAGCAGTAATGATAGTAGTAGTAGTAGTAGTAGTAGTAGTAGTGGTAGTAGTAGCAGTAGTAGTAGTAGTAGTAGTATTTGTAGTAGTAGCAGTAATAGTAGTAGTAGTAGTGGTGGTAGTAGTAGTAGCAGTAGTCGTAGTGACAGTAGTAGTAACAGTTTCAGCTGTAGCTAAAGTTGTGTAGTACTAGTGGTAGATGTACTATTTGAAGTACTACTACTACTACTAGTAGTAGTGGCTAATAGTAATAGTAGTAGCAGTAGTGGCTAACGCTGTGTTGTAGTAATTGTAGTAGCAGTAGCAGTAGTGACAGTAGTAGTTGTAGTAGCAGCTGTGGCTAAAGTTGTGTAGTAATAGTAGTACCAGTAGCGTTAGTAGTAGTATTAGTAGATAGATAGATAATACTTTATTGTCAGATCAGAGATCTGAAATTTGTCTTGCACATAAAACAGTGGCTCCGTTGCTACACATTAACATCACAACACATGCGACACAGACGCTATACAAACATTAATTCAAGTGACATACATTTACTCACTTTCTAGCACTTTGATAGCTATGGATTAAGCTCCTTGTTTATTTTAAGGATTGACTGATAAACAAAAAAATGCTTCAGCCTAACCTTATTAAATCATGGAACACTGAACCGTCGCCCAGATGGAAGCAGTGCATATTCACAGTTCAAAACATGGTTAGAGTCAGAAATGATGTTTCTTGCCAGTCGTATTGTGTTATTGTGGTAGGCAGCCTCATACTGACCTTCTAATGGCTGACCCACAGTCTTGGAACAGATCTTGATCAGGTGTTTAAGTCGAGACTTTACTGATGTGGACAAGCAGCTGTACCACAGCATTACAGTACTGCAGCTGAGGATAACAGCTGAGGATAACAGCAGTATAGAACAGTACGAGGATCTGACGAGTGGATCTAAAAGATCAGAGGCGACGGAGAAAGTACAGTCTTTAGTAGTAGTAGTACTAGTAGTAGTAGTAGTAGTAGTAGCATTAGTAGTAGCAGTAGTGATAGTAGTAGCTGTAGTAGTAGTAGCAGCAGTAGTAGTAGTAGTAGCAGTATTGGTAATAGTGGCATTAGTAGTAGTAGTAGTAGTAGTAGTATCAGTAGTAGTAGCAGTAGTCGCAGTGATAGTAGTAGTAACAGTTGCAGCTGTGGCTAAAGTTGTGTAGTAGTAGTTGTAACAGTAGAGGCAGTAGTAGTAGCAGTAGTAGTAGTAGTAGCAGTACTAGTCGTTGTTGTAGTTGCAGTAGTAGTAGCAGTATTAGTAGTAGCAGTAGTAGTAGTAGTAATAGTAGTAGTAGCAGCAGTACTAGTTGTTGTTGTAGTTGCAGTTGTAGTAGCAGTATTAGTAGTAGTAGCAGTAGTAAAAGTAGTAGTAGTAGTAGTAGTAGCAATAGTAGTAGTAGTAGCAGTAGTAGTAGTAGTAGTAGTAGTAGTCGTTGTTGTAGTTGTAGTAGTAGTAGCAGTATTAGTAGTAGCAGTAGTAGTAGTAGTAGTAGTAATAGTAGTAGTAGTAGCAGTAGTAGTAATAGTAGTAGTAGTAGTAGTAGCAGTAGTACTAGTCGTTGTTGTAGTTGCAGTTGTAGTAGCAGTATTAGTAGTAGCAGTAGTAGTAGTAGTAGTAGTAATAGTAGTAGTAGTAGCAGTAGTAGTAATAGTAGTAGTAGTAGCAGTACTAGTCGTTGTTGTAGTTGCAGTTGTAGTATCAGTATTAGTAGTAGTAGTAGCAGTAGTAGTAGTAGTAGTAGTAATAGTAGTAGTAGTAGTAGTAGTAGTAGTAGTAGTAGTAGTAGTAGTAGTAATAGTAGTAGCAGTACTAGTCGTTGTTGTAGTTGCAGCTGTAGTAGCAGTATTAGTAGTAGTAGTAGCAGTAGTAGTAGTAGTAGCAACAGTAGTAGTTACAGTAGTATTAGCCGTAATAACAGTAGTGGCAGCTGAAGTAGTAATAGTTGTAGCAGTTACAGTAGCAGTTGTAGTTAGCTGTAAATCTGTATAAAAAGTTTGACATTCCACATACACTGAATCCCATTAGGCCATATTCAAACCTGATCACAGCCAAATGGAGCTCCAATGGCTGATTTTTAGAGCAGTCCTTGTGTATCTGGCAACCCACATCTTCAGCGCTGCCAAAGCCTCCTCACGGCAACCACCAACTGTGTAAAAATAACGTCTCAGTCGCACTATTCTGTGGTACAAAACAAAATACCAAATACTGACCAATACAGTGTCACCAGGCAACAGGTCTATATAAAAATGGTTTAACGGCGCACTGTGCAACTTTACTGGTGAAGGTATGTCACATGCTGATCTCCGTTGAGATCTTGTGAGTTCTTATTGCTTTGCCTTGAATATTCCACAGTATAAACTTATCTATCTTGCATTTGGTCAATTCAAGTTTTTATAGTCTTAAAAACATGCATTCTTGTGTATGGGCTTGTCTATTCACACATCTGACCTGTAACTTGGTCTCATGGCATCTTCTGCTTGTCTCCATGGAAATAGAAAAGTTTAATACTACACTGTGGGAGATTCCAGACAACCATCCATTAGTCAGCCACCAATTGTGCAAGTTCTCCCTCCTGAAAAGATGAGAGGCCTGCAATTTTCATCATAGGTTCACTTCTACCATGAGAGGCAGAATGGGGGGAAAGAATCCAGGAAATCACATTGTAGGATTTTTAATGAATGTATGATGTGAATTCATTGGTAAAATAAGTATTTGGTCACCTACAAGCAAGCAAGATTTCTGGCTCTCACAGACCTGTAACTTCTTTAATAGACTCCTCTGTCCTCCACTCGTGCACCTATTTGAACTTGTTATCAGTATAAAAGACACCTGTCCACAACCTCAAACATTCAGACTCCAAACTCCACTATGGCCAAAACCAAAGAGCTGTCAAAGGAACCACAAACAAAACTGTAGACCTGCACCAGGCCCCGAAGACTGAATCTGCAATAGGTGCAGCTTGGTGTGAAGAAATCAACTATGGGAGCAATTATTAGAAAATGGAAGATATACAAGACCACTGATAATTTCTCTTGATCTGGGACTCCAAGCAAGATCTCACCCCATGGGGTCAGAATGATCACAACAACAGTGAACAAAAATCCCAGAACCACACGGGACGACCTAGTGAATGACCTGCAGAGAGCTGGGATCAAAGTAACAAAGGCCACCATCAGTAACACACTACACCGCCAGGGACTCAAATCCTGCAGTGCCAGACGTGTCCTCCTGCTTAAGCCAATACTTGTCCAGGTCCATCTAAAATTTGCTAGAAAGCATTCGGATGATCCACAAGAGGTTTGGGAGAATGTCACATGGTCTGATGAAACCAAAATAGAACTTTTTGGTAACTCAACTTGTCGTGTTTGAAGGAGAAAAAAAGCTGAGTTGCATCCAAAGAACACCATAGCAACTGTGAAGCATGAGGGTGGAAACATCATGCTTTGGGGCTGTTTTTCTGCAAAGGGACCAGGACGACTGAACCGTGTAAAGGAAAAAGTGAATTGAGCCATGTATTGTGAGATTTTGAGTGAAAACCTCTGTCCATCAGCAAGGGCATTGAAGATTAAATGTGGCTGAGTCTTTCAGCAAGACAATGATCCCAAACACACTGCTCAGGCAAGAAAGGAGTGGCTTCGTAAGAAGCATTTCAAGGGCCTAGAGTGGCCAAGCCATTCTCCAGATCTCAACCCCATAGAAAATCTTTGGAGGGAGTTGAAAGTCCGTGTTGCCCAGCGACAGCCCCAAAACATCACTGCTCTAGAGGAGATCTGCAGCAGGAATGGGCCAAACTACCAGCAACAGTGTGTGAAAACTTTGTGGAGACTTACAGAAAACGTTTGACCTCTATCATTGCCAACAAAGGGTATATAACAAAGTATTGTTATTGACCAAATACTTATTCTCCACCATAATTTGCAAATAAATTCTTTAAAAATAATAAAAAATGTGATTTTCTGAATTTTTTTCTCATTCTGTCTCTCATATTTGAAGTGAACTTATGATTAAAACTACAGGCCTCTCTCACCTTTTTAAGTGGGAGAACTTGCACAATTGGTAGCTGACGAAATACTTTTTTGCCCCACTGTATATAAACTCCAAACAGGAAGTGATCATGGGCGCACTTCCGGCTCCATCTATTCTGGCTCCAGTTCACTTTACATTGACAAACTGTGTCCCCTCTCTCTGTAACTGCTGTTGTCAGAACTATCATTTTGGTCTTAAATGTTTGTATTAACCTGCTCTGATGCCTCCTCCTCCTGTGTGCCTCCTCCTCCTGTGTGCCTCCTCCTCCTGTGTGCCTCCTCCTCCTGTGTGCCTCCTCCTCCTGTGTGCTCCTCTCTTTCACTCCTCCTTTGCACCTTCCTATGTGCTCCTCTGTTTCACTTATATTCTTCTATCACATCATGTTTATGATGTGTCAAACAGAAATCACACAGCTCGCTCTCCGTCCCAATCTGTAACTCAGTCTTTTCAATATGGCGCCGCTTTTATCAACACATCAATCAAATGTTTTGCTTCCTAAAGTATTTGTTAGTCCAACTCTGAAGCTGCCTCTGATTTTCTGTTCTCTGTCGCCCCCTAGTGTTCAGAGAGGCTCATTACAAGGGCACTTTTAAGAGTAGTTTTCAGAACCCGTACTTACTCGAGTAATATATAGTACAATGAAACAGTACTCTTACTCGAGTAATATATAATACAGTATAGCAGTACTCTTACTCTAGGAATATGTAGTACAATGTAACAGGATTCTTACTCAAGTAATGTATAGTACAGTGTAACTGTACTCTTACTTGAGGAATATATAGTACAGAGTAACAGTACTCTTACTCGAGTAATATATAGTACAATGTAACAATATTCTTACTCGAGTAATATATAGTACAGTGTAACAGTACTTACTCTAGTAATATATAGTGCAGTGTAATAGCACTCTTACTCGAGTAATATATAGTACAGTGTAACAGTACTTTTACTTGAGTAAAAGTATTCCTCTTCCTCTGTGAGCGAGTCTAAAGTGACTGGAGCTTTATGTAACAATATGAAATAATTTGAACATTTGTGTTTCTGGCTCCTTCAGATGTGATTTAGTTTTCGTGTCTGTTTGAAAACCTCATTTTGTGACTTACTTCATGTTTTGTCACAGTCACCAAAATCATACATCAGATGTTACATCCCAGTTCCTTAAAAGTAGTACTATCACCTCATCTGTGTCCACTAGAAGGCGCCGTACCTCTTCACCATATATTTCCCCATATTGCAACACACCATTCCTTTTGTAGGTACTGATCTGGTTCTGGTTTAGTCCTGGTATAGTCCTGGCTTAATCCTGGTTTAGACCAGATGTAGTCCTTTTTTAGTCTTGGTTTAGACCTAGTTTAGTTCTGGTTTAGATCTGGTTTAGACCTGTTTTAGTCCTGGTTTAGTCCTGGATTAGACCTGGTTTAGACCTGGTTTAGACCTGTTTTAGTCCTGATGTAGCCCTGGTTTAGATCTGGTTCAGACCTGTTTTAGTCCTTGTTTAGTCCTGGCTTAGACCTGCTTTAGACCTGGTTTAGACCTGTTTTAGTCCTGGTTTAGTCCTGGTTTAGTCCTGACTTAGTCCTGACTTAGTCCTGGTTTAGACATGGTTTAGTCCCGGTTTAGTCTTGGTTTAGACCTGGTTTAGTCCTGGTTTAGTCCTAGTTTAGATCTGGTTTAGTCCTTGTTTAACCCTGGTTTAATTCTGGTTTAGGTCTGGTTTAGTCCTGGTATAGTCCTGGTTTAGTCCTGATTTAGACTCGGTTTAGACCTGGTTTAAACCTGGTTGAGATGTGGTTTAATCCTTAGTCCATTATTATGTTATTAAATTATATAATTATATAATATATAATTAAATTAGAGATTTGCTTTATTGACTAAAAGGTACTACTTCTACTACTACTACTTTTACTACTACTGCTACTGCTACTTTCGCAGTGAAAACATTTGTAACTACTACTACTGTTTATTTATTTCCTTCTCTTTCCTTATGATTTGATTGATGACATACTTTTCCTCCTCCTCGTACTACTACTACTACTACTACTACTACTACTACTACTCTTCCTCCTACTCCTACTTATAGTCATCTCCTGATGTAAGCCCCTCCCCTCTCTCTGTGCCCGTTGACCTACAAACGTGTGTGAGATTAACTGTGTGTACTGTGACCTACTCTCCACGGAAAACTCCAAATTTAGTTCAAAACATTTACAAAAGGCTCCAAAAATACACGGACAATACAAGTACTACTGCACATTAAAGTTGCACTAAGTAACATTACTGATTATCACCTGATTGTTTCCATGGCAATGCTGGCATTAAACAGCTTGCAGTTATTTTGAAAAACAGACAGGATTGATGACAGGCTTCTGAAAATGTGCTCTTTAAATACAGTTTGGAAGATCTTACAACTTTTGTGTCAGTCATGTGTGCATTGTGTCTCCATGGTAACTGCTGAACATTCCACCATGGACATCCATACAGAACACCCCATGCGTGAAGTCACTGCAAAGTATCAATATGTCCCTGCCCTCCGTCTGATACTATGACATCATCAAAGTATAGAACGTGAAAACCTCGAAAACCTCGTCCCTGTTTTTATCCTCGTCCAACAAAACCAAAAAAACCCTCTGTCCCTCAACAAAACAAAAGAAGAAACATTTATGTGCACTTTGAAGACGGCAACTGTGATCCTCCCTGTCTGTCTCCAAACCATAACTAAACTGGACTAAATCAGGTCAAAACCAGATCTAAACAAGGACTAAACCAGGTTTAAACCAGGGCTAAACCAGGACCAAACCAGAACTAAACCAGGACTAAACCAAGACTAAACCAGACTAAACCAGATCTAAACAAGGACTAAACCAGGTCTTAACCAGGGCTAAACAGGACTAAACCAGGGACTAAACTGGGACAAAACCAAAATTAAGCAAGGACTAAAGCTGGTCTAGACCTGGTCTAAACCAGGTCAGATCTTCTTGTCTCTCACAGTGGCTCCAGAGCTCAGTGTAAACAAAGCACTCGACTTCACTAAAGAAGGAACCAGGAAGATGTCAAAACTGAATCTGACTTTTGTTTATTTAAACTGACAGAAAAGACGCTGAACTTTGTGTCAGTTTTTGTTCCATGTGGATAGGCCCAGTGATCACAGAGATATGAACCATAAACCAGGTCCACACATCTGCCACAAGTAACTTGACTCACTAACATCACTGACATAAAGTGTGTTTAATGTGTTTTTGTTTCTTTCAGATGTGGGCAGACTGGAGGAGCACACAGCAAATGTTTATGCTCTTTTGTCCAACCAAAAATCTATCATCTGAATATCTCAAAACCAGTGACAAGTCCATGAAACTAGAGCACATCGATTTCACCCAAACGAGCTGCTTCTGATCAGTGTAAAACAGGGTTAGGAGACCAGGGCAGACCAGGTCAGGCCGGGGCAGACCGGGTCAGGCTGGGGCAGATCGGGGCAGGCCAGGGAAGGGCGGGGCAGAGCAGGGCAGGCCGGGACAGGCCAGGACAGGCCGGGGCAGACTGGAGCAGAGCGGAGAAGACCTGGTGGTTTTGGACATATAAGGACTGTTTAGTTTTGTTTTTTGAAGTTTTCTGCCTGATCTCTCCGTCACACAGTGCAGCGCTCAGGACTGAGACGTAAAGTGTGGTTATAGCATCTGGAAAACAGACATGGCTCTGATTAGCAGTGTGTTAGCTTAGCACTAAAGGCAATATCAGAATCAGAATCCTTTTATTGCCATCGTTTGTGAACACAGTTCACAAACTAGGAACTTATTTTGGTGATAAAGTGCAACATAAAACATAAAACACACTGAATAAATACAAATACAAATAAGGGCATGCACGAAGTTAAAAAGATATGCTTGAAAATCAAATAAAATTCTTAAAGGTAGAAAATATATACAACAGCAGCATCAGAACAACAAACATGACTTATTAAAGTGACCGGTATTATAAAGTGTCCAGTTTTGTGCAGATATTATAAAGTGTTCATGAGACAAACAGCAGAGGGGAAGAAACTGTTCTTATGATGAGAGGTTCTGGTCCCAATGGACCGTAGCCTCCTGCCAGAGGGAAGTGGCTCAAATAGTCCATGTCCAGGGTGAGAAGTGTCAGCTGCTATACGGCCTGCTCGCCCTCGAGTCCTGGATACGTACAGGTCCTGTAGATATGGAAGGAGCAGCCAATCACCTTCTCAGCAGAGGCACAATGCGCTGCAGTCTCTGTCCCTGGCCCCAGTGAACCACACAGTGATGGAGGAGGTGAGGATGGACTCAATGATGGCCGTGTAAAACTGCACCATCATCTGGACTGGCAGCTTGAGTTTCCTCAGCTGCCGCAGGTGGAACATCCTGTGCTGGGCTTTCTTGATGAGGGAGCTGATGGTCGGCTCCCATTTGAGATCCTGGGTGATGCAGGTGCCCAGGAAGCGGAAAGAGTCCACAGTGGTGATGGGGGAGTCCATCAGTGTTTTTCTGTGTTTCAGAGCATGGCTGCTTCTGTGTTTCAGAGCATGCTCCTTCTGTGTTTCAGAGCATGGCCGCTTCTGTGTTTCAGAGCATGGCCGTTTCTGTGTTTCAGAGCATGCTCCTTCTGTTTCAGAGCATGCTCCTTCTGGACTTCAGGACTAAACATGGGGAATCAGCGTTTAAATTTTATGCAGCTAAAACTTGGAACAGTCTTCCTGAAGATGTGAGACAGGCCTCTACTTTGACAATGTTTAAATCCAGACTCAAAACAGTTCTGTTTAGCTGTGCATATGACTGACAGGTTTTTATTCTGCACTCTTCTCTTTTAATGTTGATTTTATGATGATTATTTGTGATTATTTATGTTTGATTTGTGTGATTTTAATGTCTTTCTTATTCTGTAAAGCACTTTGAATTACCTTGTGTACGAATTGTGCTATACAAATAAACTTGCCTTGCCTTGCCTTCTGTGTTTCAGAGCATGGCCGTTTCTGTGTTTCAGAGCATGGCCACTTCTGTGTTTCAGAGCCTGCTGCTTCTGTGTTTCAGAGCATGCCGCTTCTGTTCTGCCTCTGTGTATCCCAGTTCCTTCACTGTGCTTTGGGAATTCTTGTGTTTATCCAACTTTAAACCACAAAGCTGTCTTCATGCCAAGTGGGTCAACTCTACTCCAAGAACTGCTCAAAAAACTACCAAAATATAAAAAAAATACTAACTCTTTCCTCTCCCTGCTCCTCACGTTTTTACCACTCAAAAACCAGGTCACGAGATCCTTAACAAGGCCGAATCTTAGAATAACAATAGCTGAAGTTGCTGAGGTGTGCAGATTTTGAAAGGGGGATGTGTCCAGAGAGGATTTACAAAGCTTGCACGTGAATTTTGGACTTTTTTTCTCCTTTTCGGGGTTAAACGCTACCAGACGCGGCGCACATGTGGCCTGTGAAAACAAAAGTGCCTCTGTCTGGTCCGATGCATGCTCCCTGATCATTGTTTTGGCTGAAGAAATGTTAAGTATGATGGTTGGTGCCAGGCCAGCTAAATTACCCAATATTATTTGAAAGGAGTTGAGCTCGAGGTGAGGAGAGATTGAGGGTAATTCCTGGAATGCCCCAATTTTATGCAAGAAGAGGAAATTATAAGGGATTTGGTTAAAGTTCCACTATGCAACCTTTCTTATGTGTGTGTGTGTGCATGTGAATGTCCCACTGTATGGTATTGGACTAATCTAATTTGCATTTATTCAGTTACAGATGTTTTTATTGCTCAAAAATACCTTGAAAAACTTGCATACTTACTGAGATTTGGCTCCCCTCTCCACAGATCTGACGTGTAACTTGGTAGATAGATGAGTTTAGTTTAATGCCATGCTGTGAAACATTCCAAGCAAGGCAGTCATAGTGTCATCATAAAGCTGTTCAAAAGTGACTCAGAAGTCTAGCTTTTAGACTTAGTTTAGTTAAATGTACAAACTTTAGCAATTAGGCTCCGGCAGGTTGAATTTGTTAAAGGAAATATATCGACAGTAGTGAAAGTGAAGAAGCGGAGATGGAGAGGCTGAGGAGGCTTATGGTTCTGCTGCTGCTACGGTGAGGCAGGGGAGTAATATATTTAGTCTATGGGAATAGCTGTTTTATTGAATCCAGCAGTTAGCTTGGTTAGCTATATCTCTTGTTTCCTTGTAAATTATTGTGTGTATATCTTGTATTTTGACTGTACTAACACTTGTACGAAGTCACCAACCAAATACCTTCATTTCCAACTGGAATATTGCTCTTTTTTTCTTTCTTGTTGCTATTGACAACCACATTTTTTATACTCCGCTCTAGATCTTCTTCTGTCAGTTGTGTTCGTATCTCAGACAAATCCCCATCAGGCCTTGGCTTTGCTCTCAACCTGGTTTGATTCATTGTGACATTTCAAAGAGCTAAATTATCACTGTACCGAGGAGCTACGTTGTACGCATCATTTCACCTTATGTAACCACCGTAGCCTTGGTTTGACAGAGACCAACGGAACATTATGCAACTATGGCAACTTGTAACTGCCTAGAAGATTATGTGTATTTGTAAGCTTTAACCATATTGTAGGTTATGTGGAGTTATGTTTTGTTTCATTCACAAATAAACCCTCACCCTGTACAATTAGTCCCACTCCCCCTCCAGAGCTCAAAACATTTGCCTCCATCTTCTGACATCTTCAGGTGGTAATCCACAATACTCATTCTGAGCTTAATAGCCTTCACAATGCTAACAACAACAAGCATGCAATAAACACACTAGTGCTACTTCCTTATTCACAGAAGATACAAAGGTTTTATATATAGATCTCAGTCCTGGAACAATTATAAAATTAACACAGCCCCTCTCAGCTGATGAAGCAAACGTCACAACCCAAAAATAACTGAATGTATCATAAGCCCTGCTTCAGCTAATGACATTCCAATACCACCAACTCAGGCAGCTTTACCCAAATACACAGCTTCAGCCAATGACTTCCTAATGCCACCAGCTCAGGCAGCTTTAACCAAATGCACAGCTTTAGCTAATGACATTCTAAAGTCACCAGCTCAGGCAGCTTTAACCAAATATACAGCTTCAGCCAATGACATCCTAAGGTCACCAGTTCAGGCAATTTTAACCAATGACATCTGAGGGCCATCAGCTCAGGCAGCTTTAACCAAATTCACAGCTTTAGCTAATGACATCCGAATGCCACCAGCTCAGGCAGCTTTAACCAAATACACAGCTTCAGCCACTGACATCCTAACACCACCAGCTCAGGCAGCTTTAACCAAATATACAGCTTCAGCCAATGACATCCTAAGGTCACCAGTTCAGGCAACTTTAACCAATGACATCTAAGGGCCATCAGCTCAGGCAGCTTTAACCAAATACACAGCTTCAGCCACTGACATCCTAACACCACCAGCTCAGGCAGCTTTAACCAAATACACAGCTTCAGCCACTGACATCCTAACACCACCAGCTCAGGCAGATTTAACCAAATACACAGCTTCAGCCACTGACATCCTAACACCACCAGCTCAGGCAGCTTTAACCAAATACACAGCTTCAGCCACTGACATCCTAAAACCACCAGCTCAGGCAGCTTTAACCAAATACACAGCTTCAGCCAATGACATCCTGATGCCACCAGCTCAGGCAGCTTTAACCAAATATACAGCTTCAGCCAATGACATCCTAAGGTCACCAGCTCAGGCAGCTTTAACCAAATACACAGCTTCAGCCAATGACATCCCAAAGCCACCAGCTCAGGCGGGTTTAACCAAATACACAGCTTCAGCCAATGACATCCCAAAGCCACCAGCTCAGGCGGGTTTAACCAAATACACAGCTTCAGCCAATGACATCCTGATGCCACCAGCTCAGGCAGCTATAGCCAAATACACAGCTTCAGCCAGTGACATCCTAACACCACCAGCTCAGGCAGCTTTAACCAAATGCACAGCTTCAAGCATCCATCCATCCATCCATTTTCTTCCGCTTATCCAGGGCCGGGTCGCGGGGGCAGCAGTCTAAGCAGGGACTCCCAAACTTCCCTCACCCCAGACACGTCCTCCAGCTCCTCCGGCGGGACCCCAAGGCGTTCCCAGGCCAGCCGAGAGACATAGTCCCTCCAGCGTGTCCTGGGTTTTCTCCAGGGCCTCCTCCCGGTGGGACATGCCCAGAACACCTCCCTAGGGAGGCGTCCAGGAGGCATCCTAAGCAGATGCCCGAGCCACCTCAACTAGTTCCTCTCAACGTGTAGGAGCAGCGGCTCTACTCCGAGCTCCACACGTGTGACTGAGCTCCTCACCCTATCCCCAAGAGTGCGCCCTGCCACCCTGCGGAGGAAACCCATTTCGGCCGCTTGTGACCTTGTCCTTTCGGTCATTACCCAGAGCTCATGACCATAGGTGAGGGCAGGAACTTAGATTGACCGGTAAATCGCCTTCTGGCTCAGCTGCTTCTTCACCACAACGGACCGATACAGCGACTGCATCACTGCAGACACTGCACCGATCTGCCTGTCAATCTCACGCTCCATCCTTCCCTCACTCGTGAACAAGACCCCGAGATACTTGAACTCCTCCACTTGGGGCAGAGACTCACCACCCACCTGGAGAGGGCAAACCACCTTTTTCCGGTCGAAAACCATGGCCTCAGATTTGGAGGAGCTGATTCTCATCCCAGCCGCTTCACACTCGGCTGCAAACCGCCCCAGTGCCTGCTGCAGGTCCTGGCTCGATGAAGCCATCAGGACAACATCATCTGCAAATAGCAGAGATGAAATCCTGTGGTTCCTGAACCAGACCCCCTGCAGCCCCTGGCTGAAACTAGAAGTTCTGTCCATAAATATAATGAACAGAACCGGTGACAAAGGGCAGCCCTGGCGGAGTCCAACATGCACTGGGAACAGGTCTGACTTACTGCCGGCAATGAACACAGCTCCTGCTCCGGTCATACAGGGACCGGACAGCCCTTAGCAAAGGGCCCCGGACCCCATACTCCCGGAGCACCCCCCAAAGGACACCACGAGGGACACGGTCGAATGCCTTCTCCAGATCCACAAAACACATGTGGACTGGTTGGGCATACTCCCATGAACCCTCGAGGACCCGATGGAGAGTACAGAGCTGGTCCAGTGTTCCACGACCAGGACGAAAACCACACTGCTCCTCCTGAATCCGAGGTTCGACTATCGGTCAGATTCTCTTCTCCAGTACCCTGGAATAGACCTTACCGGGAAGGCTGAGGAGTGTGATTCCCCTGTAATTGGAACACACCCTCCGGTCCCCCTTCAAGCAATGACATCCTAATTCCATCAGCTCAGGCAGCTTTAACCAAATACACAGCTTCAGCCAATGATATCCTAAAGTCACCAGCTCAGGCAGATTTAACCCAATATACAGCTTTAACCAATGACATCCTAAGGCCACCAGCTCAGGCAGCTATAACCAAATACACAGCTTCAGCAAATAACATCCCAACACCATCAGCTCAGGCAGCTATAACCAAATACACAGCTTCAGCCAATGATATCTTAAGGCTACTAGCTCAGGCAACTTTAACCAAATACACAGCTTCAGCCACTGACATCCTAACACCACCAGCTCAGGCAGCTTTAACCAAATACACAGTTTCAGCCAATGACATCCCAACGCCACCAGCTCAGGCAGCTTTAATCAAATGCACAGTTTCAGCCACCGATATCCTAGGGCCATCAGGTCAGGCAGCTTCAACCAAATACACAGCTTCTCTGACAGAGGTGATGTTTTTGTTTTAAAAAGTAGGAAGTTTACTCATGGCCGATACAGGAAGTGCTTTTTCTTCACACAGAGACCGTGTAACTGTAAACAGAGCTGCTCCTGTAGTGTCGTGTGCAGCATGACACTACAGGAGCAACACCATCGGATATTTAGACACAAGGGAATAATGTTTGTTTTATGGCCTGTTGCTGTCAGCACTACTACTACTATTACTACTACTAGTATTTCTAGTACTACTGGTACTACTACTACTACTACTACTACTAGTTCTACTGCTACTATATTACACTTCTACTCTACTACTTTTCAGTCTAAAATATTGACCCTAAACTATATGAAATGTTGATTTATGTTGTGCAGTAAAACGTGACCTACTTTATCCGCATAGAAGCAGAGGCAGGCACAGGTAGCACAGCCGGATTAGCATTAGCCTTTAGCATATTGACTCTCACATACAGTACTGTGCCCTGGATTTGTGGACCTCCAGGTCTCAGGGGGGGTCCCACCTCGCAGCGGCCCCATGTCAGGCCTCATTTACTGGGGTAGGTTTCCTCCTCTTCCCCTCTCTACCTCCAACAAGCCTCACGTGGATGGGTTCTCTCAGTGCTATAAGCTAATTATATGGAGGGAAAAAAACCCAGCAACTTTAGGAACTTCTGTCCCTGATTTTTACTGTGTTAAAAACATGAAAAACAGAAATCATACATTTTAAAGTTTCCAAGCTATTCCTCACTTCCTCACTTGGATTCTGAACACCCTAATTATGAGTTTATAAGCACTTTTAAGAACTTTCAGAAACCACAGTGGAGTTTTGCCAGCACAGTAATGCTAGCAACAACTAGCATTCCAACATGCACTTCCTGATTATCAGACAGTAAAATGCTTCACAATTAGATACACACAGCACACAGTGGACTTATTTTGACCTTAAGAGCTGCAATATGTGCAATATATCTTATATCTTTGAAAATTTCTCAATAGTGACATGAAATGATGACGCCACCAGGCCATGTTAAAGATCAGATCTGTGTAGAAGCGAGCCCACTCACAACAAAAATATATGTTTTTCAAGGTATTTTTGAGCAATACAAACAACTGTAATTGAATAAATGTAAGATGTACAAGTTTAATGTCTGCTGAATATTCCAGGCAAAGCAATAATGTCTCCATGGAGACAGACATAACCTCTACTAAAAGGTTATGTAGTGAACCTTTAATGTGACAATAGCAAGAGTTATATACATATTCTTAATTGCATTCAAACAAAAGCACAGTGAAATATTCATAATCCTTTAGACAGATTAATTTTGTCCTTTTTCTTCCTGAATTTCCTAACCTTCCCGGCGTATTTTTCCCAAACCTTGTTGTCTCTTGTCTGCCTCTCCTGTGGTTTTACGACCTACTTACTGTCAGCTGACTCTGATCTGAGGCTCCAGGAGCAGAGGGCTTCAGAGGGGGCAGCTCCAGCGCTGGCTCCCACACGAGGCCTCTGCTGCTAGGGCACTCTCACAGCCCTGGGTGGCCCTCACTGGAGCTGCCCTGGAGCTCCTCTACTGCAAAATCATACACACGTGAATGAGTCCATTACACAGGAAAAGAAGAAAGAACAGAATTGAGACATATGAGTTTATCACTGATTTAAAATTTAGTATTTTAATCTTTATTAGCTTTTCAGTAACCTTTGGGGTATTTTTAATAAGGAGGTCCAAAAAATGTTTTGGGAAATCTTTCTATATCTGTTTTTATGTGTATATGGTTGTGAGGTCCCCACATCCTAGGTAAACATGCTCACATCTTACATGACGTTTACTGGTTACAATTGTAATACTCGTTTATTCTTTATCACAAAATCACTGAACATGAACAAGTCATTTTTGTTTTAATTTGGTGTTTTATCAGAAAGCAGAATAAGCTTCACATCACTCTCTCATTTGGGTTGCCAGTTTCAGTGTTGCTGCAGTTTATGCTGTCCATATAGTGAGAATGAGACATACTTGTATGCATCCTCTATCTGCAGGTTGAGACTCTGGATACAAAGACTCAGATGGGACTGTAGAACCTTTTTTAAACTGTAAGAGGCAGGAGACTCCTTTAAAACAGTCCTGTTGTGCTTGTGTCTCTATGGTTCTCATCTCTGACACCTGTGGATCATTATGTCATAATTAACACATTTTAAATCTTTAAATGTTCATGGACTTAATAAAAAAAACAACAAAAAAACAACAACTTGCATGTTAGAAAACTACGCTGCCCAATGGGAGCTGACGTCGCTGTAAACGTCATCTCACCCTGTGAATGACCACACGACGCCGACGAATCCAGAGAGTATCACCGATTAAGAAAATAAAACTGGAGAAGGAAGTGTGTAACAGTGGGCGTGTACGTCAGAGTGGGTGTGTACGTCAGAGTGGGTGTGTATATCACAGTGGGTGTATCACAGTGGGCATGTACCGGTGGAGCTGAAAACAGATGTAGACTGACAAAATGACATCTTGAAAACAAGCGATAAAGATTAAAGATTACTCAAACATGAATCACTCCAACTTCAGAGGCTCAATGAGTAAAAACAAATAGAGCATAGACCTGAAAAGTCCTGTTTACAGAATAGTTCTGTTGAAATACATTGACTGTCTGGCTGTTGTATAAACTCTATTTGCTTGTCAAATGTCCATTTCCAATAACACTGAAGGCTCTGGGCTTTGTCTGGCTGAAGCCTCTGGGCTCTGTCTGGCTGAAGCCTCTGGGCTCTGTCTGATGGGTGCAACAGTAAAGCACAGAAGAAAACTATGATTCTATAAACATGGAGTTAATGAGGCACACAGGCAGGTTTAGAGGCTCGGGCTCAAGATGCCACACACAAGGCCTGACACAAAGCAGTAGTCACTTTTTAAATAAGTAATTGCAAAATAAGGTCTAGATTAAAGGCGAAGTGTAGTGGTTATAAAATAAGGTCTCAATTAAAGAGGAGGTGTAGTGGAAAGAATCGCATTAGTTAATTGGGTAAAAATGACCACCCAGTTTGCATTTTGACTTTGGTTGGTTTGGTTGATAGTATCTGTGCTAAATATTTGTCCAAGATTTAAGTGGCAGTGAAGTGACAGTTTGTGAAGAAAAAATTGAGAAGAAAAGTAAAAAAAAAATACAGGAGTATTTGTGAGTTGTAAAACAGAATCCCCCTGCCTCTATCAACACAGAAAACAGAGACAGTTTAGGTTCAAGGAAGACACGGACACTTTAAACCTACATCTGTCTTTTATTATTATTAGCCTAGGCAGAACTATCGTGTAAGTTTTTTTTTTACATTATGGTTGCTAGGTAACAGTTATATAATAACCTTCAATTCAGTTCAATTCAATTTATTTTTGTAACGCCCAAAATCACAACAACAGTTGTCTCGAAGGGCGTTCATGTTTTGGTTGATGGGGGAAACCGGAGTATCCGGAGGAAACTCATCCAGACACGAGGAGAAACATGAAAAACTCCACACAGAAAGGCGAGGAGGAGGAAGACCAGGCGAGGAGGAGGAGAGCTACCTCCATATCTTCTGCCTGTGTCCAACCGACTTGGATTAGACATACTCATGTTAGCTGTGTTCTAGTGAAATGAGTAGCCGGTGATGTAGAAACCAGAGATTAAGTTGGATCTGGGAGGTTGCGTGGGAAAATGGTCTGTTTAGTCCCCAAAGGTCAAACTAAGCACAGCAGCAGAATCCCTGTGGTCTGATGCATTCACCTGAGGGTTGCAGACACAGCAAGTCAACTACTTGGTGATTGTTCAAAGATGGCAGATTTCCTTTAGTCCTCTGACCTCCAGTTACTTTTATTTTACTACTATTATCACAGTAGCAGTAAGTCTTGTTCCGGAACTTTTTTTATTTTTATTCAATACGATACTTGGCCTTAGTGTACTCACTGATACCAGTCAGATACAGCACTGTGTGAAGTACACTTAGACTACCATATTTTCCAGACTATATGTCGCTCTGGAGTATAAGTCGCACCAGCGAAAAAATTGTAATAATGAAGAAAAAAAAAATTATAAGTTGCACTTTAGCATAAGGATTTTTTTGGAGAAATTTAGAACAGACATTTTATCTTTACAGGCAACTTATAATAATAACAATAAAATAGAGAACAACAGACAGTAGCAGTACAGCACGCTAATGTAACACATTTAGCATAGACAGAACTGAATACATGTCTGGTATGTTAACGTGAGATATTAACAGTTTATCAAATAAATAAAGCATAAAAAACGAGCTAACAAGTTTACTCTGGATCTGACTCCAAATCACTAAATCCATTGAATTCTTCATTATTGGTGTCGCTTCTGGACAACTCTGCCAACTCTTGCAGGTAGACGAAGCACCGCTCCAGAATTAGATGAAGCTCTGCTCTGGAAATAGATGGCTGTCATACCGGTACACAACCTAGAGTGACCTTGCACGGTTGTCAGTGTGACAATAACAAAGATGTGAAATTATATATTTGAATAATTTCAGATACACATCGGATAAGGTGTTCCTGACCTGTGGGGTGCCCCAGGGTTCAATCCTGGGACCCCTGTTGTTCAATCTCTACATGCTGCCGTTAGGCCAGTTAATACACAGCAATAATGTGTCCTATCACAACTCTGCAGATGACACTCAGATCTATGTCTCACTGCAGCAGGTGAATATGGACCAGTGGATTCACTCACTGCATCAACAGATCAGTGTGTGGATGCAAAACAACTTTCTCCAGCTAAACTCAGACAACACTGAAGTCATCATCTTTGGCCCACAGAAACACAGAGAAAGTGTCAGCATCACCTCCAGTCTCTCTCTCTAAAACCTTCAAATCAGGCTAGAAATCTAGGGGTAATAATGGACTCAGACTTGAACTTTAACAGCCACATCAAATCAGTAACATCTGCAGCTTTTTACCACCTAAAAACATGTAAAAAAAAATTAAAGGTATACAGTGTTCCCTCACAATTCACTTTTTGCGGTCTCGCTGTTTCATGGATTTGTATTTTTTTTGTGCAATTTTGCATGCTTTTTTTTTTTTTTTTTTTACAGTTTATGAGCGCACGTTGTGCATCCTGACTGGCTAATGGTGCGTTCACACCGGGGCATCAAGAACAGAACAGGACAGAAATACTCAGGACTGAATACAAATCAAATAGAAAATGGTTAGATCCCAGCACTTTGAACATTTCAGCTGTCAGCAAACAGTTTGTATAGTTATTTCTCAGTCAACAGGGGCTGAGTTGGTTGAGCAGTCATCTCATAAGAGGAAGGTTTGTAATTCAGTCCCAGCTCCATGCACACATCACACTTTTGTTGTGCCCTTAGGCAAGATATTACCCGTCTTGCCTATCAATTATAGATGTTTTATTGCTCCAAAATACGTAGATCTGTGGAGAGATGAGTTGTCTTACTGTAAGAATGCCTGTTTTTCTAACCAGTAACCTGGCCTGATGATGTTGCCTGCTTGTCTGGGACATTTAATACCATACTGTGGGATATTCCAGGCGAAGCAAAAACATACACACTTATAATAATATATGTATAATCAATCAATCAATCAGTTTCAATCTCCCTAGAGACCAACAGGTGATGAACCCTCCCCTACCAGAAAAGTTACATAGTGCACCTTTAATATTTACACACAGAGATATAGGAAGTGTTGGGGAGTAACTAAATACATGTACTGAAAATACATATTCAGATTACTAATTTTCTTGTGCATTGTAGTTCTTGGTCATGTAATATTGGCTTCAAACTGCACAGAATCAATAGAAACATATAAAACGTCTGCTCCATCAGTGACACACAAATGCTCAACAAACAGTATTCAAAACAGCTTTACGTTTCACTATGTTGTGTCTTTACACAAATCTGTGTAAAAATATTCAGAGTATTCAGAATACAGTACTCTGATTGGACCATGTATCAGAATAATTACAAAATACATTTTAATGCAGGTATTCAGTATTCGGAATAAACACAAACACAGTATTCTTCTCATGAGTGGAAATAGGCTTTCCATGCTAGTTCATAGTAGTCTTCGTAGTGTTGTCTCCTCATGTGGTCTCTTAAGGGCCCCTCTGAAAAACCACTTAAACACATCCCTTAGAGCTTTGTTTTTGTGCTTTTGGGCAAATATTTGGGGAGTGGGCTGATCCGGTTTCACTTACGCATTTTGGAAAATGTCCGTCACGTGCAGCTCTGGCCAGGAAAGTTTTTTTTTCCTCTTTTCTTCTCATTAGCTTGAGGGCTATAGGCTGTTTTCATGCGGCGCTAGAAGGCTAATTAGCTTAGCAGATGGCCTTAGCTAGCAGTGACCCATAGCGCTAACAGCTTACTTGACCTGGGAAAGAGAGAGGTCAGAAGGAACACTTCAAAATACAAACGTTTTCAGATATTTAGAATCCAATTTTAACAGCCACAATTAGCAAGTCCCTGTGTGTTAGATGCCCTCCCTCCCCCCCTCTCCATGGGAGAAGGGAGAGCAGACATAGACGTGTGCAGTGACACAGACGTATGCAGTAATACAGACGTATGTGTCGTAACACAGACGTGTGCAGTAACACACGTGTGTGTGGTAACACAGATGTGTGTGTGGTAACACAGACATGTGCATGGTAACACAGATGTGTGCAGTAACACAGACGTATGTGCTGTAAAAACAGATGTGTGTGGTAACACAGGTGTGTGGTAACACACACGTGTGTGCAGTAACACAAATATATGTGGTAATACAGACGTGTGTGGTAACACAGAAGTGTGTGTCGTAACACAGACGTGTGTGTGGTAACACAGACATATGTGCCGTAACACAGATGTGTGTGGTAACACAAAGGTGTGGTAACAGACATGTGTGTTAACACAGAAGTATGTGTGGTAACACAGACATGTGTGGTTACACACGTGTGGTAGCACAGACATGTGTGTGGTAACACAGATGTGTGTGATAACACAGATGTGTGGTAACACAGGTGTGTGTGCTAACACAGATGTGTGGTAGCACAGACGTGTGCGTGGTAACACAGATGTGTGTGTGGTAACACAGACGTGTGTGCCGTAACACAGATGTGTATGGTAAGACAGATCTGTGGTAACACAAAGGTGTGGTAACACAAATGTGTGTGTGGTAACACAGACATCTGTGTGGTAACACAGACATCTGTGTGGTAACACAGACGTGCAGTAACACAGAAGTATGTGTGGTAACACAGACATGTGTGGTTACACACGTGTGGTAGCACAGACACATGTGTGGTAACACAGACGTGTGTGTGGTAACAGACGTGTGTGGTAACAGATGTGTGTGGTAACACAGATGTGTGTGTGTGGTAACACAGATCTGTGGTAACACAGATCTGTGGTAACACAGACGTGTGCGGTAACACATATGTATGTGGTAACACAGACATGTGTGCAGTAACACAGACGTATGTGCTATAAAAACAGATGTGTGTGGTAACACAGGTGTGTGGTAACACACAGGTGTGTGGTAACACACACGTGTGTGCGAACACAGACGTGTGCTAACACACAAGTGTGTGCAGTAACACAAATGTATGTGGCAATACAGACGTGTGTGGTAACACAGAAGTGTGTGTCGTAACACAGACATGTGTGTGTGGTAACACAGATGTGTGTGCGGTATCACAGACGTGTGTACGTAATACAGACGTGTGTGCGGTAACACAGATGTGTGGTAACACAGATGTGTGTACATAATACAGATGTGTGCGCGGCATCACAGAAGTGTGTGGTGACATTAATAATGGCACATGTATCTTGAGACTGTTGCCTGACTGTACTGTATGTGTGAGTGTAACTGTGTTTTTAAGCTGCGGGCAGTGAGCCCAAGACAAATTTCCCTTTTGGGACAATAAAGTTTATCTTATCTTATCTTATCTTTGACACAGACATGTGTGGTGACACAGACATGTGTGTGTTAACACAGACATCTGTGTGGTAACACCGACGTGTGTGTGGTAACACAGATGTGTGTGGTAACACAGATGTGTGTGGTAACACAGACGTGAGACACTGTGATGTCTTGGCTCTGTTCACTAATGGAAATGATCACGTTCAGCATTTGTCAGTTTACTTTTTGGAGATTTCATGGTATAGTATAAAAAAAGAAAAAACATTAATACTAATTTCTGGGAAAGCAGATGACTGACCCACCCCAGAGAAGTGACATAGTGTGCCTTTAACGAGAGGAAAATTTGTATTACCGGTACATAGACAATTGAATCAGGAAGCTAAAGGCGTGGTAGCATGCTAGCACCAGAGGCTTGTATGTTAGCCAAACGTCAAAGTGATTAAGTCTTTATCACAGGCCCACTGGAGCAGACCACAGGAAGTGCCTTTGAATAAATCTGAGTCAAACAGGAAGTGTGCGACAGCTGTTCAAACCATATGCCCCCCTCCCACTGCTCCTGATCCTGTACCTGCAAAAAGCATCCAGCAGTGTAAAGCAGCCGCTCCGTTTGCTCAGATTTATGTCATATTTATGATAATGTGGGAGCTAGCATTTAAAGAGGAACTCACTTGTGTCTATGCAGTTTTAACACTATTATCTACTGTTCCTAGTCAGTTTAGAGGGAATTTTAGTATAAATTAAAGCCACGAGCAGCGATGATGATGATGATGATGATGATGATGATGAAAAACCTAGGACTAGATATGTTTCATAGACATGCAAGTGAAAGTGCCATGGGAATTTCTTTTCAATTCATTATGCCCCTGCTGGCCAACCGTGAAAAATGACCCATGGCCATAATATGTTTTTTGCCATGCATCAATTTATTTCCCTAATTTCATGAGAATACAATTTTTGACAGTTCATGTGTATGATAGGGGCGCTATAGTGTTCATTTGACCCAGACTTTTTAGTCCATTACATTCATGCCGAGATCACACATCAGTGATGTACATTTGAACTGTGTAGACCAATGCCTGTAACATATTTTTCATGGGTTTTTTTTTTGGAGTCTTTGCGCCCCTGGTGGCCAACTGTGGAAAATGACCCATGGCCATAATGTAATTTTTTGGTTCAACTCATGCCATCGATTGATTCCCCAAATTTCGTAGGAATTGGATGATGTTGGTGTTTCTCCTCTAAGGTAGGGGGCACTATAGTGTTCATTATGATGTGATTTCATAGTGCATTCTATTAATGCTCTAATGTCACATGTGTAATTTGAATTTCAGCTGTGTAGACCAATGCCTGTGCGTGTAAGAAATTCTTTAATGTGTTTTTTTTTTTTTTTTGTGGAGTCTTTGCACTCCTGGTGACAAAGCGTGAAAAATAACCAATGCCCGCAATATTATTTTTTGGTCCACGTCATGCACCAAATTTTGTAGGAATCCGATAATGTTGGCGTTTCACCTCTAGGGTAGGGGGCGCTATAGTGTTTATTTTGATTTAAATTAATAGTGCATTCCATTCATGCCCACATCACACATGTGATGTGAGCTCTGTAGAGCAATGTCTGTGGCCGCGAGAGGACATAGAAAAAACAGGAAACAAAGGCATATTTCGGAGGCGACATACGGGCGAACTGTGGGGAATTTGGAGAAAATGTGGATGTTTTATGAAAACTCATGTGTCTGGATGTGGCATGTGAAATCTGAGCTCATTTGGACCAAAAACCTGAGACTAGAAACGTTTTGAAAACACGCAGCAAAAAAAGTGGCGAATATTCATTCCAATATGGCCGACTTCCTATCCATCATAGGACAGTGCTTCAATTCATTTTTATGCTTGTCCCCCCATGTTCTATCACTGTTCCAATTTTTGTGCGTGTATTCTAAAATTTACCAGCCTCCTCTCCTGTAGGGGTGAAATTCTAGGTGGCGCCGTCGAGCCGGTGTGCGTAGGACATTGTTGCGATGCCAATTTAATGAAATTTTTTGCTGAGCCGGTTGATCCTATACCTATATGTAAGACTTTTCCTGCATGTTCAGGAGGTGAAAAATGCGATTGTTTGGGCGGAAAAATAATAATAATAAGAAACCCGGGAAGGACATGCCCCTCGCCACTCCAATTAGGTACATGTGCAGTTTTGTGTTAAAAAGGTATCAAAATTTTAGTGTGTGCTGGCTCCAATGGTTTCTGCAGTTTCAAGTACTACGTGACATCACATGGAGGTGTATGGCTCTCCATCAGGACTGTCCTGTCCTGAAAAGACTTGCCTTGGATCCAGAATACACACCTGTCCAGTACTTCACAAAGATGAGTGAGTTTTGGTCAATGTCAGGGTGAATGATGGCCGTGACAGGTGGACTAGCCAGTCAGGGACACGCATGGTCCGTCCGTATCAAAACAAAGACGGATGGAAAAAAGAGAAAACAAATATCACAGGAGACTGAAAAGCATAGAGGATTTCTGTAGAATCAAAGAGCAAATTTCTAAACATATGAGGGGAGGGAGTTGTTCAAAATGATCAATGACCAATGAGCTCCTTTGTTGCACTTGCGTCAATGAAATGAACAAATCTGATTGGACAGTCATGTTCGGTACTGGCTCGAGGTGTGACAGAGTAAGTGGGGACCAGACTAAAACATTGTTTTTTCATTTCTTTTAATAAACATTATTATTATAAACATAATTATTTTTTATGTGATATTTTTTAATCAAATGTGTTGAATCTCTTTATCAGGGACAATGCACATAAACACTGACTGACACAAAACTTTACATATTATTATCATTTTTTAAATATCTTTTAATCGTCAAATTAGCAAGTCATGAAAACCTATCCTTTCTTTTCAAAACGAAACCTTTCCAGAGTCAAAGATTTGCCCTGTGTTTTAGCCTCTTTAGCCTCTTCATTAACTCCAGATGCCACTTCCCAAATTTGAGCAACAACAGAAAACTATCATCTCACAAAAATGGCACATTTTGGTTTCGCTTTTACTACATTCAACAGATTTCTTTCATTGGCTTCGAGCTGAGCTTTCAGTTCCCAGTTTTTTAATGGTTTGAATCCGAGCTACCGTTTGGCAGGAGTTTAGTGCACTTAAAGGTTACAGAGCCAAAGACCTCAACATTAATAAAACCAAAAGACCATTTCAAAATAGAGCCAGACCAATGACAGACACCTGGATTCAACTGGAGAAGATATTTAACCCTTCTGTCACTAGACTTCTGCTGTGTGAATGTGTGGCTGAATAAGAATGTATAGAGCTGGAAAGCACAGAGTTAATTATGATATTACACAATTTACAAAATTGATCATTCCGAAATATAGCTGTAATAAAGTGGGTGTTTTTATGCAAAATCATCCACAAGCCTACGTCACCCATGCTTCCACGACAATTCTCCATAAATATACAAAAACATGATACAAACTGTACACAGCAACTTGACAAACCTGATGTGATGTGCAGTAGTTTCACCAGTGGGCTGCAGCTGATTGTGTTGTGATAGTGCTCTGAAAGGGGAGGGACTTAGCACAGAGAGCAAAGAAAGGAGAGACTCAGAGTGCCCACCCTCCCTTTGAGAGAAAATAGTGATCTAAATATGTTATGTGTTACAGTTAATACCCCATAGGTCAAATACCCCCTCTTTAATACCCCATATAAGTGAAATACCCCCTCTTTAATACCCCATAAAAGTAAATACCCCTAACGCTTCTATAGTTATAAGTTTGGCAGTTTGTGGAAAGAAACGTTGAAAATAAAAGTACAAAATTTGGCTCTTGTTTGCATATGGTAGCTTGATAACAGTTATAGAATTAGGATCTACCCATGTCATGTCTGCTGCCCGTGTCCAACAAGGAAGTCCAATTGTAAACTTCACCTAAATTGAAAAACTACAAAAAAAACAAAAAAAAAAAACAAAAACAAAAAAACAATGCATGATTTTCAGTGCGCGCCTTGGCCTGGTCTAAAGTGTCAGATCCAAACTGCACCCTGCTGATGGAGCACATGTATCTCCACTATTGCATTATTATAAGAATCCTTGTGGTACTCTGCCTCCTCAGCACTTGGTTTGGCAGCAGGACTCTACTGTGAGAGTTTACTGCTCTGAGCCAGAAGTCTGCAAGTCCAACTCCACAAAATCCAACCGGGAACGCTCCAAATCCCACTCAAATGTCACAATACAGGCAAACCGGGAATACTACTGTGAATATTGGATATGCAGGACCAGTGGACCAAATGACTTTAAAGTTGCACGATGTGACTGTTCTGTTTTCTGGAGGTCCCACCATCGACTTGTCTCCATGGAGAATATATTGCATTACATGGAATATTCCACAGCACGGCATTAAACTTTTCTATCTCGGGTTTATTCAATTACAGGCATATTATTGATCACGCAGGTGCCTGTCCAGAGATCTGACCTGTAACTTGGCCTGGAGGCGCAACCTCTTTATCTCCAAGGAGATAGATAAGTTTAATGCCATGCTGTGGAACGTTCCAGGCAAAGCAATTACATCTTAAATCTAACTCAAGTTTTACGAGGGGTAAGGGACCCACTGTTGCCTGTTTCCATGGAATTTTATGAAGCATTCCAAGTTTGAACCAGACAAAACTGGGTCAGATAGCTCATGCAAATTAGGTTGGATAAATAAAACTAAAGGTTGGGTTTAACTAGGTGATAATGGTGATAATAGACAAGCTGCACTTTTCGGGAGTCTAACTCACAACCTCCTTACTGACAGGAGGAAACAGGATAAGCACTTGGGTTGCGGTGTGTTGCTCATTGGCGCATTGTACCCGTAACGTGCCTCATATCCGGTGGCACAGTGTGAACTCTCTCAAACTTCCTTCCACTTTTCTAATATTGTAATTGTTCTGGTGCACTTTGGGAACAGCGTCAGGTGGAGGCCATGAATATATGACCTCACTTTATGTCACACTCAAGTTAGTATCAGAATGCTCGCTTCCACCTTGTGACATCATTGGGTGGTTCTATTGCCTTTTATACAACTGCTGGTGTTGCAACTACCAAAACTACTACTACTGCCACTGCTACTACTACTACTACTGCTACTACTACTACTAGTGCTACTACTACTATTACTGCCACTACTACTATTCAATTCATTTTGACTACTACTACTGCTACTAGTACTACTACTGCCACTGCTATTACTACTACTGCTACTAGTACTACTACTACTACTACTAATAGTACTACTACACCTACTACTACTACTAGTGCTGCCTTTGACACTGTGAATATGGAATCTTTTTACAGAGGCTAGAGGACTGGGAGGGCATCTGTGGTACTGCACTAAACTGGATCAAGTCCTATCTAGAAGACAGGGAGTACTTTGTTGAAACTGTGTCTTAGATAAAATGTTCCTGACCTGTGGGGTCCCCCAGGGGTCAATCCTAGGACCCCTGTTGTTCATTCTCTACATGCTGCCGTTAGGCCAGTTAATACACAGAAATAATGTGTCACACACAACTCTGCAGATGACACTCAGATCTATGTCTCACTGCAGCAGGTGAATATGGACCAGTGGATTCACTGCATCAACAGATCAGTGTGTGGAGGAAAAACAACTTTCTTCTGCTAAACTCAGACAAGACTCAAGTCATAGTCTTTGGCCACAGAAACATAGAGAAAGTGTCAGCAGTCACCTCCAGTCTCTCTCTCTAAAACCTTCAAATCAGGATAGAAATCTAGGGGTAATAGTGGACTCAGACTTGAACTTTAACAGCCACATCAAATCAGTAACATCTGCAGCTTGCAAAACATGTCAAAAATCAAAGGCATACTGTCAAAACCAGACTTGGAGAGACTTATCCTGCATTTGTCTCCAGTAGGTTAGACTACTGTAACGTCCTGCTCACTGGCCTCTCCAAACGAGCCTTAAGACACTGCAGTACATCCAGAACACTCCTGCTCGGGTCCTGACTAAAACCAGAAAGTACGAGCACATAAGTCCTGTGCTCAGGTCACTGGCTCCTGTAGGTCAAAGAATAAACTTTAAAGCAGCTCTGCTTGTGAGCAAGTCTCTCCATGGACCAGCACCAAAGTACATCTCTGACATGTTAGTGTCATATGAACCATCTCACACTCTGAGGACTAAACCAGGACTAAACGTGGTGAATCAACATTTCAGTTTTCTGCAGCTAAAACCTGAAACAATCTCTCTGAAGATGTGAGACAGGCCTCTACTTTGACGATGTTGAAATCAGGCTCAAACAGTTCTGTTTAGCTGTGCATACGACTGAAACGGTTTTATTCTGCCTCTTCTCTTTTAATGTTGTTGTATTGTGATTTTAATGTCTTTCTTATTCTATAAATGAGTTTGAATTATTTTGTTTTCGAATTGTGCTGTACAAATAAACTTGTTTTGCCTACTATTACTGCTACTGCTACTGCTGCTACTATTTACTATTGCTGCTACTACTAGTAGTACTGCTCCTACTACTACTGCTACAGCTGCTACTACCAGTATTACTGCTATTGCTACTTCTGCTACTACTGTTACCACTTCTTTCCACTTCTGAATTTGACCTGAGTTTTTCTTGACTTTCTTTTCATACCCGGGAAGCACTTAAAGTTTACAAGAAGGTTGTCCAGGAAAAGTCTTCCACATCGACTGTGGACTCTGCTGACGGGTTTAGGAATAGAACCTGTGCTCAGTATTTATCCGAGTTTTACATCGGTGAAGTGGCAGTTTGTGGGATCATCAGAGAGCATGATTTTTGTGTTATTTATTTATTTTATTTATTGGTTTATTTGACAGGGACAGTGTACATTAATAGCATTGCTGCAAATGCACCAGAATTAGCCAAAAGGCTATTTTTCATCTGTTGTCCCTGGACAGATGGTTATTACTTTACTCTTAAACCTTGTGTTGAATACTGTGTGTCTTAAACATTGAGGTGAACTTGTTTCTCAGTAATAATGCAACACGTTTATTTTAAGATGGCCACACTGGAACCGGCTACTTCAGTGACATGATACAGCTTTTCATTTTCAGGTTGATAAGAGGTCTTGTAATACATCTTTTCAGTGACTGCAAGCATCTTTTTAGTAGTGTATTCTACCTTCCTGTAAACAGCTAACGGTACGTCCATTTATGACCTTCTACAGACAGTATGTAAAATGAGTTATAATAATGCCTTACACTTGTAATGCGCTTTACAGCCTTGTCAAAGCTCTACACTATAGTCATTATTCATTCATTTCCACACTTGGTGATGGTAAACTACTATTGTAGCCACAGCTGCCCTGGGGCAGACTGACGGAAGCGAGGCTGCCAATCTGCGCCACCGGCCACCTCCGACCACTTTCATACTAGGCAATGTGGTGTGAAGTGTTTTGCCTAAGGACACAACGACAGAACTTGGTCCGAGCGGGACTCAATCCTCTGACCTTTGGGTTGGGGGACCAACACTTTAACCACTGAGCCACTGTCGCCCCTAAGTGTTCAGTCCTTATAGTGCCAGCCTTCTATAGATACTACCTTTCTCGGGCTATAAATACTGGAAAAACTCCCTTGAAACGCAACGCATGTGCTGCTGTTTGGAACTTCATTCATCTGATCAGATAAAGTTCTTTCAACTCTCTACCTGGTCTGCAATCTCTTCCTTCACAGTTACAGTACCTCTGCTTATGACACTTTAAACCTGCCTTTCACCCAATAAAGTGATTGTCTTTTATTTGTATGAGTCTAATCAGAACTATTGTGTCATTTAGACATGTTTGGCCCATGTTTACATTATGGTTGCTAGGTAACAGTCTCCTCCTCGTATCCACCCAGAAAGTAAAATTATAAACTTATCCTAATCCTATCCTATTACAAAAATAGAAAAATATAGAAAATATTAGGCTATATTTATAGCAAAATGCTAAATATAATGACGTGAATTATGTTTCAGTAAAATGAGCTTCAATCTGACCTGGCACACGTGCTTTAACTGGGACACTCCTCACTTTTCATATCACCAAACTGCAGGACACGCGATATCGGCTTATCTGGTGTTTTTAAGATTTCGTTTCACTCTGGACGTTGTTCTTCAAAGCTGGGGTAGGTTTTTGGGTCTACAGATTAGCCCAACACTGACAGATGATCCATTTGAAGTTTGGGAGGAAATGAAAGTGCTGAGAAGGAACCTTGATCTACACGAGCTGAAGATGATGGAGCGATATTTGAGAAGCTTAATGTGAAAGTGCTTCTGACAGCTCACTTCATTATATTTAAGAGTTTACTGCAAATCTTACCTAGTTTTGTTCTATTTTTCTTCATTTTGGTTAAGTTTATAATTTTACTTCCTGGACACAGGCAGCAGACGTGACACACGACCAGTCACATGTTTGGACACACCCTCTCATTCAGTGTTTTTTTTCCCCCTCTATTTTTACTACTTCCTATATTTTATAAACACACAGAAGACATCAAATATATGAACCAAGATATATAGAATTATGTAGTAAAGAAAAATATGTATTTATTACTATTATTATTAAGTAGTCGCCCTTTGCTTTGTCAAAAACATTTAGTGAACTTATTTCACTAAAACTGCTCATGTTTAGCACGAGGACAATGCCCCAGACCAACCACAGACAAACAACCTGCCTCATGCACTTTAACACAAACTTTTAAAACAAATTAAAGCAATATTATGGAGCATTTTTCTAATGTTCATAGAGATAATACTTGATTGACAGAAAGGAGATTTGTTAAAACATTTAGTGTTTTTTTGTGAACCTACAAAAGTCAGGTTTTTGCAGTAAAAGTCCCAGATGTTTTTTATGGACAGGACAGAGTCTGTTCACTGGGTCACAGGGAGGGACACATTATGCAAAAGAAAAAAAAAAGGTTTTTATATGTGTGTGTGTGACAGCGGCACAGTGAGTTAGACCTGTGCCCACTTTCAGAAGAGTTATCAGTTTGACACCACACTACTGTTATGTCCTTGTGCAAGACACTTTGTACATTGCACAAATGTGAAACTTTGCTTTTGTTTTGTCCTTGTAGGTAAATGTGTCCTGTGCATCCTTCAGTGTCTTGGGTTAAACCTGGATTGGAGGAAATGGATGTTCCTCTTATGCGGTGAGTTTATTTTCCAATTCTCTACTAAACAGAGTACTGAGAGATTGTTAAGTAAAAGTACTGTTACATAACTAAAATATAGTCAATTTAAAAATACATGTAGTGCTGCCACATAAAAAAAAAAAAATCGTGCTCCACGCCCTGGTCACTTATCTGTTTATCTTTTTACCTTTTCAAATATTTTAGATTTAGAAATTTTAGATCAGTCTTTCAAACAAAACATCTTTTATTTGACAGTTTAAAACCAAATTAAAACCTCTGTAGCTAATTTTTACTGTCTTAAAAATGTGAAAAACAGAACTAGATCATTTAAAACAGTTTTACAGTGTTATTCCTCACTTATTTTATGCATTCTTTATTAATTATTCACCATGACAAATTTATAAGCACTTTTCACAACTTTCAGAGATCAGAGCTTATTTTGACCTTAAAACCTACAATACTGTGTATCTGTACTGGGGAAAGATACATTTTGCTCAAATGCATGGGTGAAAAATGAGGCACAGGGCCTTTAAGTTTTATTCAATGCATGTCAGTACCTTTATAATCATAATTTTCATCCCAAATGTCTCTCATCTTAAACTGGGTCATCTGGCATGCTGCTGCTTTCCCATCACCTGACTCCAAAAAAAAAAAAAAAAAAAAACAACCTCCAAATATCTCCGTTTTTGTTGGCACAAACTTCATTCTATTTGAGCTAATTTTGGCTCGGCTTGTTATTCCAGCACTATTTCACTTCACGGGACTTCATTTTGAATCATATTTTTCACTCTCGGGACATAATCGTCTGTGTACTTTATATATTACCCAACCCCATTTTATATATTTTTTTATTACCTGACCACATTGAGTAGACTAGACCCCTATGGAGACTTTTATTGAGCTTGCATTTTAATATTTACACAAGCCCCAATGATATTACCAAGGTCTCTCAACACCAGCTGTACCCACCTGTGTCCGTGTGACAAATCCTCACTATTTTGTGATTTGAAATTTTTATGTTTCAAGTTTTTCTAATTTAGGTTTGGTGGATATTATCTGTGCTAAATATGTATCAGAGTTTTACATCAGAGAAGTGGAAGTTTGTGAAAAGAATCCAAAAAGTAGAGTTGAATCCCTCTACCTATGTCATCAACACAGAAAACTCCATCCAAAATGCATTTTTTCTGACACTTTAAACCTGCCTTTCATTTAATAAAGCTGTTGTATTTTATTTGTATGAGTCTAATCAGAACTATTGTGTCATTTAGACACAAGTGGCCCATGTTTACATTATGGCTACAGTTATGGAATTATGTTCATTACTGCATAAAATCTGCTAATCCTGTAGTTTAGACCTGTACAAACATGTTCTGAAGTGTTCCTGTGTGTCAGATCCCCTCCCTGTGTGTCAGATGCCCTCCCTGTGTCTCAGATGCCCTCCCTGTGTCTCAAATCCCTTCCCTGTGTGTCAGATGGTCTCCAAGGAGTCTTGTTGTGCATAAAAGCTGTTAACTCTGTAGTTTCGATCTGTACAAACATGTTCTGAAATGTGATTATTGTATTTCAGATTTCAGTGTTTTTGTCAGTTTTTTTGGATGTGTTTAAAAAGTGAACTTTGAACAGAATTTTATTAAAATATAAATCACAAATGTAATCACAGTTGTAATGTGAGAAAAATCCCAGTACCATATTTTTCCAAATGGCTCTTCCGTAGTAGGCACATTCGCAGTATTTGTGTATACTTAAATGTGTTGGTTTATATTTCAGGTCTGATTCTACATGGCCTTGGACAGATGTCCTCATGGGATGAGTGGGTCGGACTGAGCTGCTAAAGCCATAAAACTAACTGTTCGCCCACATTTAAACCTGATGACCTAACGCCTCCTAGTTTTACTATAGAAATGAATATACAGCAGAGGGAAGAGAGGCCGTCTGGAATTATGGACTACATCAGACCTATAAGGGCGAAACCCGGACTAAACCAGGACTAAACTTGGACTAAAGTAGGACTGAAACAGGACTAAAACAGGACTGAACCAGGACTGAACCAAGACTAAACCAAGTTTAACCCAGGTCTGTCTAAAAACACTAAAGACTAAAGACCAAAGTAGGACTAAATCAGGTCTAAAAAGGGTCTGGACTGGGTGGGTATCTCTGGTACTGAACTAAACGGGTTCAAATCCTATCTAGAATACAGGGAGTACTTTGTTGAAATTGGAAAATGTGTCTCAGATAAAATGCTCCTGACCTGTGGGGTCCCCCAGGGGTCAATCCTAGGACCCCTGTTGTTCATTCTCTACATGCTGCCGTTAGGCCAGTTAATACACAGAAATAATGTGTCCTATCACAACTCTGCAGATGACACTCAGATCTATGTCTCACTGCAACAGGTGAATATGGACCAGTGGATTCACTCATTGCATCAACAGATCAGTGTGTGGATGCAAAACAACTTTCTCCAGCTAAACTCAGACAAGACTCAAGCCATAGTCTTTGGCCACAGAAACATAGAGAAAGTGTCAGCAGTCACCTCCAGTCTCTCTCTCTCTAAAACCTTCAAATCAGGCTAGAAATCTAGGGGTAATAATGGACTCAGACTTGAACTTTAACAGCCACACCAAATCAATAACATCTGCAGTTTTTACAATCTAAAAAAACCAGACTTGGAGAGACTTATCCATGCATTTGTCTCTACTAATGTAACGTCCTGCTCACTGGCCTCTCCAAACGAGCCTTAAGACACTGCAGTACATCCAGAACACTGCTGCTTGGGTACTGACTAGGACCAGGAAGTACTTCACACATGTGTCCTGTGCTCAGGTCTCTGCACTGGCTCCTGTGGCTCAGAGACTAAACTTTAAAGCAGCTCTGCTTGTGAACAAGTCTCTCCATGGACCAGCACCAGGACTAAACCAGGACTTAACCAGGACTAAATCAGGATTAAACCAGGGCGAAACCAGGACTAAAACAGGTCTAAACCAAACCTGTGTAAATTGTGTGCCGATGAAACTTGTCTAGTTGTTGTTCAGTAATGTTATAGACTAGTTCTTAAAGGGACGGTGTGAAAAGTGCTGAGTTTTCTCCACAGCTTGTAAAAGCCTTTAAAGGGGTGATATGGGATGTGTGAGGGGACATTTGGAGGGACCCCCGGCTGCACACAGGATGTTGTTTACGTCTCCAGTGGACAGGCCTGCTATGCTACGCTAATGCTGGGAAGGCTACTTACATAATGATTAATTGAAGTGGATTTGTCATGCTGGATCACAGAACGGATAACTGCCTTAGGACTTAAAGTAATCCTCAAAGACGGCTTCAATATTAACTTCAGACTACAACTCTAATACTTTTTTCAATTTTTATTTAGTCAATTGCTACTACAATGACTATTACTACAACTACTACTACTACTACTACTACTACTACAAGATGAGGTGATTCATCCTATGAGGTAACTTAAAAGTTGTAAAGGAATACAAAATTAAATTACTGAGTACAGTGTGACCATAAAGATTTATCTGGACTCCAACAGGTGATCTGATTTGTGCTGTTGCACAAGTCTCAATTAACATCACAGTCACAAGCTAGCTAGCATTAGCATTAGCACTAGCCAACAGTTTTTCAGTGAGTCACTCTCACCTTTTTGTGTAAAATCAAGCTCATAAACAGGACCATGAACGCTCGGATTGGTCACAGGCTCCTGAAAATATGCAGTGTTTGCTAATGTGTGCATTGCATCACCATGGTAACTGTTGAACATTCCGCCATACACATACATATAGAACCCCAGAATACAGATTTTGTGAATTCCACACACTGGAGACACACACTAGTTCATTAGGAGCATCACATATTAATGTTAGTGTTTTTGCTCCATTTTTTACATATTTACAAACCAATGCTGCTTCTGCTAATGCTACTACTGGAATGCTACGCTAACTTGAGGCTATGTCAATTTAAACACAGATTTACAAAATGTGACTTTACTGCATTTCAAGAATGGATTATTAGACTAAGAATTTGTGTTGGTGTGCCTCTGTGAGGCTATAGGGGGCGCTGTGGCTTCATATTTCCACTGGGTCAAACCTGGATCATGTTACAGTGAAACGCCCTGCTGTGAAGCCAGATGTAAAACCAGGACTAAACCAGGACTATACCAAGACTAAACCAGAACTAAACCAGGACTAAACCAGAAGTAAACTAGTACTAATACCAGGACTAAACCAGGACTAAACCAGGACTAAACCAGGACTAAACCAGGACTAAACCAGGACTAAACCAGGACTAAACTAGGACTAATACCAGGATTTAACCAGGATTAAACCAGAGTCTAAACCAGGACTAAACCAGGCCTAATACCAAAACTAAATCAGAGTCCAAACCAGGACTAAACCAGGACTAAACCAGGACTAATAACAGGACTAAACCAGGACTAAACCAGGACTAATAACAGGACTAAATCAGAGTCCAAACCAGGACTAAACCAGGACAAAACCAGGACTAATACCAGGACTAAACCAGAGTCTAAACCAGGACTAAACCAGGACAAAACCAGGACTAATACCAGGACTAAACCAGAGTCTAAACCAGGACTAAACCACAGTCTAAACCAGGACTAAACCAGGACTAAACCACAGTCTAAACCAGGACTAAACCAGGACTAACCTAGGACTTAACCAAGGCTAAACTAGGACTAATACCAGAACTAAACCTGCAGGTCAGGACTAAAGCAGTACTAAACCAAGACTAAATGAATGCTGAAATGGACAAATTAAACAGGACTAAAGCAGATTTAAACCAGGGTTGAACCAGGTCTAATCCGGACTGTAAAAATAGTAGAACTATTGGACTATACCAGAACTAAACCAGGAAATAGCACTTTGTTGAGTTTGCATGGTCTTCTTGTGTCTGGTTCTCGTTTTGTGTAGTCTTGGTTAAGTCCTGGTTAAGTCCTGTTCTAGTCCTGGGTTAGTCCTGGGTGGTTTCTCCTGGTTAGTCCTAATTTAGTCCAGGGGTAATTGAAGGACGGGTCAAATGCAGAGGAATAATTCATTTGATGTCATTGTGTTGTTATGAATGTGTTTTTGTGTTGAAACAGCGTGTGTGTGAATGTGCTCTGCTTCTATCACGGTCAGCTGTACAGGAGCTGTCCACTCTACCCCTGAGGCCTCTTCCCAGAAAAGGGAGTGAGACAGGGAGGAGAAGAGAGAGCTGGAGGAGGAGGGGAGAAGGAGGGGGGGGGTGGAGATAGACAGGAAGAGAGAGTGAAGAGAGAGAGAAAGCGAGAGATAGGGGAGAGGAGGGGAGAGAGAATGGGGCCAGTGGGCACATGGACAATGTCAGAGTACTGATAGTCAAAGTGTCTGCAACAGAAGGTCCAAGACAAGCAGTGAGGGAGGAAAGGTACAAAGTAATAGTGATAGTAGCAGCAGTAGCAGTAGTAGCAGTAGTAGTAGTAGCAGTAGTAGTAGCAACAATAACAGTAGTAGAAGTAGTAGCAGAAGCAGTAGTAGCAGCAGTATTATAAACATAACGCAATACTATTGTAATATACTTTATGCTGTTATGATGCATTTCAAATATTTATATACTCTTGTGGAGCCTTATCACACTCCTGCCTCTCATCGCCCTCCTGCCCCTCATCACCCCTCATTGCCCGCCTGCCCTTGATCGCCCTCCTGCCCCTGATCGCCCTTCTGCCCCTCATCACCCTCCTGCCCCTCATCACCCTCCTGCCCCTCATCACCGTCCTGCCTCTCATCGCCCTCCTGCCCCTCATCGCCCTCCTGCCCCTGATCGCCCTCCTGCCCCACATTGCCCTCCTGCCCCTCAATACCCCTCATCACCTTACTGCCTCTCATCATCCTTCTGCCCCTCATCGCCCTCCTGCCCCTGATCACCCTCCTGCCCCACATTGCCCTCCTGCCCCTCAATACCCCTCATCACCCTACTGCCTCTCATTGTCCTTCTGCCCCTTATTGGCCTTCTGCCCCTCATCGCCCTCTTGCCTCTCATCCCCCTGCTGCCACTCATTGCCCCTCATCACCCTCCTGCCCCTCATCGCCCTCCTGCCCATCACGGAACTTCATGGCCTCCTGCCCCTCATGCCCCTCATTTACCCTCCTGCCCATCACCGCCCTTCATGGCCTCCTGCCTCTAATGGCCCTCCTGCCCCTCGTGGACCTCCTGCCTCTCTTGCCGCTCATTGCCCTCGTGCCCCTCCTCCCCCTCCTGCCCCTCCTGCCCCTCATGTGTCTAACGGCTGCACATTTATATATTTGTAAGTGTCAGATCCAGAGGTGGCTCCAGACTTTCATATTGACACAAAGAACTGTATGTTTTTCAATGTCCATCATTTTTACATAATCCACACCTGGAAACACAGAGATGGAGGGTACACTACTACTACTACTACTACTACTACTACTACTACTACTACTGCAACTACTGCTGCTACTGCTACTGCCACTGCTACTACTACTGCTACTGCTACTGCTACTACTACTACTACTACTACTACTATTACTACTGCTACTGCTACTGCTACTACTACTACTTCTACTACTGCTACTGCTACTGCTACTGCTACTACTACTACTACTACTACTACTACTACTACTACTACTGCTACTGCTACTACTACTACTACTACTACTGCTACTGCTACTGCTACTGCTACTACTACTACTACTACTACTACTGCTACTGCTACTACTACTAATTAATTTCAATTCATTTTATTTTTTGTAACGCCCAAAATCACAACAGTTGTCTCGAAGGGCGTTCATGTTTTGGTTGACTGGGGAAACCGGAGTACCCGGAGGAAACCTATCCAGACACGGGGAGAAACATGAAAAACTCCACACAGAAAGGCCTGGGCGACCCGGGGATCGAACCAAACCTTCTGCTGTGAGACATGAGCCACTCAGCCACCGTGCTGCCTACACACAAAAACAAACAGGAAAATCAAACAACAGGAAAAATCAGACAAAACAAGAAAAATCGGCCAGACGAGTAGGAGGGAGGGGGGCGGAGGAAGGCCAGGCGAGGAGGAGGAAGACCAGGCGAGGAGGAGGAAGACCAGGCGAGGAGGAGGAGAGCCAGGCGAGGAGGATGAGAGCCAGGCGAGGAGGAGAGGGAGGCAGGTGGAGGAGGGCCAGGCGGGGAGGAGGAGAGGGTCCAGCTGTCATCGGGGCATCTGAAAGAGTTACACTCCACAGGGGGAGTGGGACAGGGGACAACATGTGAATAGCATTGCTGATGAGAAAATAGGACAAAGCAGAGGATAATGCTCAGGTTGCCATACTTCCCCCAGCTAGTTATCTCCTACTGCTGCCTGTCTTATCCCGGGTTTTAATGTCACTCCCTAACTCCCTCACTATGTAACCTGGTCTATACCGAAGAGGAAGGTTTTAAGCCTGGTCTTAAATACAGAGACTGTGGGGGCCTGTTTAACATCAGCAGGGAGTTGATTCCATAGCACAGGAGCTTGGTAACTGAATGCTCTCCCTCCCACTGTACTTTTGGACACTCTAGGAACCACTAATAGTCCTGCATTCTGAGAGCGGAGTGCTCTGTTTGGCTGGTACGGGACAATAGCATCTTGCAGATAGGATGGGGCCGTACCGTTTAGGGCTTTGTATGTCAGGAGGAGGACTTTGAATTTGATTCCAAGCTCAACAGGAAGCCAGTGCAGATATTTTAGTACAGAACTGATGTGGTCTCTTCTTTTAGTTCCTGTTAGGACTCTGGCCGCTGCATTTTGGACCAACTGGAGGCTCCTTATAGTACTTTATAGTACTTTATAGTACTTTATAGTACTTTATAGTACTTTTGGGGCAGGCGGCAAGCAGAGAATTACAGTAATCAAGTCTGGAAGTAACAAATGCATGGATGAGTTTTTCAGCATTGTTTTTAGGTAAAATATTTCTAATTTTAGTTATATTTCGAAGGTTAAAGTATGCAGTTTTACAAGCTAGGTTTATATGGGCTGTGAATGAGAGATTTTTACAGTAGGGCTAGAAACTATACTCACATTGTCGAGTGAGATTATCTGGTCCGACAGAAAATCTCTTTGACCTTTGCGACCAACGACAATGTCCTCTGTTTTTTCAGGAGAAAAAAGCAGGTAATTCAAGGTCATCCAGGTTTTGATGTCCTTCACACAGGCACTGAGTTTTGATCAGTCTGATTTGGTTTCATTGATAAGTACAGCTGAGTGTCATCAGCGTAGCAGTGAAAATTAATGCCATGTTTTCTGATAATGTTACCCAATGGCAACATATGCAGAGTAAATAGGATTGGACCAAGCACAGATCCTTGTGGAACACCACAGGCTACTTTAGACCAGGGAGAGGAGCTCTGGTTTATACTAACAAACTGGTACCTATCTGATAGACATTTGAGGGCGGTCCCTCTGATTCCAATGTCACAATCTAACCTCTGCAGTAGAATGTTGTGATCAATGGTGTCAAACGCTGCACTGAGGTCCAGTAGGACCAGGACTGAAGCCAGCCCGTTATCAGCAGCTATTAGTAAGTAATTTGTTACTTTAAGCAGTGCAGTCTCTGTGCTGTGGTGAGCTCTGAATCCAGATTGAAATTTTTCAAATATATTATTGTCCTGCAGGTGGCGGCAGAGCTGTTTCACCACAACTCGTTCTAGAATTTTTGAGAGGAAGGGAAGATTAGAGATAGGTCTGTAGTTGACTAATTCATCAGGATTTAGGTTAGGTTTTTTCAAAAGGGGTTTAATCACAGCATACTTAAAGGACTGAGGAACGTAGCCATTTTCTAACGACATATTTATTATGTTATGGATGGAATCTATTATTAGGGGCAGGGCTTCTTTGAGGAGTCTGATTGGAATAGGATCGAGCATACAGGTTGATGGTTTGGACGACATGATGGCTGAGGTAATCTCCACCTCATCAACAGGAGTAAATTTATCTAATATTATTAGAGGATCTATGTGGGATATTGGTATTACAGACTGGATTAGTTCAGAGCTGATTTTTGGAGTAATTTTGTTGATTTTGTCTCTAATGGTTGTAATTTTGTAATCAAAGAAGTGAAGAAAGTCATCACAACTAATGTTCGAGGGGATAAGAGACTCATTAGCAGTGTGGGAGTTTGTCAGCCTGGCTACAGTGTTTACATCTGGGGTTATTTTTGTTTACTTCTATTAGATTTGAATAGTATCTAGTTCGGGCTTTCTACAGAGCGGCCTTATAAGTGAGCAGGCAGAGCTTCCATGCCTTCAGAGACTGCTCAGAGCGCGAGCGGCGCCAAAGCTTCTCTGTGCGTCTTACATATTTGAGTGTCCTGAGCTGTAACGTGTACCATGGAGCCGGAGGTCTTGGTTTAATGTAATGTAATGTACTAATACTAATACTAATACTGTTACTACTACTACTACTACTACTACTACTACTACTACTACTACTACTACTACTACTAATACTACTAATACTGCTACTGCTACTGCTACTACTACTACTACTACTACTACTACTACTACTACTGCTACTGCTACTGCTACAACTGCTACTGCTACTACTACTACTGCTACTACTACTACTAATACTGCTACTGCTACTGCTACTACTACTACTACTGCTACAACTGCTACTGCTACTACTACTACTGCTACTACTACTACTGCTACTACTACTACTACTACTAATACTACTGCTGCTACTACTACTACTGCTACTACTGCTACTGCTACAACTGCTACTACTACTGCTACTACTACTACTACTACTGCTACTACTACTACTAATACTAATACTGCTACTGCTACTACTACTAATACTAATACTGCTACTGCTACTACTACTACTGCTACTACTACTACTAATACTAATACTAATACTGCTACTGCTACTACTACTACCAATACTACTACTACTACTACTACTGCTACTACTACTACTACTACTACTACTACTGCTACTACTACTACTGCTACTACTACTACTACTACTGCTACTACTACTACTGCTACTACTACTACTGCTACTACTACTACTACTACTGCTACTACTACTACTAATCCTAATACTAATACTGCTACTGCTATTGCTACTACTACTACTACTACTACTACTGCTACTGTTACTGCTACTATTACTGCTGCTACTGCTACTGCTACTACTACTACTGCTACTACTACTACTACTACTACTACTACTACTAATACTAATACTGCTACTGCTACTGCTACTACTACTACTACTACTGCTACTGCTACAACTGCTACTGCTACTACTACTACTGCTACTACTGCTACTGCTACAACTGCTACTGCTACTGCTACTACTACTACTACTACTTCTACTACTACTACTACTACTAGTACTGCTACTACTACTACTACTACTACTACTAATACTAATACTACTACTGCTACTGCTTCTTTCTCTGTCACTGATTTTTTCCATCTTCAAAATAAGAAAGAACAGAACCAGTTCATTTGAAAGAGTTTGGTCCAAAGTTACTCCTCACTGACCTTATACATTCTGAACATCCTAGTTATTCACCATGATGAGTTCATAAAAACGTTTCACAACTCTCACAGACCAGAGTGGAGTTTTGCTTTTAAGGTAATTCTGACAAAAAACTTTCAAGCTAACAGTGCATTTCCTGAATCGCCACTGTATAATTAGAGACAGACAGCGCACATGGGACTTATTTTGACTTAAGAGCCACTTATATCATCTATGTGTATGGGACACAGCTCAAATCCATGGCAAACATCATATACAGGCCCGTTAAGTTTCCTCTGTGTAACACAGGAGCCCTTTAAGTTTCCTCTGTGTAACACAGGAGCCCTTTAAGTTTCCTCTGTGTAACACAGGAGCCCTTTAAGTTTCCTCTGTGTAACACAGGACCCCTTTAAGTTTCCTCTGTGTAACACAGGAGCCCTTTAAGTTTCCTCTGTGTAACACAGGACCCCTTTAAGTTTCCTCTGTGTAACACAGGAGCCCTTTAAGTTTCCTCTGTGTAACACAGGAGCCCTTTACGTTTCCTCTGTGTAACACAGGAGCCCTTTCAGATTCCCTCAGTCCTGTGTCTGTGTTATGTGTGTTATGTAACAGGAGCTTTTGGACAGCTGTACTCCACAGGTGATCATTATTCACTTGCACATCTGTAGCTCGAAGATTACAGGGCTAAACCCAAATGTGAGACAACAAAAGCCACGTTCTGGACTAACAAAAGCCACGTACTGGACTGACGAAAGCCACATTTTGGTCTACCAAAAGTCATATTCTGGACTAACAAAAGCCACATTCTGGTCAAAAGCCATGTTCTGGACTCGCAAAAGTCTTGTTCTGGACTAACAAAAGCTACGTTTTGGACTAACAAAAGCCACGTTCTGGACTAGCAAAAGCCACGTTCTGGACTAACAAAAGCCACGTTCTGGACTAACAAAAGCCACGTTCTGGACTAACAAAAGCCACCTTCTTGACTAACAAAAGCCACGTTCTGGACCAAGAAAAGCCACGTTCTGGACTAACAAAAGCCACGTTCTGGACTAACAAAAGTCACATTCTGGACTAAAAAAAAGCCATGTTCTGGACAAAAAAAAAGCCATGTTCTCGACAAAAAACATGTTCTGGACTAACAAAAGCCACGTTCTGGACTAACAAAAGCCATGTTCTCGACGAAAAAACATGTTCTGGACTCACAAAAGTCTTGTTCTAGACTGACAAAAGTCATGTTCTGGACTAACAAAAGCCACGTTCTGGACTAACAAAAGCCACGTTCTGGACTAACAAAAGTCACATTCTGGACAAAAAAAAGCCATGTTCTCGACAAAAAACATGTTCTGGACTAACAAAAGCCACGTTCTGGACTAACATAAGCCATGTTCTCGACAAAAAATATGTTCTGGACTCACAAAAGTCTTGTTCTAGACTGACAAAAGTCATGTTCTGGACTAACAAAAGCCACGTTATCGACAAAGGCCATGATCTGGACTTACAAAATTCATGGTCTGGACTAACAAAAGCTAAATTCTGGACAAAAGGCATATTCTGGATTAACAAAAGTCATGTTCTGGATTAAGAATAGCCACATTCTAGACTAACAAAAGCCACATTCTGGACTAACAAAAGCAACGTTCTGGACTAACAAAGGTCACGTTCTGGACTAACAAAAGCCATATTCTGGACAAAAACCATGTTCTGGACTCAGAAGTCTTGTTCTGGACTAACAAAAGTCATGTTCTGGACTAACAAAAGCCATATTCTGGGCAAAAACCATGTTCTGGACTCAGAAGTCTTGTTCTGGACTAACAAAAGCCACGTTCTGGACTAACAAAAGCCATGTTCTCGACAAAAAACATGTTCTGGACTCACAAAAGTCTTGTTCTGGGCTCACAAAAGTCATGTTCTGGACTAACAAAAGCCACATTCTCAACAAAGGCCATGTTCTGGACTTACAAAGTCATGGTCTGGACTAACAAAAGCTACGTTCTGGACTAACAAAGGCCACATTCTGTAATAACAAAAGTGACATTCTGGAATAACGAAAGCCATGTTCTGGAAAAACAAAAGCCACTTTCTGGACTAACAAAAGCCACAATCTGCATTAACAAAAGTCATATTCTGGAATAACAAAAGCTACATTCTGGACTACCAAAAGTCATATTCTGGACTAACAAAAGTAATGTTCTGGACTAACAAAAGCCACATTCTGGACTAACAAAAGCCATGTTCTGGACAAAAGCCATGTTCTGGACAAAAGCCACGTTCTGGACAAAAGCCATGTTCTGGACTCGCAAAAGTCATATTCTGGACTAACAAAAGCCATGTTCTGGACTAACAAAAGCCACGTTCTTGACAAAAGCCATGTTCTGGACTTACAAAAGTCATGTTCTGGACACACACAAAAAGCCATGTTCTCGACAATAAATTTGTTCTGGACTCACAAAAGTCTTGTTCTGGACTCACAAAAACCATGTTCTGGACTAACAAAAGCCACAATCTGCATTAACAAAAGTCATATTCTGGACTACCAAAAGCTACATTCTGGACTACCAAAAGTCATATTCTGGACTAACAAAAGCCACGTTCTCGACAAAAGCCATGTTCTGGACTCACAAAGCAACGTTCTGGAATAACAAAAGCCACATTCTGGAATAACAAATGCCACATTCTGGACTAACAAAAGCCACATTCTGGACTAACAAAAGCCATGTTCTGGACAAAAGCAACATTCTGAACTAACAAAACTCATGTTCTGGATTAAGAAAAGCCACATTCTGGACTAATAAAAGTCATTCTGGACTAACACAAGTCACATTCTTGAGTAACAAAAGCCACGTTCTGGACTAACAAAAGCCATGTTCTGGACAAAAGCCACGTTCTGGACTAACAAATGTCATGTTCTGCACTAAGAAAACCCATGTTCTGGAATAACTAAAAGCCACCTTCTGGACTAACAAAAGCCATGTTCTGGATTAACAAAAGCCATGTTCTGGAAAAAAGACACATCCTGGACTAAGAAAACTCATGTTCTGGACAAAAGCCACGTTCTGGACTAACAGAATCAATGTTCTAGACCTCATGTGTCAAACTCAAGGCCCGCGGGCCAAATGTGACCCTCCACATCTTTTTATGTGGCCCTCGACAGGGTATGATGGTCTTGAAATGTAATTTTATCAAGAGATATGCAGTTACACAGCCATATTTTTACATCTAGGTAAATGCATATGTAATATTTGTAACTTGAATAAGTAACAAATACAGAAACAGTTAATTAACAAGTTTAAAAAAGTAGTTAGATTTATTTTACATCTGGCCCTTTGAAACAGCCATTTTTGTGATGTGGCCCTTGGTGAAAAATGTGTTTGACACCCTTGTTCTAGACTCACAAAAGCCACATTCTGGACTAATAAAAGTCATGTTCTGGACTAAGAAAAGCCATGTTCTGGACAAAAGCCACATTCTGGACTAAAAAAAAGTCATGTTCTGTATCAACAAAAGCCGCGTTCTGGACCAACAAAAGCCATGTTCTGGACTAATGCAGCTGTTCCACAAATTTGAATAAACTTTTCCTGTATTTTGAGAGTTTTATGTATTTACTTTTTTAGTCTTTCGTTCAGTCAGTGCTGTTGTTCTGTACACAGTACAAAAATCATTTCAAAAGAAAAATTCCCAGTTTAGACCTTATTTACTCAAGATTTAATCTTTTGTCGAGATTCAGACCTGGTTTAATCTTGGTTCAGTTCTTATTTAGACCTGGTTTCCTCCAAGGTAATTAGTTCTAGTTCTGGTTTAGTTCTGGTTCAGTCCTGGTTCAGTCCTGGTTCAGTCCTGGTTCAGTCCTGGTTTAGTCCTGGTTTGATGCTGGTTTAGTCCTGTTTAGTCTTGGTTTAGTCCTAAATCATTCATGGTTAAGTGCTTGTTTAGACCTTATTTACTTAAGATTTAATCCTGGTTCAGATTTAGTCCATACTTTGTTTAGATTCAGATCTGGTTTAGTCCTGGTTTAGTTCAAGCTAAATAGTTCTAGATTAGTAATGATGCAATTGTCTCGTTATAATGATTTGTAATAGTAATTTTAACTGTCTTTGCTTCTTTCCTGTCCATAGTGTTGAGTTCAAATAAGGTGCGAAGTTGAGGTTGGCGATATCTTAACAGCAGTTACATGGTTTTTAGCCACTGGAGTATGCTACGCAGATATTACAAAGTGGAAATGAGTTGAACATTTGCAGAACCTTATCTTTCATCTTTATAATGTTTTTGAGTTTGTGGTGAAAACATCTGTGCGGGTTTTGGGTGAGCAGAGGACACAACGAGTAGCCACAGTAATTTGGGGATTTGTGCAGGGTTAAATGAGGTATAATGTGCAAATGATTGGAGACTTCAAGTTAACAGCAGAAAAAGGTAACAACAACTAGCATGCTAACAGTGCACTTCCTGCTTCTTGGATACTTTATAATTACATGCAGACAGTACACAGCAGACTTATTTTGGCCTCCAGAGCTGCTTCTACAATATATCTGTACTGAGATAAGACACATTAAGCTCAAATACCTGGGGGAATATCAGGTACGGTACTTTAACATGAAAATATAAACACATTTTTCAGTTTAAAGGTGCACCTTTGTGGGGTGGGTAGACATGTTTAATGTATACTGTGGAACATTCTAGGCAAAGCAATAACATTTCCGTGGAGACAAACAGAGCGGACTCAACATCCAAAACGTTACATAGTGCAGCTTTAATTTGTATTTATATTTTTTATTGTACCAAACAAATGCAGAAAACTGCTATTCATTTGAAGTGTGGCCCTCTGGTCTAAGACTGAAGTTTGGTTTAGTTCTGGTTTAGTCCTTGTTTTTATAGACCCTCTTGTATGTTGTAGACCCCACATAGTTATGTAATCATTATGTCCTGGTTCAGATCTTTAGTCCAGATTAAGACCTGGTTTAGTCCTAGTTGACTTGAATGTGGTTTACTCCCCCTATAGTCCTGGTTTAGACCTGGTTTAGTCCAAGTTAAATAATCCAAATAATAAATGATTAAATGCCTGCTTCTGTCGTAACGGTGCGGATAGGACCAAAGGATGCAGACCAGAGCAGTTTTAACAGTGTTTATTTACAGCGGTGAAAATGCAGTCTTTAAACAGGTCACAAGAGCAGGTACAGGAACCGGGGAGCGGGAGACGGGTCAGGCGGGTGCGGTGCAGGTAGAGGCGGGCAGGACAGGACCAGGACGGGGATAGAAGCAGGTGCGGTACCAGGGCAGGCGGATCAGACGAAGACCAGAGCGGGGAGCGGGTGACAAACCAGAGACCAGGACCGGACAGGAGACGAGACGAGCAGGAGACGAGACGAGCAGGAGACGAGACGAGCAGGAGACGAGACGAGCAGGAGACAAGACGAGCTGGAAGCGATACCGGGACTGGAACGTGGCGGCAGGAGCTGGGCGAGTAGAGGCAGGAATCTGGAGGGTGCATAAATCCAAATGAGCATTTGCCGGAAAGTACCATATAACAAAGCTTAGCAAGAAACATTCACGTTTTACACGCGGACGGTCTGGCACCGAGTGTAGACTGCCAAGCCTTCTTGTAGTCAGCAGCAGGTGGTGGTGATTAGGCTGACGCACCCCAGGTGTGCACGGGAGGAGTCAGGCACTCCACCCAGCTCCAGACACACAGGTAGGGGAGGGGGAGAGAGCACGGGAGGACAGGGAAACTGACATCATGACAGTACCCCCCCCCTAAGGTCCACCTCCTGGTGGACCCCCAGGCTTGTCAGGATGAGCGCGGTGGAAGTCTCTCACCATGTCGGGGTCCAGAATGCGTGCCCTGGGCACCCAGGATCGCTCCTCCGGACCGTAACCCTCCCAATCGACGAGGTACTGGAGGCCCCTACCACGGCGACGAACGTCAATCAGGCGGCGGACGGTGAACGCCGGGTGGCCGTCAATGACTCGGGCGGGCGGTGGGGGATCGGCCGGAGGGCACAGGTCGCTGGTCCGGACTGGTTTAACCTGGGAGACGTGAAAGGTCGGATGAATCCGGAGAGACGGGGGTAACTGGAGGCGCACCGCCGATGGATTTATGATCCTCATGATCTTAAACGGTCCCAGGAATCGGGGGGACAGCTTACGGGAGTCCGTCTTCAGCGGGACCGTCTTGGCGGAGAGCCAAACCATCTGGCCAGGTTGGTATACGGGCGCCGGGACACGGTGGCGATCGGCCGTCGCCTTAGTGCGCGCTCCAGCCCGAAGAAGGGCCGCCCTGGCCTTCTTCCAGATCCGGCGACAGCGCTGGAGATGGCGCTGAACAGACGGGACGGCGAGGTCCCTCTCCTCCGTGGGAAAGAGAGGGGGTTGATATCCCAGCGATGCCTCGAAGGGGGACATACCAGTGGCGGAACTCACGAGGGAGTTGTGAGCATACTCTATCCAGGGCAGGTGAGTACTCCAGGTCGCGGGGTTGGCGGAGGCTGTGCACCGTAGGGCCGACTCCAGGTCTTGGTTGGCCCGCTCCGTCTGCCCATTAGATTGTGGATGGAACCCGGACGTGAGGCTAACCGTGGCCCCCAAACCGTCGCAGAAAGACCGCCATACCTGAGAGGTGAATTGGGTCCCTCTGTCGGACACGATGTCCACCGGGATGCCGTGGAGTCGGAAGACATGACGGGTCAGCTGGTCGGCAGTTTCTTTGGCTGTGGGGAGCTTAGGCAGGGCAACGAAATGGGCGGCCTTGGAGAAGCGGTCCACAATGGTGAGAACCACCGTGTTCCCCTGGGAAGGGGGAAGGCCCGTCACGAAGTCCAAGGCGATGTGGGACCAAGGGCGACGAGGAACTGGGAGAGGATGCAAGAGACCAGAAGGGGGTGAGTGGGAGGCCTTGGCCCGAGCACATACCTGGCAGGCGGCGACATAAGCCCGGGTGTCTGTGTCCATCGTGGGCCACCAGAAGCGTCTCCTGAGGAGGGAGAGAGAGCGACCGGCACCAGGATGGCAGGCGAAACGGGAGGCATGGACCCACTGGAGCACCTGAGACCGGACAGAATCGGGAACAAACAGTTTACCTGGAGGGCCGTTACCTGGGTCGGGGTCGTTGGTCTGGGCCTCTCGGACGGTGTCCTCGATATCCCAATGGACCGCGGCCACCACACACGAGGAGGGAATAATTGTTTCTGCGGTGACCGGGCTATCCTCCAGGGCGAACTGGCGGGAGAGGGCATCGGGTTTGACGTTCCGAGATCCGGGGCGGTAGGTGAGGAGAAAGTTGAAGCGGCTGAAGAAGAGGGACCAACGAGCTTGACGGGGATTGAGGCGCCTGGCGGACTGGATGTACTCCAAGTTTTTATGGTCGGTCCAGACGATGAATGGTTGCTCCGCCCCTTCGAGCCAGTGGCGCCACTCCTCCAAGGCCAGCTTTACGGCAAGGAGCTCCCGATCCCCCACGTCATAATTGACCTCGGCCGAGGACAATCGCCGGGAAAAGAAGGCGCAGGGACAGAGGCGGTTGTGGGGGTCGAACCTCTGCGAAAGCACGGCCCCCACTCCCGAGTCGGAGGCGTCGACCTCCACGATGAATTGCCGTGAAGGGTCGGGCTGGTGCAGGATGGGAGCGGAGGTAAATAGTCTCTTAAGCTTCTCGAAGGCTGTCTGCGCCTCAGGAGACCAGGCAAACGGCAAAGCAGGAGAGGTGAGTTTAGTTAAGGGCGAGATAACCCTACTAAAATCCCGGATGAAACGTCTATAAAAATTGGCAAAGCCGATAAATCTCTGGAGCTGTCTCCGGCTGGTAGGAACGGGCCACTCAGTGACAGCCTGGATCTTTTCAGGGTCAGCTCTTACTTGGCCCCGCCCCACAATGAAGCCCAAAAAGCTGACCTCCTCTGCGTGAAACTCGCATTTCTCAGCTTTCACGAACAGTTTATTCTCGAGGAGGCGCTGGAGAACCTGGCGAACGTGCTGATGATGCTCCTGGGGGGACCGCGAGAAAATCAAGATGTCATCCAAGTAAACAAAGACGAATCGGTTAAGGAAATCACGGAGCACATCGTTGATGAGGGCTTGGAATACGGCAGGGGCGTTGGTGAGACCGAAGGGCATAACCAAGTATTCGAAATGTCCCAGGGGTGTCTTGAAGGCCGTCTTCCATTCGTCTCCCTCCCTGATGCGCACCAGGTGGTACGCATTCCGCAAATCCAACTTTGAGAAGATGGTTGCACCGTGGAGGGGCGTAAATGCCGAGTCCAGTAAGGGAAGCGGGTATTTATTCTTTACAGTTATATTGTTCAGACCCCGGTAATCAATGCAAGGCCGCAGGGATTTGTCCTTCTTAGCCACAAAGAAGAACCCCGCTCCCACGGGTGAAGTGGACGGGCGGATGATTCCGGCAGCCAGGGACCCACGGATATAGTCCTCCATTGACTCGCGTTCAGGTTTAGACAGGTTATATAGCCTGCTAGATGGTAGTGGGGCACCCGGCAGGAGGTCAATGGCGCAGTCATATGGACGGTGGGGCGGTAAAGAGAGGGCCTTGCTCTTGCTAAAAACCTCCCCCAGGTCGTGATATTCAGCAGGCACCGAGGACAGATTGGGGGTGTCTGGGGACGGATCAGCGACAGGAACGGACCTCCCGGCCGGAGGGAGGGCGGACCGAAGGCACTTGGCGTGGCAATCGGGACTCCAGCCCGAAACTCCGCCCCTGGCCCAATCGAAAACAGGGTTGTGGGCGCGTAGCCAGGGGTAACCAAGGACCAGAGGAGAAGCGGAGGAGGACAGGACATGAAACTGACGGTTCTCTTGGTGGTTGCCGGACAGAATCACGGTGACAGGTTCTGTGATGTGAGTGATGTGCCCCAGAAAACGTCCATTGAGCCCCTGGGCATTTAAGGGGCGTTCGAGGGGCTCCAGGTAGACCCCGAGCTGCTCCGCGACTTGGGCATCAATAAAGTCCCTCTCAGCCCCGGAGTCGATAAGGGCGGAAACGCATAAGGTCTCTGTGCGAACGCACAGGGTGGCGCTGAGCCGCAGTCTATTAGAAGAGTCCAGGATGTGTTGCTCGCCCACCAGTACTCCCAGTGCTACTGGTGGGCCCCCCCTTTTGGCCGAACTGGGCAAGTGACCACATAATGTCCGCGCTCACCGCAGTAGAGGCAAGCCCCGGCCAGACGACGCCTCCGTTGACGCTCCTCGGCCGACACAAGGGTCCTGTCGAGTTGCATGGGCTCATCCGGCGGGGGCGGGGCAGCGCGTGGCTCCGGCGGGACCGGTGACCGGCGTCTCTCTCGGCGACGAGCCCGTAGGCGGTTGTCTATACGGTGAGTGAGGGAGATGAGGGTCCGCAGGTCGGGGGGTTCGTCCCGGGAAACCAATTCATCTTTCAAAGTCTCGTTCAGGCCCCGCACAAACACAGCCCGCAGCGCGCTGTCCGTCCAGTCCAGCTCCGCCGCATGTGTCCAGAATTCAATGGAATAATCCGCTACCGTCCTGGAGCCCTGGCTGAGAGTCAATAACCGGGAGGCAGCATTGTCCTGGTAGTGCGGGTGGTCAAACACCAGCTTAAACGTGGACACAAATTCATTAAAATCCAGGCTATCCACAGACGTCTTCATTAGGCGCGCCTCTGCCCACTGGAGAGCTCTGCCCCGGAGTAATCCACATATATATCGGATCTTGGTGGCCCCCGAGCTGAAACGAGAAGGGCATTGCTGGAACATGAACTCGCACTGGAACAGGAATCCGCGACAGAGGTGAGGTTGTCCAGCATACGGCTCCGGATCCGTGCCTCTCGGCTCCGGGAGGCGTGGCGGCGCTCCGGCTGCAGCAGGCGGGGTGACGAGGAGCGCGGCCACCTGGTGGTTAAGCTGTGCCACCTGCTGGGACAATGTCTGATTTAGCTCCAATAGAGTCCGAATGGATTGTTCATGCTGACCCAGCACCGCCTCGGGGTGAGAGTGCGTGAGGCGGCGCGTCTGGTCCGGATCTGAGCCTGCTTGGTCCATAGTGGCCAGACCGTTCTGTCGTAACGGTGCGGATAGGACCAAAGGATGCAGACCAGAGCAGTTTTAACAGTGTTTATTTACAGCGGTGAAAATGCAGTCTTTAAACAGGTCACAAGAGCAGGTACAGGAACCGGGGAGCGGGAGACGGGTCAGGCGGGTGCGGTGCAGGTAGAGGCGGGCAGGACAGGACCAGGACGGGGATAGAAGCAGGTGCGGTACCAGGGCAGGCGGATCAGACGAAGACCAGAGCGGGGAGCGGGTGACAAACCAGAGACCAGGACCGGACAGGAGACGAGACGAGCAGGAGACGAGACGAGCAGGAGACGAGACGAGCAGGAGACGAGACGAGCAGGAGACAAGACGAGCTGGAAGCGATACCGGGACTGGAACGTGGCGGCAGGAGCTGGGCGAGTAGAGGCAGGAATCTGGAGGGTGCATAAATCCAAATGAGCATTTGCCGGAAAGTACCATATAACAAAGCTTAGCAAGAAACATTCACGTTTTACACGCGGACGGTCTGGCACCGAGTGTAGACTGCCAAGCCTTCTTGTAGTCAGCAGCAGGTGGTGGTGATTAGGCTGACGCACCCCAGGTGTGCACGGGAGGAGTCAGGCACTCCACCCAGCTCCAGACACACAGGTAGGGGAGGGGGAGAGAGCACGGGAGGACAGGGAAACTGACATCATGACAGCTTCATTCTAGTTTAGACCTGCTTTAGTCCTGGTTTAGCCCTGATTTAGTCCTGGTTCAGTCCTGGTTCAGTCCTGGTTTAGTCCTGGTTCAGTTCTGGTTTAGTCCTAGTTTAGACCTGGTATTAGTCCTAGTTTAGACCTGGTATTAGTCCTGGTTTACATCTGGTTTAGTCCTGGTTTAGTCCTGGTTTAGCCCTGAATCAGTCCTGGTTTAGACCTGATTTACATCTGGTTTAGTCCTGGTTTAGTCCTGGTTTAGCCCTGAATCAGTCCTGGTTTAGACCTGATTTAGTCCTGGTTCAGTCCTGGTTTAGTCCTGGTTTAATCCTGGTTCAATCCTGAATCAGTCCTTGGTTTAGTCCTGGTTAAGTCCCGGTTAAGTCCCGGTCTTTAGTCCTGTTCTAGCCTCATATAATAGCAGCAGTGTTCACACTGTCTGTCTCAGATGGAATGGTCCATATTATTCCCTGAAGCGTGTTTAAGCCATGTGCTTGTTCTGAAGAGGGCTCCCCTGCGGCCTCCTGGGACCTCCTCCTGACGTCAAAGCGCGGTGCTAGCATACCAGCAGTCGGGTTAGGATTACTGTAAAGTGGGGAAATTGCAACCACCGCCTGCAGAAGACTTGGCTGGTACAATCATTTGATCCCCTCTCCTATTCCTCCTACTCCTCCTTGTCCTCCTCATTCTCCTCCTTGTCCTCCTCATTCTTCTCCTTGTCCTCCTCATTCTTCTCCTTGTCTTCCTCCTTGTTCTCCTCCTTGTCCTCCTCATCGTCGTCGTCCTCCTTGTCCTACCTGTTTTCCTCCTCCTTGTTGTCCTCCTCCTCCACATACTCCTCATCCTCCTGTCCTCCTCCCCCAGAAGACAGATACGTTTAATTCTATACTCTGGAACATTCCAGGCAAAGCAATAACATCTCCATGGAGATAAACTGTGCTGTGGACACCTGAAAAGTTACATTGTGCAACTTTAAAACATACAGGGCTATTTAAGACAATCTTTAAGTCTCTACACCTGTTTTTTTGTCTTAAAAAAAATAAAAAATAGAACTGTCTCATTTTAAACAGTTTACTGTCGTGCTCACTGACCTTATGCATTCAGAACATCCTAATTCACCATGATGAGTTTAAAAGCAGTTTTCAGAGACTAGTGCAGAATATTGTTAACAAGCTAACAACAACTAGTAGGGTAACGTGCACTTCCTTATTTTTGGACAGGTGTTTTTCGTGTGACTTTGTGTGAGTACATACCAGGCCAGATGTAACATTATGGCCCGGACAAACAGCTCTGCTCTGCTCGTACTTAAACACTTCAGGACGTCCTGTGCTGCTGACATTACAGGTGGGTAAGTGCAGCCTTTCGCTCACTGGGTTCAAAGATAGTTTTTAGACAAAAACTTTAAACCTGCAGTGTAATAATGGAGCAAGGCAGGAACTTTCTACACTCCAAACATCCTGCAAGTACAAAAAAGAAGCAGTAGTTGTAGCATGAGCAGTACTAGTATGTAAATAACTGTGGATTCGAATTCGGAAAGGCTGATAGCAGCAAAGGTTTGATTTTGTAACCAACTAAAGGTCTTATATACTATTTCCCCCCATGTATTTGAGCAGAATGTGTCTGTTCCAGTAAAAGCAGCTCTTGAGGTAAGAATAAGTCCACTGTGTACTGTCTGCATATAATTATAAAGACTTTTATTGTCCGAGAATCAGGAAGTGTGCTGTTAGCATGGTGGCTGTTGTTAGCTTTACCGTGGTTCAATTCAATTCAATTCATTTATTTTTGTAACGCCCGAAATCACAACAACAGTGGTCTTGAAGGGCGTTCATGTTTTGGTTGATGGGGGAAACCGGAGTACTCAGAGGAAACCTATCCAGACGCGGGGAGAAACATGAAAAACTCCACACAGAAAGGCCTGGCAAAACTATGGTCTGGTCTCTGAGAGTTGTGAAAAATTCTCAAAACTTATCCTGGTGAATCAGTAGGATGCTCTGAATGCATAAGGTCAGTGAGGAGTAACTTTGGACCTCTGCAAACAGGGAGCCCCCCAACAGTGAGCCTGAGGAGCAGAGCCAGAGGAGCAGAGCCAGAGGAGCAGAGCCAGGGGAGTAGAGCCAGGGGAGTAGAGCCAGAGGAGCAGAGCCAGAGGAGTAGAGCCAGAGGAGTAGAGCCAGAGGAGCAGAGCCAGAGGAGTAGAGGAGCAGGGAGCCGGAGGAGTGGAGCCAGAGGAACAGAAGAGCAGAACCAGAGGAGCAGAGCTAGAGAAGCAGAGGAGAGGAGCCAGAAGAGTAGACAGGAGCAGTGACTGAGTGGCTAGCACTCACAGCAAGAAGGTTTCTGATTCAACTCTTTGGCTCAACTCTTGTTCTCCCTGTGTCTGTGTGGAGTTTGCATGTTCTGCTTATGTCTGTGTGTTTTTTGCATGTTCTACCTGTATCTGTGTGTTTTTTGCATGTTCTGCCTGTGTCTGTGTGGAGTTTACATGTTATGCCTGTGTTTATGTGGAGTTTGTATGTCCTGCCTGTGATAGATCAAATCCTCCAGGTAAGCCCATCCTGTCCAAGACTAGCTCAAGATCTGTAGCTGCTGGGTCACAGTTTACCCCAGAGACACTGAAGGATGGTCAAATGTAGTGTACACATTTTTCTAAGGGGACAATAAAATGTAGCCAGACAATTGCTAGTTTAGACCTATTTTAGTCCTAGTTTTTTACCGGTTAAGTCCTAGTTTAGTCCTGTTCTAGTACTTACTTAGACCTCTTTTAGACTTGGTTTATACTTGCTTAAATGATCTGAATGAATAATACGGTCTATGGCCTTTGACATTTGAAACAAACTTGTATAAACCATATTGTATTGTATAGTTGCTTGTCCACAGGGGGCGATGGTGAGCACATGCAGAAGGATGCCCAGGTCACCATCCAAAACCAACATTGGAAAAGTGCTGGCGCAGCCAGAGGAAGTCGTTTGGAATGTCGCGCACCTTAATTGTGTTTTGTGTTATTTTAGGAACAAGACCCCCCAAAATCCTCCCCAAAATCTCCCCCCCCATATCGGCCCCATGGTCTCTCCCATGGAGTCAGCGCTCACACCTGGACAAGCACAGGCTCTGCGAGGAGGCCTGTGCTTTGTGCTCTAGAGGTGTAAGTCATTCTGTTCAGGGAGCATGTGTGGGTTAAGAAGTTTGACTGTTTTAGGCTGCCATAGTTTGGACTTCTGAAGGATCACTGTAAACTGAACACATCCAATAACAGCTTTATTAAAGCAGGACTAAACCAGATCTAAACTACCATGTAACTTTACGGACAAAAGAAGTACTAAACCAGATCTAAATCACACTTAAACAGGGCTTAACTGTATTTTGATCAGTATTAAACCAAGACTAAAGCCCCACTGAACCAAGCAGAAACCAGGTGGTAGTAGTAATTGTAGTGGTAGTAGTAGTAAATATAGTAGTAGTAGCAACAGCTGCAGCAACAGCAACATCACTAGTAGAAGAAGTAGAAGTTCTAGTGGTAGAAGCAGCAGTAGTAGAGGTAGTAGTACTAGTGGTAGAAGCAGCAGTAGTAGAGGTAGTAGTACTAGTGGTAGAAGCAGCAGTAGTAGAGGTAGTAGTACTAGTGGTAGAAGCAGCAGTAGTAGAGGTAGTAGTTCTAGTGGTAGAAGCAGCAGTAGTAGAGGTAGTAGTACTAGTGGTAGAAGCAGCAGTAGTAGAGGTAGTAGTTCTAGTGGTAGAAGCAGCAGTAGTAGAGGTAGTAGTACTAGTGGTAGAAGCAGCAGTAGTAGAGGTAGTAGTACTAGTGGTAGAAGCAGCAGTAGTAGAGGTAGTAGTTCTAGTGGTAGAAGCAGCAGTAGTAGAGGTAGTAGTTCTAGTGGTAGAAGCAGCAGTAGTAGAGGTAGTAGTACTAGTGGTAGAAGCAGCAGTAGTAGAGGTAGTAGTACTAGTGGTAGAAGCAGCAGTAGTAGAGGTAGTAGTTCTAGTGGTAGAAGCAGCAGTAGTAGAGGTAGTAGTACTAGTGGTAGAAGCAGCAGTAGTAGAGGTAGTAGTACTAGTGGTAGAAGCAGCAGTAGTAGAGGTAGTAGTACTAGTGGTAGAAGCAGCAGTAGTAGAGGTAGTAGTTCTAGTGGTAGAAGCAGCAGTAGTAGAGGTAGTAGTACTAGTGGTAGAAGCAGCAGTAGTAGTACAGTCTCCTCTCTCTTCTCTGGGGGAGACTTGACAGTTGTAATGACAGTGTTTTGGCGGTGCGTTCAAAGACACTAGAGCTGAGGGAAAATTGTATGAAGGTACAATTGTTCCAAAAAGTTTGAATGTGTAAATGTTCATTTTTATCATTGTACACTGATAAATAAAAAATGTATATCTATTTTAACACTTACAAATATTGTTTTACATTAACAAATATCTTTTTACAACTTTGTAATTTTACAAGTACAAATCTGAAAATTATGCTTTCACGAGTTTTGAGACATTCATTGCACTGAGTTTGTCTCAAAACAATTTGTAAACGCAACAGCTGACTTGAACCTGAAGACAGCAGGGGGCGGGGCTATATATATATATATATATATATATATATATATATATATATATATATATATATATATATATATATAATTTTTATTTCCACGAACCGCTCCAGATCTTACAAACTTACAAACATCCACAGTGTCCTCTATTGTGTACATTTCTTTGTTTTGTCTGTCTCATCATGTTTAGAACGCAAAACTGTTGCAAAATAACAGTGTGTAACATTTACTGTACCTTTGAGTGTTCATGAGTTCATATAGAGATGCTGACGTTCTATCCCCTTATCAACAACAGAGAGGTTAAGCATATTTATCTGATTTAGAGTTTTGACCAGTATTATTTTACTTTGAGTAAGAAAATTGTACTAAACTTAAAAACTCTCTATCCTAAAAATAGAAAAATAAAATAAATAAATAAATAAATAAATAAATAAATAAATAAATAAATAAATAATATCTCCATGGAGACCAGCAGTTGGTGGACCTTCCACCACTAGGCTAAAGTTACAGTACATCTTTTAAATGTTAAGATTTGATTTGCTTTTAAAAATACCCACAAGCTCCTTTTGAGAGTCTAAAGGCAAATCAATACATGACAATGCATATTATCCAAAAATCTGAAAGTATGCCTTAGCATGCTAGTTGTTGTTAGCAAAACTCCTCTCTGGTCTCCGAATCGTGGAGAATAATCAGGATGTTCTGAACGCTTAAGGTCAGTGAGGAATAACTTTAGACCACTGCAAACTGCTTCAAATGAACTAGTTCTATTTTTCACCTTTTAAGATGGTAAAAATCAGGTACTGAGTCTTTAAATGTAAAATATTTACCATGCTGTTTGAATGGTGACGTTACTCTGTTACGTCAATGTTCAAAGTGGTTCAAATCCATAAAAATTGCACTGGCATCAAAGAACATTCAAACACATGGAGTAAACCCGGTGTAACCCTGATCTCACCCTGAGCTAGAGCTGGACTTCTTCGTCTAATGCCATATTGTACAACATTCCAGACAAAGCAACAACATATGACCTCCACGGAGACAAAGAGGTAGCGGCCCCTCCACCAGAGAGAACTAAACAAAGACTAAACCAGAACTAACCCAGAACTAAACAAAGACTAAGCCAGAACTAAAACAGAACTAAACCAAAACTAACCCAGAACTAAATGAAGACTAAACCAGAACTAACCCAGAACTAAACGAAGACTAAACCAGAACTAACCCAGAACTAAACAAAGACTAAGTCAGAACTAAAACAGAACTAAACCAAAACTAACCCAGAACTAAATGAACACTAAACCAGAACTAAACAAAGACTAAGCCAGAACTAAACCTGATCTAAACAAAGACTAAACCAGGACTAAACGAACACACCAGGTCTCAAACCGGAACTAAACCAGAACTAAGCCAGTACTAATCTAGGACTAAACCAAGACTAAACCAAGATTAAGCCAGGACTGAATTGGAGCTAAACTGTGACTAAAGCAGAACTAATCCAGGCCCAAACCAGGACTAAACCAGGACTGAAAAGGAAGTATAGGCTATAATAACTCAACCTTTAACCATTGAGCTTAAAAATGTCATCCAGCTTAAACGTAAACAGGTTTGTGTTGTCATCTGGATGTGAGCACCAGAACTATTCAAACAAGTGGATTTATTCTAAACCACAATGACCAGCTCTGCTCTGTTAGTAAACCCATAGCTCTGGGTTATCTCTGTTAGGGACAAGGCTAAACTGGGGTCATGCTAAACCCTGTCTGAGAGATATACAACTGTAGCGTGTCTTGCGTAACATGCTAAGCCTCGAGCTAATGCCGCTTAAGGAGGTATGTGGAGATCATAAAAAAAGTATGGGTGAAATCTGTCAGCGTCCAGGGCTGTGACCTTAAGACCGCAGCTCGATTTGCATATAGTAACTGCATCTCTTAGCACACCTGTTCATGTGTTCAGTGTTCCTAAGCTAGCAACAGATGCTAATAGATTGTTCCAAGTTGTGTTATTAAAGAGGGGGTATTCTGCAAGATCGGGTTTTTAGAGCTTTCTCCCATGTTATAACATTGTTCCCTCATCAGAAACACGCCTGAAGAGGTTTTACCTGTCATCCATTCATGTTTAAGTCATCTAGACTTATTGAACCCTCCTTATGGTTAACAGTACAAGACTGTACAAGGCTCCGCCCACAAGCCTACGTCACCCATGCTCACAGACAACAATTCTCCATAAACATACAAAAACATGATACAAAACTGTACACAGCAACTTGACAAACCTGATGTGATGTGCAGTAGTTTCATTAGTGGGATGCAGCTGATTGTGTTGTGATAGTGCTCTGAAGGGGGAGGGACTTAGCACAAAGAGCAAAGGGAGGGGGAACTCAGAGTGTCAAAAATGAAAGTGAAACATGTTAATACATTGTTTTGAGTGAATACAGCATTTTCAAAATGATAAAAGGAAACATGGTGATCTAAATATGTTATGTGTTACATTTAATACCCCATAGAAGTCAAATACCCCCTGTAGGCTATATTCAAGTGCCATTCTTATGTATGTGTTTGTTTGATTTAGTCCAGCGACCTTTTGGTAATGGGGTAAAAGTTCCTCTGGCAGAGTGGTTGTCCTGTCTCCTCTCAGTGAGGGTGTGGGTCAGACTCCTGATTCTTTATGTTACTATGTCCTTTAAAAAACAGTCATATAAGACTCAATTAGGTCTAATTGTTGACCTTGGCACTGGCTTTGGAGCAAAAGATACAGTTTCTGTTTTAGTCTGTGAACACGGCTCTCACAGAGCCCAGAACCATGGCCTGAAAATCCCCAAACTTCACCTTAAATCCCCCATGTCGAGTCTATAGAGCTCTCATGTAATATTTGATTTTGCATAGTAACCAGGGGTAGTAGAGTAGACACAAACTGTACTCGAGTACTTCAAAATTGTACTACTCAATTAGAAGTACAAAGTAGTCATCCAAGAAATTACTCAAGTAAGAGTAAAAATGTATTTTTTTTACTCAAGTAAGAGTAACTGAAAGAGCAACTATCAATCAGGACGTAACATCTGATTTATATGTGAATGTGACAAATATGAAATTAATCACACAGGAGATACAGCTACAGCTCTGAGTCACTATACACAATGTGGTATTTTCAAACAGACACAAAACTGATCCAAACGAAATCACATCTGATGGAGCCAGAAACACAAATGTTCAAATCATTTCACATTGTTACATAAAGCTCAGTCACCTGTGGCTCTTCCCACTTTGACTAAATCTACAACTTTTACTGAAAAGTACTCAAAAAGTACTTCAATACAGATATTACTCAAGTAGGAAAAAATATACTGCTAAAGTACTCAGAAAAGTAAAATTTCAAAGACTCAAATGAATGTGACTAGTACTACCCACTCCCAAAGTGAATGTACTGAATGCAGTTTGACATAACTTACAAAAACAGGACCTGATTTATACTGGAACTCCGGGGGATATTTGGTTTAAAAATATGAACTTTCTTCTTGCATTGAAAGAACAATTTGCACGCATTTTAAAGCATAGTCCTAGAAATGATTTATAGCAAAAGAACATGATGGAGTTACAGCTGTTTATCCTACACTATACACAATATTATTATGAACACCATGTACTGACATTATGGTACAGGTAAATACAACATCTGTGGGTCATTTTGATATTTGACCTGCTTATGTCCATAGAGACAGATAAGTTTAATGTGGAAAGTTCTACACACTAAAAATGCTGTGTTAAAAATAACCCAATCTATGTAAATAAAAACACAGCTCTGGGTCACTATAGTGACCAAAACAGCTCTAGTTCACTATTGGACCAACACAGCTATCAATCAATCAAACTTTATTTGTATAGCACTTTACAACAGCAAAAAATGAACCAAAGTGCTTTTCAAGGGCATTAAAATGTAAAAACAACAACAACAAAAAAATCTATATACAAAACAACAAACAATAAAAACAGTCATTAGCTGAAGGCAATTGTGAACAAATGAGTCTTTAGCTTGGCTTTGAACGGGACAAAGTAGTGACTGAGTGTAACTCCAGGGACAAAGAGTTCCAAAGTCTGGGACCACAGAAAATGAACGGTCACCCCACAGTTTCCTTTTGGTTCTGGGGACCTCCAGCAGGTGTTGTCTGGCCGACCGCAGAGCTCTGTTGGGCGTATGAGCCGTTAACAGCTTGCAAAGATATAAAGGTGCAAGACCATGCAGAGCTTTAAAAACAAACATTAAGAGTTTAAAATCAATCCTGAAATGTACTGGGAGCCAGTGGAAGGAGTACAGAACCAGGGTGATGTGACTATGTTTGCGAGTGTTTGTCAGAGGTCGGGCTGCAGCATTTTGAACTAATTGCAAGCGTTGGAGAGTGTATTGATTTACTCCAATATAAAGAGCATTACAATAGTCAATCCTGGAACTAATAAAAGCATGTATGGCCTTTTTCATGTCAGCTTGACAAAGAAATGGTTTAACTTTTGCCAGGAGACGAAGCTAAAATAAACTGGCTTTAACTACACTGTCAATATGTTTATCAAACTGCAAATACTCATCAAATTTAACCCCCAGGTTTATGACAACAAGTTGGAGAGAAAAAACAAGATCAGGAACTACATCGAAAAGTTTTGAACCAAACAATATACATGTCTGTTTTGCTTTCATTTAAATGCAAAAAGTTCTGTGAAAGCCAGTGTTTAATGTCTGTCATGGCACTGTGAACAGACTGAAGTGCATTGGAACAATTTGAAGTCACAGGAAGATATACTTGAAGATCATCAGCATAGAAATGGAAGCACAGATTGTGTTTGGATATGACGTTACTCAGCTCTGGGTCACTATAGTGACCAACACAGCTCTGAGTCACTATAGTGACCAACACAGCTCTGGGTCACTATAGTGACCAACACAGCTCTGAGTCACTATTAAACCAACACAGCTCTGGATCACAATAGTGACCAACACAGCTCTGGGTCACTGTAGTGACCAACACAGCTCTGGGTCACTGTAGTGACCAACACAGCTCTGACTCACTATAGTGACCAACACAGCTCTGGGTCACTATAGTGACCAACACAGCTCTGGGTCACTATAGTGACCAACACAGATCTGGGTCACTATAGTGACCAACATCAGCCAGGAGCCCAGCCTTTAGTAATAACATTAACTTTAACTGAAAGTGAATGTTGAAATGGTAAAAAGTTTCAGATAAAATCACAAAGATAAAGTCAAAACATGTGTAGATAAGTTTATGAGTTGTTTGTGTGGAGCAGCAGAGAGTCTCGGCGGTTCCAGATGATCTGACCCAGACGGCCTGTAGACAAAAGGCGGGAAATGCCATTTTGTGCCATTTGAAATGAGCCAACTATGACCCAATCTGTTGACCCAGCATTTGGGTTAAGCAAAACAAAAAGTGACCCAACAGGTCTAACCCCACAACTGGGCAGAAAAAATATCTCTCTATCTAAGGCTCCAGCAAAGGGGAGGGGGGCATCCCGTCCCCACGTGTTGAGCCGACCAGGTGAACCAGTTTTTTCCAACGCTGGCGGTGGATCTGGCCCATCACCGACATGTATAAATTTGGTCTTAGCCCAGCTCACTTGGAGGCCAAGCTTCCCTGCCTCTTCACTGTATATGCCCAGAGCGTCTCTCAGATGGCTGTAGGATATGCTGAGCAGAATGGTGTCGTCGGCGTACTCCAGGTCGGTCAGATGGTAGTCGCCAAAGGACACTCCGGGGACCCGCTCACAGACCTTGAGCATCAGGTGGTCAATGATGCAGTTGAAGAGGTCGGGAGCAGCCACGCAGCCCTGACGGACGCCACTGGAGATGGAAAACCAGTCAGAGTCTATGCCGTTAATGCGGACACAGCTCTGTGCATTGCTATAAAGCAACTTGAGTAGGGCGACGATCTTGGGTGGTGCTCCAAGGGCGTGTAGGATACTCCACAGTGAAGCATGGCAGACGGTGTCGAAGGCAGCCTTCAGGTCTATGAACTCGATGTAGAGGTGTCGGTCTTTACGGAATTCATAGGTCTTCTCTATCAGCAAACGAACGGCGGAGATGTGGTCATTTGTGGAGCGATTAGGCATGAAGCCAGCCTGCTGGGGACGGCGACTGCTTCTGATGGCTGGGAGAGCACGGGTGAGCAAGATCCTGGTAAAGAGCTTGCCGGGGATGGACAGAAGGGTAATGCCTCTGTGGTTGCAGCAGTCTAGCCTGTCACCCTTGCCCTTCCAGAAGGGTAGGATAACCCCTCTGGTCCAGTCACTGGGAAGTCTCTCTGTCTCCCACACCTGATTGAATATGTGGGTGACACAACTTTTTCTACTGTGGGTGTGGGTAAATTAGGAACATCTGAATGGAACCTCCACCAGAAAAGTCCCATAGAGCTGCTTTAAACATGTCTGATGCTAATAGTCTATATTTGTAGACGGTGGTAATGACTGAAAAGCTTAAATGTATGCAAAGGTACAGTATGGAACTTTCTGAAGGTGGCACATCACCTGTATGATTCCATGGAAATAGAAAGTTAAAGTCATACTTTGGAACATTCTCTATAGATACATTCTTTGCCATGCTGTGGAATATAAAAGCCAAAGGAACAACATTTCCATGAAAACAAGTCAAAGGAGGATTGTTTTTGTATGTTTATCAGTGCAATAAACACAACCAAAAAACAACATGCTTTTATTTAAATCTATTTTTGGCTAAAAAGTTACATACTGTGACTTTGAAGGTGCTGTACCTGATTTTTACTGTCTTAAAATATGAAAAATAGAGCTAGTTTTTAACCTCTTAGTGGTCCAGAGTTATTCCTCACCTCCCAGGAGACAATCGGCCCATGTTTATTCTTCCAGGTTACGTTTTTACTTTTAACATAATAACATTTTTTATGGATTCTTAACATTGGCTTATAAAAACTCAAATAGCACAGAAGTGGGTTAAACCTGCATTTAACCCATCCTTCGGTGTCTCTGGGTTAAACCTGTCAGGATTATCTAGACTACTGTGCTTGTTTTATTTTGATGGGTGAAACTGGAGCTCCCAGACACAAGGAGAACATGCAAACTCACAGAGAAAAGCCTTAGATAATATGGGAATCAAACCAGAAACCTTTTTGCTGTGATGATACATTTGGTTTCCTTTTTAGATGTGAACCCACAATCTGGAACTACTATTTCTTAGGAACTTAAAACTATGATTTGACTAACCTCAAAATTCCTATATTTTTCCATGAATATTCCACAAAACAAATCCCACAGAATAAGTGTCTCTTCTGGGAAAACATTTCACAATATTTTCTTTTGTAGGTGGGTCACGTATGACTTTAAAGGGGAAATCCTCCCTTTCAGTTCTTTTTATGAACTGTGTCCTAAATGAGCACCCGTAGTTGCACCCACCACTTCCTGTATGATGTCATCAGTGATGCGGGTCTCACCCGGGCTATAACCATGTGACTTTTTGACATTCAAATCTGCGGTAGGAACCATTAATGGGAACAAAGAGGTGGGGGATTTTTGGATTTGAGGAAACTAGAAGGGAAGTATTGTGTTGGTGATGAGTAATAAATGAAGAGAAGAGAGGGAGAAAGAGAGAGAGAAGAGAAAGAAACGAGAGAGAAAGAGAGAAAAGGAGAGAGACACACACACAGAGAAAGAGAGACACAGGGAGAGAAATACAGAGAGAGAGAGAGACAGAGAGAGACACAGGGAGAGAAAGACAGAGAGAGACAGAGAGAGAGAGAGACAGGGAGAGAAAGACAAAGAGAGACAGAGAGAGACAGAGAGAGAGAGACAGGGAGAGAAAGACAAAGAGAGACAGAGAGAGAAAGAGACAGGGATAGAAAGACACAGAGAGAGAGAGAGACAGGGATAGAAAGACACAGAGAGAGAGACAGAGAGTGAGAGAGAAAGAAAGAGACAGAAAGAAAGAGAGACAGAGAGAGACACAGGGAGAGAAAGAGAGAGAGAGACAGAGAGAGAGACAGGGATAGAAAGACAGAGAGAGAGACAGAGAGTGAGAGAGAAAGAAAGAGACAGAAAGAAAGAGAGAGAGAGAGACAGAGAGAAAGAGAGAGACACAGAGAGACAGAGAGAGACACAGGGAGAGAAAGACAGAGAGAGACAGAGAGAGGGACAGGGACAGAAAAACAGAGAGAGAGAGACAGAGAGTGAGAGAGAAAGAAAGAGACAGAAAGAAAGAGAGAGAGACAGAGAGAAAGAGAGAGACACAGAGAGACAGAGAGAAAAAGACAGAGAGAGACACACAGAGAGACAAAAAGACACAGAGAGAGAGAAAGAGAGAGAGAGAAAAAGAGACAGAAAGAGACAGAGTTGTAAATGTGTGACCTGATGACTCACAGGTTTCCTCAGCACTGACTCAATACTTATTATGTTACTGCTGTACTCTTGACAAATAACATGTATATACAGTTTAAAGAAACACTGTGGAACCTTTGAAGGTAGTGAGGTTCAGATCTTAATCAGAGAAAAGAAATGGTTTGAGAGGAGAGTTAAAGAAGTCATTTTTGTTAGGAAAGCCAATCCTTCCTTGAACAGGAATGGGGCCTTAAACATCACCTCGCCACATCTATAACTCCATCCTTAGACCCAAAGCAAAACAAAGAAAACAAAGAGAACAATAGAGCAAGCCAGTAGGGCCATTAAGACTGAAACTGTAAACAATAGCTGTTTACAATTTCAGTGTAGTTAGCCCCTCCCTTCAGACAGATATAAGGCAGTGTCCAGCAGTAATCTGACCAGAACTGAACAAGTGGCTTGAATGAACAGCCAAGCCACTTCTTCAGTCTTCACTCCTACAAAGTTTTGTCCAGTTGACTTATTTAATTTCGGCTTCTACTATGGATCAGATCTGGATGACAGAGGGATTACACAGACAACTGCGGAACTTTGTGGAGGTGACACATCACCTGCACAATTCAGTGGACATAAAAGTTCAAAACAAGTTGAAAAAAACAAACAAACTCAGAAACATTCTCCAAGGAGATAGAAGAGTTTTATGCCATACTGTGGAATATTATAGCCAAAGGAACATTTATATGGAAACAGACAGGTCAAGTGAGGTTTGTGGAGATGCAAGCCCACTAACAAAAACACAAAAAAAAAAATCTAAAAAACCCCCAAAAAACAACAACAACAAACAAACAAAAAACAACAGAGTAGAAACTGAAAAAATAACAACAGCATGCATTTATTTCAGTCTCTTTTAGCAAAAAGTACCACAGTGGGACTTTAAGGTCCATGGAGCCTCAAAAATAACACAGAAAAGAAAATCTATACTTAAAACATCAACTGTTTGATCCTAAGCTCAAGTGCGGAAATGTTGAAAATTCTTCTCTACATCGAATATATTTGACACTATTGTTTTCACGCATTCATGGATTTCAGCATTCTGTTTATAGGCACCATTTTGAGGACTTTTTACCATTCAAAGGAGGAAATGTTTGCATTGAATTGTTAATTGCTATGACAACGGTGCTAAGTTTTCATCACTCTCAAAATTGCTAAACCACAGTTACTTCAACAACAGTGGCATCTGTAATGTGATGAGTTTCACAATCTGTGACAGGAACATGATTCTGTTTTGAGCCACTGAGTCATTCATGTAAACTTTTAGAGATCTGACCATGATACGACCATAATTGTTGTTTTAATTGCTGTTTAACTGTTATATTAGTTGTTGTTTTAGGACTACAGATGGAAAGTAGCATTATGCTAAATCTGGTGCAGCCGTCATTTAATGTAACTGCACATTGTCCTTTAAATAAATAAAGTAAAGTAAGTAAGTAAATAAAAGGCGATACTTTACAATTCCTATAATAACTAGTACATTTGGCATGAGGCAATGTCACTGTAAAAGAAACTAAAAATTAAATTATAAAAAAGTTAACAATTTGAGACGACAACTTTTAGAGACTGAGAAATGTTGAATTTCTAGACCAAGTTTTAGTTCACTTGTATCCTCACATCTGTAGCAGTGGAGGCAGCAAAGAGGAGACAACTGCAGGATAATAAGCTAAAAGAGAGAACTAAACTGTCATCAGACCAAATCTGCCAACTGCTGGACATGTGTTTAAATGTCATATATTTATAGTTCAGAGGAAATTTCTACAGGCAAATCCCCAGCTGTGCCGTCGGCTCACCGATCTCTGCTATTGGTTGACTTATACATGGAACAATTCTGGCTAATTTCCAGGAACTCCACCCATGCATTGGTATTGATACGTGGATCACAACTGGACTAAAATCAAAATTAAAGATTTGGAACCTTTTACTGCACATATAAATGCTGTGGATCAAAACATCAAGTTCACATGGAAAGCGGTCAATGAGAACAAACTGTCTTTCATAAATTGTGCAGTACCTACAGGAGAGGACCGGGGACTCCAGGTAGAAGTCTTCAAGAAACCCACACAAACTGACCAATACCTGCTGTTTGATTCACACCATCCACTGCAGCACAAACTCAGTTATCCGTACTCTGCAACACAGAGCTCAAGTGGTGCCCACAAACACAGAGGGAAAAGTGAAGGAGGAACAACATGTGGAGAAAGACCTCTCTGCTTTTGGATATCCAAATGGGCCTTCAATAGATCTAAGGAAAAAAGGAATCTGAACCTAGAAGGAAAGGAGTAATATTATACTATTCCTTACGCAGCTGGTGTATCTGAAAAGCTTCAGAGAATTTTCAGACAGTATGAAATTCTGGTTTATTTCAAAGCTGCAAACACTTTAAGACAGAAAGTGGTTCACCCAAAGGACAAAAGCCTGAATGATTATGCTAAATATGACTCAGACATAGTTACACTTAATGTAGTTCAATAAACCTATCTAGCAAACATAAACTATAAACAAACAGCTGTGTTAGCTGCCTTATAAGGCACTGTCCAACACTAATCTGACCAGAACTGAAGAAGTGTCTTAGATGAGCAGCAAAACCTCTTCACTCTAAAAATTTGTCCAGTGACAGAATTAAACTTTTTCTTTTACCGTGAACCATGATCCACAGTGTCAAAGGCAGAGCTCACATCTAACAGGATCAAGACTGAGACTTTGCCTGCATCAGTGTTCAGGCGGATGTCATTTGTCACCTTGATAAGAACAGTCTCAGTGCTGTGGTGGGTCTAAAACCTGACTGGAAAACATCAAAGAAGGTGTTCATTTGGAGAAAGTTAGTAAACTGGTGGTAAACTACTTTTTCAAGGCCTAAAAATGCAGATTTGAGATGAGTTGATAATTATTCATTATTGTGGCATCAGGACTGTTCTTCTTTAGGAGAGGCTTGGTAACCGCAGTTTTCAAAGCTCTTGGGAATGTTCCAGATTGAAGTGGCATATTAACTATGCAAGTGAGTGGTGACAGCAAACTGTTGAGCACAGACTTTAGAAATCTAGTGGGTAACACATCGAGGCAGCATGTAGATGAACTCAGATTGGTGATGATATCTGGGACAGTTTTGTCAGTTACAGGTGCAAAGTGAGTCAGCTCTAAGTGTCTAGGTGGCTACAGGGGTGTTATTTGTGTTGTGGAATTGATGGCATTTTTAATACTCTGAACCTTGTTATTATACTGTTATATGCAAATTCATTGTACTTAGATGTGGAAATGATGGCAGCGGAGCTGAAGGGTTCATTAATCTGTTTATTGTTGCAAATCAGTAAATGAGAATTGTTACTGCAACTTACAGTTATGTTCTGCATAAACTGTGGTTGTACATGTTCATCTTTTGTCTGTAAATCTCATAATGAACCTGGAACTGTATTTGATTTTTCTTGTCTTAAAAATGTTAAAAATAGACAGTTTGCAGTGGTCCAAAGTTATTCCACACTTACCTTAGAGCATTCTAACTACACTTAACTATAATTCCTTGGACCACCCCTGTGTGCTTGTACGAGTTTTGAAGTAACATAAATCACTACTTGTGTTTATAGTTAATTGTAGAAGTAAAATGTTGTAAAAAATATTGAATAGCAGGTATTTACTACTAAAACTAGTATCAAAATTACATACTCATTATTCACAGGTATTGATACTAAAAAAGTCCCACTGACAGGAGAGAAATTAACTTTTCCTGAATATGTTTAGAATGATATTAAGCTGAATCAGAACAAGTATAAGACACATGGACTAGTACACACCATGGACCACTATGAACCTACTGGACACTGAGGGTTTACACACATATAACACACATGGGAAGAGAAAGTACGGACATTTAATGTGGAAAATCACATTCTATTGTCTGAAGAAAGAGTGTTTTTATTATCATGGTATTAGAATCAGTATTGAGTATCATGTCTAGTCTTAGTATCAAATGGAGTTTCAGTATCATGGCAGCACTAAGCAGGACTGTTGTGTAACTTTCCTGAACAGTTCTTTGAGAGAGGATTTGTGTGGACTTTGCTCCTAAAATCTCACACCTGAATGAAAATATGACCATTCTTCTGTTCCTTCATGTTTGACAGACTCTGGACTCAGCACATTTTAGAGGCCCAGAGGGCACAAGGATTTGTCCAGGTCAAAAACTGTGGAGAATACATTTTGTGATAGCTTTTGTAATTTCAAAGTTTATATTTTAAACCCGTCCAGTTGTGTTAACAATGGAGAAAAGACCAGGACTAAAGCAAAACTAAACCAGAGACTGAACCAGGACTAAACAAGGACTAAACCAGGACTGAACCAGAGACTGAACCAGGATTAAATCAGTACCAAACCAGGACAAAAGCAGAACTAAACCCGGACTAAACCAAGATTAAACCAGGACTAAATCAGGTCTAAACAAGGACTAAACCAAGACTGAACCAGAGACTGAACCAGGACTAAATCAGGACCCAACCAAGACTAAAGCAGAACTAAACTGAGACTAAACCAGGACTGAAGTAGGACTAAACCGAGACTAAACTGGGCCCAAATCAGGACTAAACCAGGTCTAAACCAGGACTGAACTAAGACTAACTAGGGTTAGCAGCTTTTATACTGAATTAGACCCCAATTTTCCAACAGAATGTTATTCTGTTTTTAGTCACATAATCTGATGTCTGGAGTTATCAGATTACTGAAGTGTCCTGTTACACATTCATCTGATGTGAATAATCTGATTTGTTCACACCTGAAAGAGGTATTTTAAACTTCATTGCACTTTGACTTCAAACCTGACAGGATCTCTAAAAATGCTCTGATTCACTGACACGTGTCACCAAGTAGTTCTGATGATCACAAAATCCGATCTCGTGATTGGTTTATCTGATTACTCGAGTTATGTGATTTTATTTCAGTGCTGATAGAAGGACAACTTAAATATTTGAACATTTGTCTAAACTCTGAGAACCCTGAATGTCTTTTTAAGTCCACACAGTTTTGCCACATGTGCAAACGAGCGCTCACTGTTCTGTGCCTCTGTTTACACTCAGCCTCTGCCCCTCTCTCTCTCTTCTTTCTCCCTCCTCACCCTTTATCAGGCTGTATCTCTCTTCTTTCTCCCTCCTCACCCTTTATCAGGCTGTATCTCTGTATCTCTCTCTTCTTTCTCTCGCTCCCCTCCCCATCTCTCACCCACTTCCTCTCACTCATTTACTCTTCCTTCCCTCTCTCCTTCCTCTCCCACTCTGTCCCCCCTCCCTCCCCCCTTATCTCTCCCTGCCTCTGCCCTTCTCTTCCCTCGCTCCCTCTTTCTCCCATCTCTTTTTTCTCTCTCTCTTCCTCTGTCTCTCTCCATCCTTCCCTCCCTCTCTCCTCCCATCCTCCCTCCCTCCTCCTCTTTTCTCTTTCTCTGCCCTTCCTCCCTCTTTCCTATCGCATTCTCCCCCCTCCATTCCTCCCCCCTCCCGCTCCTCCCTCTCTCTTTCTCCTTCTCTCTTTCTCCCTCTCTCTTTCCCTCTCTCCTCCCTCTTTCTTCTCTCCCCCTCTCTTGCTCCCTCTCTTCTCCCTCTTTCTTCTCTCCCCCTCTCTCTTTCTCCCTCTCTCCTCCCTCTCTCTTTCTCCATCTCTCCTCCCTCTCTCTTTCTCCCTCTCTCCTCCCTCTTTCTCTCTCCCCCTCCCTCCCTCCCTCCCTCTCTCTCTCTCTTTCTCCCTCTTTCCTCCCTCCCTCTCTCTTTCTCCCTCTCTCCTCCCTCTCTCTTTCTCCCTCTCTCTTCCCTCTCTCTTTCTCCCTCTCTCCTCTCTCTTTCTCCATGTGATTGTAATTGTTGTTCTTCAGAGCGTAAACTGTCCACAGCTCCACTGTAGCGGTGGACTACAAATGCTTCATGCTAATTAGCCGCTAACCCTTTTATGCGGCTCATAAACAAACTCACTTTTGTCTCTTCTGAACGTGTTGGAATTTCATATTGTCCTATTTCAAAGCACCGTCTCTTTATTTAAAATGATCAAAAATGGCGCATATTCAAAGTGCTAACGCCGCAGATGCTAGTGCTGCATGTTGTGACTAGGCCCGGTTCAGTAATTAGCATGAACTCTCAAGGACCTCGTCTGGTTGTCACCTAGCTATGAACTTTGACCTTAGCCATAAGTCGGAGTCACTAAAGTGCTACACTGCAAAACATTTTAAAAAAATGAATATAACACCATTTAAGTCGATTTTTTTAGATTCATGTACCTGATGATAAGCCTTTTGTTTCAAACCATCGCCCGGGGGCTAAATGCGGCCCTCAGACCACTGCTTCTTGGCCCTCAGGTCCAGAGACCATAGTTTTAGAGTTATAATCTCAGTATCAAACCATTTGTTGCCAGACTTTATATTTTAGTCCTAAGCCCTGACAAAACACCGCCAGATCTCAAGGTCTCAGGTCTTACATATTTTATTGCTCCAAATAGTGGGCTCCAATCTGTATAGATGTGACTTGTAACATGGCTTGATGTCGTCAACTGCTTGTCTCCATGGAGATAACAAAAACTGAGCACCACATACTCTAAAGCTTCATCACACACCCTACAGCTTCACCGTGCGCACTACACCTTCACCACACACTCTAAAGCTTCACCGGACACCCTACAGCTTCACCACATACTCTACAGCTTCACCACATACTCTACAGCTTCACCACATACTCTACAGCTTCACCGCACACCCTACAGCTTCACCACATACTCTAAAGCTTCACCGCACACCCTACAGTTTCACCACATACTCTAAAGCTTCACCGCACACCCTACAGCTTCACCACATACTCTAAAGCTTCACTGCACACCCTACAGCTTCACCACACACTCTAAAGCTTCACCACATACTCTAAAGCTTCTCCGCACACCCTACAGCTTCACCGTACACACTACACCTTCACCACATACTCTAAAGCTTCACCACATACCCTACAGCTTCACTACATACTCTAAAGCTTCACCGCACACCCTACAGCTTCACCACATACTCTAAAGCTTCACTGGACACCCTACAGCTTCACCACATACTCTAAAGCTTCACCGCACACCCTACAGCTTCACCACATACTCTAAAGCTTCACTGGACACCCTACACCTTCACCACATACTCTAAAGCTTCACTGCACACCCTACAGCTTCACCACACACTTTAAAGCTTCACCACATACTCTAAAGCTTCTCCGCACACCCTACAGCTTCACCGTACACACTACACCTTCACAACATACTCTAAAGCTTCACTGCACACCCTACAGCTTCACCACATACTCTAAAGCTTCACTGCACACCCTACAGCTTCACCGTACACACATGATAAGCCTTTTGTTTCAAACCATCGCCCGGGGGCTAAATGCGGCCCTCAGACCACTGCTTCTTGGCCCTCAGGTCCAGAGACCATAGTTTTAGAGTTATAATCTCAGTATCAAACCATTTGTTGCCAGACTTTATATTTTAGTCCTAAGCCCTGACAAAACACCACCAGATCTCAAGGTCTCAGGTCTTACATATTTTATTGCTCCAAATAGTGGGCTCCAATCTGTATAGATGTGACTTGTAACATGGCTTGATGTCGTCAACTGCTTGTCTCCATGGAGATAACAAAAACTGAGCACCACATACTCTAAAGCTTCATCACACACCCTACAGCTTCACCGTGCACACTACACCTTCACCACACACTCTAAAGCTTCACCGGACACCCTACAGCTTCACCACATACTCTACAGCTTCACCACATACTCTACAGCTTCACCACATACTCTACAGCTTCACCACATACTCTACAGCTTCACCACATACTCTACAGCTTCACCACATACTCTAAAGCTTCACCGCACACCCTACAGCTTCACCACATACTCTAAAGCTTCACCACACACCCTACAGCTTCACCACATACTCTAAAGCTTCACTGCACACCCTACAGCTTCACCGTACACACTACACCTTCACCACATACTCTAAAGCTTCACTGCACACCCTACAGCTTCACCACACACTCTAAAGCTTCACCACATACTCTAAAGCTTCTCCGCACACCCTACAGCTTCACCGTACACACTACACCTTCACCACATACTCTAAAGCTTCACCACATACCCTACAGCTTCACCACATACTCTAAAGCTTCACCGCACACCCTACAGCTTCACCACATACTCTAAAGCTTCACTGCACACCCTACAGCTTCACCGTACACACTACACCTTCACCACACACTCTAAAGCTTCACCACACACCCTACAGCTTCACCACATACTCTAAAGCTTCACCGCACACCCTACAGCTTCACCACATACTCTAAAGCTTCACCGCACGCCCTACAGCTTCACCACATACTCTAAAGCTTCACCGCACACCCTACAGCTTCACCACATACTCTAAAGCTTCACCGCACACCCTACAGCTTCACCACATACTCTAAAGCTTCACCGCACACCCTACAGCTTCACCACATACTCTAAAGCTTCACTGCACACCCTACAGCTTCACCGTACACACTACACCTTCACCACATACTCTAAAGCTTCACTGCACACCCTACAGCCTCACCACACACTCTAAAGCTTCACCACATACTCTAAAGCTTCACTGCACACCCTACAGCTTCACCGTACACACTACACCTTCACCACATACTCTAAAGCTTCACCACATACTCTACAGCTTCACTTTAAAACTGCACTCTGTAACTTTTCTGGTCTCCACGCTTGCTTTATGTTTATGTCAATCCATTTGTATGACCTGTTTTTGCTCAGCTTGTTTTTAGACTATGGCAGCCCAATAAAGTGTCTTTACCAGGCTGAGTTACAGGTCAGATCTGTGGAGAGGCAAATCCACTTAGTGTAAAGATGGAGACAGCAGATGAACCCAATGCAATGTTAAGGGAACTTACAATTTACAATACAATGGCAGAAGCATGTTAAACCATAAATATTTAAACTACTCAAATTACTACTGCTTAAATAAATTCAATCATCAAATTATGTCATAACTATTACAAGTGATCATTTTGTATATTTATCGTGTAAAAAGCCCCTCTTCCTACATAATAGACTTCCATGTTGCTTTGGGGTCAGTAAACAAGCACAACCCTCCACGACCTTTGGCTTTTGACCTTCAGGAGGGTCATGGTCCTGTTGTTTGAGTCGCATTTGTAAAGTGAGTGTTTTATGAGAGCCAGATGGACTACAAGGACTTCCTGTTGGTCGTGGTTTAGTCCTGCTTTAGTCCTGGCTTAGTCCTGTTTTGGTCCTGGTTTAGTTCTGGTTTAGTCCTGGCTAGGTCCTTGTTAGGTTCTGGATTAGTCCTGATTTAGTTCTGGTTTTGTCCTGATTTAGTGCTGGTTTAATCCTGGCTCAGTCCTGGTTTAGTCTTGGTTTAGTAGTGGTTTAGTCCTGGTTTAGTCTGAGTTTACATCTACAGTATGTAATTTTCTGCGGGCAGTATGTCACCTGCATGATTCCACGGAAACAAAGTTAAAATCATACTTCCGAACATTCCCCATGGAGATAAGAAATAAGAGATAAGAGTCAGGTTTGTGAAGAATGCTCACAGGATGTTTTTCAGTAAATAAATAAAGTTAATGGACATAAGCAACAGAATAAGATAATGGCTAAGCAACAGAATACTGTTACTTCAAAAACATACAAGTTGGACTGGAGTTTTCTACAAAGTTACTCACTTATTTTTGGATGAGTTTAATGCTCTGCCTTCAGCCTTTGTTTACTCCTGCTTTAGCTCCAGTTTAGTTCACATTTTCATTGTAAAAAGCAAAATATGTCTCGCCTCATTGCAGATGTATTGTAGAAGCAGCTCTTGAGGTCAAAATAAGTCCACTGTGTGCTGTACGTATCTAATTATAAAGTGTTTTATTTTCTGATCATCAAGAAGCGCGCTGTTAGCATACTAGTTGATGTTAGCCTTAGAGTGACAGCAAAATTTCACTCTGGTCTCAGAGATTTGTGAAAAGTGCTTATAAATTAATCGTGGTGAATAATTAAGATGTTCTGAATGCATAAGGTCAGTGAGGAAGAACTTTAGACCACGGCAAACTGTGTAAAATTAACTGGTTCTGTTTTTTATGTTTTCAACACAGTAAAAATCAGGAACAGAGACTTTAAATAGTACAAAGTAGACAAAGTTACTAAAGTAAATATAACTGTATAATAATAACTGGACCTGTTTTTGGTCCATTCTCAATGGTCCAACATTGGCAGAGTGGTTTGAAAATGTGTTAGCAATCACGAACAAATTAGCTTTTTTTTTTAAGGAATTTGTGGAACGCGCTCCAGCTCAGGTGACGCTAATGGGACCCAATAGTTCTCATGGCCATTGCAGAAGTTTGTTTATGTAAAATTAGCACATATTTTTGGTGTCTGCCCGCTCCATAGAAATACACTGGTCCCTAAGTGCCCCATAGAAAAGCATAGAGATGTGTTTTTTCAATTGTGAATTATTGCATATGGATAAACCATTTTTGAAAGTGCATATGACAGATAAAACGTAGTTAACATGAAGTTTAAAGTTTGACCAAAAATCTTTCCTAGTTTTTTATATTTTTTTCTATTTAATTTTGATGTTAATCATGATGCTTTTCTGACTGTGGTTCTGTGACTGTGGTTCTGTGACTGTGATTCTGTGACTGTGGTTCTGTGATTGTAGTTTTGTGACTGTGGTTCTGTGACTATCGTTCTGTGACTGTGGTTCTGTGATTGTGGTTCTGTGACTGTGGTTCTGTGATTGTGGTTCTGTGACTGTGGTTCTGTGACTGTGGTTCTGTGATTGTGGTTCTGTGATTGTGTTTCTGTGACTTTGGTTCTGTGACTGTGGTTCCATGACTGTGCTTATGTGATTGTGGTTCTGTGATTGTGGTTTTGTGACTGCGGTTCTGTGACTATGGTTCTGTGATTGTAGTTTTGTGACTGTGATTCTGTGATTTTTGTTCAGTGATTGTGGTTCTGTGACTGTGGTTCTGTGATTGTGGTTCTATGACTGTCGTTCTGTGATTGTGGTTCTATGACTGTGGCTCTATGACTGTGGTTCTGTGATTGCGATTCTGTGACTGTGGTTCTATGACTGTGATTTTGTGATTGTGGTTCTGTGACTGTAGTTCTGTGATTGTGGTACTGTGATTGTGGTTCTGTGACTGTGGTTCTGTGATTGTGGTTCTGTGACTATGGTTCTGTGATTGTGGTTCTGTGACTTTGGTTCTGTGATTGTGGTTCTGTGACTGTGTTTCCATGACTGAGCTTATGTGATTGTGGTTCTGTGATTGTGGTTTTGTGACTGTGGTTCTGTGACTGTGGTTCTGTGATTGTAGTTCTGTGACTGTGGTTCTGTGATTGTGGTTCTGTGACTGTGGTTCTGTGATTGTGGTTCTTGGATTGTGGTTTTGTGACTGTGGTTCCATGACTGAGCTTATGTGATTGTGGTTCTGTGATTGTGGTTTTGTGACTGTGGTTCTGTGATTGTAGTTCTGTGACTGTGGTTCTGTGACTGTGGTTCTGTGATTGTGGTTCTTGGATTGTGGTTGTGTGACTGTGGTTCTGTGATTGCGATTCTGTGACTGTGGTTCTGTGATTGTGGTTCTGTGACAGTGATTTTTTCATTGTGGTTATGCGTATAAACCATTTTTGAAAGTGCATATGACAGATAAAACGTAGTTAACATGAAGTTTAAAGTTCTGGTTCTGTGACTGTGGTTGTGTGATTGTGGTTGTGTGACTGTGGTTCTGTGAATGTGGTTCTGTGATTGTGGTTCTATGATTGTGTTTCTGTGACTGTGGTTCTGTGACTATGGTTCTGTGACTATGATTCTGTGATTGTAGTTTTGCGACTGTGGTTCTGTGATTGTGGTTCTGTGACTGTGGTTCTGTGATTGTGGTTTTGTGATTGTGGTTCTGTGACTGTGGTTCTGTGACTGTGGTTCTGTGATTGTGGTTCTGTGACTGTGGTTCTGTGATTGTGGTTCTATGACTGTGTTTCTGTGACTGTGGTTCTGTGATTGTAGTTTTGTGATTGTGGTTCTGTGACTGTGGTTCTGTGACTGTGGTTCTGTGATTGTGGTTCTATGACTGTTTCTGTGTCTGTGGTTCTGTGATTGTGGTTCTGTGATTGTGGTTGTGTGACTGTGGTTCTGTGATTGTAGTTTTGTGATTGTGGTTCTGTGACTATGGTTCTGTGACTGTGATTCTGTGATTGTAGTTTTGTGACTGTGGTTCTGTGATTGTGGTTCTGTGACTGTGGTTCCATGACTGTGGTTCTGTGATTGTGGTTCTGTGACTTTGGTTCTGTGACTATGGTTCTGTGACTTTGGGTCTGTGATTGTGGTTCTGTGACTGTGGTTCTGTGACTTTGGTTCTGTGACTGTGGTTCCATGACTGTGGTTCTGTGATTGTGGTTCTGTGACTTTGGTTCTGTGACTGTGGTTCTGTGATTGTGGTTCTATGACTGTGTTTCTGTGACTGTGATTCTGTGATTGTAGTTGTGTGACTGTGGTTCTGTGATTGTAGTTCTGTGACTGTGGTTCTGTGACTGTGGTTCTGTGACATAAAAAGAGGTTTAATGTGTCAGAAAAATGCCTTCCTTGTGAGTAAATTGTCTTTGCAAAGTGCAGCTTTAAAATTTAAAGTGAAAATGTTAGCATATGCCATCCTCAGACCACTTAAAAATAAACAAATGTTATACAGGTCTGGCTTCCCTCTCTCCAAAGGACTCAAAGGGGGGCGGGGAGAGTAAGGAGAGGGGTATAGAGGTGGGGTGATGGGGGTCAAGGAGTACAGGAAGTATTTAATCGTGCAGTGACATGCTCTGCTTGAAGCTAACACACCTAAACCTGGACTGAACCTGGGCCAAACCTGAACTGAACTTGAGCTAAAACTAGGCTAAACCAGTAGCAGTAGCAGCAGTAGAAGTAGTAGTGGTAATAGCAGTAGTAGTAGCAGTAGGAATAGTAGTAGTATATATTAGTAGTATGCATTTACCCCTTAATATGCTAATCAGACTCCGGAAGACTTAAGCAATAAAGCAGTAAACAATATGTAATAAAATAGCAATAAAGCAGTAATAAAGTGGCAATTACTCTTGTGAGTGCTGCCTTTGACACTGGGGATCATAGGATACTCTTACTCTTACACTGTTACCCCTGTTGTTCAATCTCTACATGCTGCCGTTAGGCCAGTTAATACACAGAAATATGCAGATCTATGTCTCACTGGCAGCAGGTGATTATGGAGCAGTGGATTCACTCTGCCACTGCTTTCAACAGATCAGTAAAACAAATTTCTCCAGCTAAACTCAGACAAGACTCAAGTCATAGTCTTTGGCCACAGAAACATAGAGAAAGTGTCAGAAGTCACCTCCAGTTTAGACTGAGAACTGAGACTTGAACTTTAACAGTCACATCAAATCAATAACACCTGCAGCTTTTTGCCATCTAAAAAAACATGTCAAAAATCAAAGTTATACTGTCAAAACCAGACTTAGAGAGACTTATCCTGCATTTGTCTCCAGTAGGTTAGACTACTGTAACATCCTGCTCACTGGCCTCTCCAAATGAGCCTTAAGACCGCTGTAATACATCCAGAATACTGCTGTTCAGGTCCTGACTAGAACCAGGAAGTACTTCACACATGTGTCCTGTGCTCAGGTCTCTGCACTGGCTCCTGTGGCTCAGAGAATAAACTTTAAAAGACCTCCTGCTGGTGCCCAGAGTTAAGACTAAACATGGGGAATCAGCATTTCAGTTTTATGCAGCTACATTCTTCCTAAAGATGTGAGACAGGCCTCTACTTTATTTGATTTACTGTAGCTGTGCATATGACTGAAAGGGTTATTATTTTTGATTTGGTGATTATTTTTCTTTTGATTTGTTTTTGTGATTTTAATGCCTTTTTTATTCTATAAAGCACTTTGTATTACTTTGTGTAGAAATTGTGCTATACAAATAAACTTGCCTTGTCTTGCCTAGTAGTAGCAGTAGTAATAGTAGTAGTAGTAGTAGTATTAGTAGTAGTAGCAGCAACAGCAGCAGAAGTAGCAGTAGTACTAATAGTAGTAGTAGTAGTAGTAGTAGAAGTACTAGTGGTATATAGCATTTACCCCTTAATATGCTAATCAGACTCTGGAAGGCTTAAGTAATAAAGTAATAAACGGTTGTATAATGTGGTAATTACTCTTGTGTAACAGACTAGTGTCAGAAGATTACAAGAGTTCACTCTGGGAAGGTGAGGACCAGTAAAAATTATCAATGAAGCAGTAGTTTCAAATGCAGGTACCTTCTATTTTTTTTAATTTATTTTTAATTTTTTTTTTTGAAATTCAGTGTAAAAGTGAGTATTTACATTAATATAGTTTAGGTCATGACCTTAGGTAGAAATAATACCAGGTCATCATCATCATCATCATCATCAGAGCTGACCAGAGCTCAGTGGGCAACATTCAATCAATGGAACAATAATTCAGTGTAGTCCAGCAGGTTCACTTCTTCATCATCAGGAATGTGCACTTGAGGTGGTTAGTCCCTTTGGTGATGGTCAGTGTTGAAAAGTTCATTATGTAGAGTTCAGCAGATGTAGGTAAATGTGCATTAAGAACGATGGGGAGCAACACGCTTAGGGGGTGTGTTTCCTCCCATCATAGGGAGAGAGCTTGATTTGATTAATGCTTGGTTCAGTATTCCGGCTGAGTAAGCTCCCCATCAAGTGGCTGAAACAGGAACTAAGAAAAGAATACCGATCGCAGGGGCGATCTAGGATGTCTCTTGCAACAAATGGCTCTGCAACATCTGCTGCAGCCCTTCATGATACTGCCTCCACCACCTGAACATCCTTAAAACTATTAGTCCATGTGACTCACTTGAATCACATGACTTTAGAGGTACTGCAAGAGTGCCCAAAATACAGCGAGAACTCAAGAGCAGAGTATAATGAAGGAGAAAAAATACATTTAGTTTATAGGTTTCTGCTACTTGCAGGGATTACAACAGGGATTGTTGTGGTAGCAGTTGTAATATTAGTTGTAGTAGTAGTAGTAGCAGCAGTAGTAGTAGTTGCTGTAGTAGTTGTAGTAGTAGTAGTAGCAGCAGTAGTAGTAGTTGCTGTAGTACTGTAGTAGCTGTAGTAGTAGTTGTAGCAGTTGTAGTAGCAGTAGTAGCAGTAGTAATACAGTGGTAGTATTCTCGTTCTCACCTGCTGCATGTGTTGAACCAGATTCATGGTCCTCATTAAGGCTGAGGAAAACTGGACCAGATCCAAGACTAAACCCAGGACCAGACCAGGACCGGACCGAGACTTAAGATATTCCTCCTGTCTGAGCTCATCTGTCCATCTGACAAACAGCCCACATGATCCTGGCTAGACAAGTTCACTATCACACCACAGAATCCCTCTGGTCTAATGGAGACAGGTCAGAGCTCTCAGGTGGACTTCTGTGTGTAACTGTTGGTTTGCAGATATGTTTACTTGGTTTATGGTTAATATCTCTGTGATCACTGGACCTATCCACATGGAACAAAAACTGACACAAAGTTCAGCATCTTCTCTATCTGTATAAATAAAGAAAAGTCAAATGATTTTTTTTTTACTATATCTTCAGAAAGTGAAGCCATTATTCAACCCCAAAGATGTGAATGTTGTCTTTAAACCATAAGATTAATATGACAAGTTTGTGGAGCTGATCCCAAACTAAAATGAGAAGATTCAACATTTGTCAGGCAGAAGTTTGGAGACTTCTTTTAAAACACTGTTATATAGACCAGCCATTCACCTGGAATAAAGATATCTTCAACTTTAGAAACATGAACACAACACATTTGCTTGTAATTTGTTGTAAACATTTCTGTATGTGAGCATTTGAATTTTATGACCTTTAAGGCTACCATAGTTTGGAGTATGCTATATATGCTATATAGATCTATGTGTTTAAAGTGAAAGGTGAAATACCTTATAGGAATTCTGCATATATAGTTTTGGATTGCTAATGCTACCCCTCTTTTAAGAGCAGAGACTATAGGAAAAAGCTATTTCAATCTCGCTGGCTTTTGTGGACTTAGTCTAAATAAAAACTGGATTATTCAATGATTATGATTAGATCCCCGGAGGAATTTTCCAACTTTGTTTTTTCCAAAGCCAACAACAAGAGTGTCCCAAAATATTTACATAGCGACTAGATTTAAAACTGCTATTTCTGTAGGAGGTAGTATTATTTTATGAAGTAAATATGCCACTCAAGGCAGAGCATTTGAGCAAAGATGGAAAAATTCAAACTGTCATTAAATAAAAGTGGTGAACCACACAAAAATACTCGGCTGGCACTCTCAATGCTTCCCTGGCACTGTAAACGCTCGCCTGGCACTGTAATGGCACTGTGATGGCACTATGATGGCACTATGATGGCACTGTGATGGCACTGTGATGGCACCGTGATGGCACAGTGATGGCACTATGATGGCACTGTGAACACTCACCTGGCACTGCATTTTTAAAGTGAAGTTTGATGGGAAGTAAATATGAAAAGGCACGGACAGAATCGCAAGATGCCAGCTTAAAAGTGGATTTAGTCAGACTACTGTTAAGCCTGAGCCAGGATCCTGGCTCAATAAATCCAATGTGTACTTTCTAATTCTAAAATGTTTTATTATCAGAGAATCAGGAAGTGCATGTTAGCAAGCTTGTTATTGTTAGCATTATGCTGATGGCAAAACTCTGCTCTGGTCTCTAAGAGTTGTGAAACGTGCTTATAAACTCATTGTGATGAATAATTAGGATGCTCTGAATGCATAAGGTAAGTGAGGGATAATTTTGGACCTCTGCAAACTGTTTAAAATGAACTACTTCTGTTTTTCACCTTTTTAAGACATAAAAAATAAGGTAGAGCTCCTTAAACAAATATGTACATTTTTGACAATTGACTATTAGGGTGAATTCTAAAAACCTGGGAAATTCTTTTTGCGTAACATTATTTCACAGATCTTATGCTACACAGTTGTTTACCACATGATTGCTGTTAAATCAAATCACAAGACTCTGCACTGACAAAGATCACATTTCAATCTTACACCAGAAGGACTCAAGATGAGAAAAGGTATATTTATTATATGTTTAGGCCTTTTCATTGTAGGCTCAAAAGTATCAAAAACCAGATACAGATCTATACTAAAATAATACTGATATCTTTATGGTCTTGAGCTGTATCTTTCACAAGTATAAGACACAAAGACTAGTATACAGTATGCCCATGGACCACTATGGAACCTACCTGGAACACTGAGGAATTACACAGATATAAAGCCACATGAGAATAGAAAACAAAGTACAACATTTAATGTAGAACATCACATTCTATTGTCTAAAGATAGGTAGAAGGTACTGAGAACTTAGTCTATTCCGTAGTATCAAAATCCATCTATTTTCTTCCGCTTAGCAGTCTAAGCAGGGACTCCCAGACTTCCTTCACAAACTTGACCCCAAAATACTTGAACTCCACTTGAGGCAGGGCCTTTTCCACCACCTAGGGAAGGCGCGACCTTTTTCCAGTTGAGAACCATGGCTACAGATTTGGAGGAGCCGATTCTCATCTCAGCTGCTTCACACTCGACAGCAAACTACCCAGAACCTCCTGCAGGTCTTGGCTTGATTAAAGCATCAGGACAATATCATCCGCAAACAACAGAGATGAGCGTTTCCCGATCCATACCCCAGTCTGGCCGCTGACTGCGTCGAGAAATTCTGTCCATAAATACAATGAACAGGATCAATGACAAAGGGCAGCCCTTATCCAACATGCACTGGGAACAGGTCTGACTTATTACTTGCAATGTGAACACAGCTTCTGCTCCATTCTAACCCTAACCCTTAACAAAGGGCCCCGAACTCCATACTCCCAGAGCACCCTCCAAAGGACACCATGAGGGACGCAGGTGAATGCCCTTTCCAAATCCACAAAGCACATGTGGACTGTGGCAAACTCCCATAAAGTATAGAGCTGGTCCAGTGTTCCACGACTGGAATGAAAACCACACTGCTCCTCCTAAATCCGAGGTTCGACTATTGGTCAGATACTCCTCTCCAAAACCCTGGAACAGTCCTTTCTTGGAAGGTTGAGGAGTGTGATCCCTCTGTAGTTGGAACGTACTCTCCAGTCCCCCCTTAAACAGAGGGACCACCACCCTGGTCTGCAAATCCAGAGGTACTGTCCCTGACTGCCTCATGATGTTACAGAGAATTGTCAGCCAAAGCAGAGATTTAAAATACTCATCCACCCATTCCTTCCACCATCTGACAACATCCTCAATTGTGACCGCACAAGCTGAGGCACGCTTAGAACACCAGTACCTGTCAGCTTCCTCAGAACCCAGTTCCAGAACCCAAGCTGTGCATGGAGGTGAGGCCAACTATATGTAGTCGACAAACCTCCAACCTCCTGCATAAGCTCAGGCTCTACCCCCAGCGAAGCGACATTCCATGTCCCCAGAGCCAGTTTCTATATCCAAAGATCTGGTTGCCAAGGCTCCAACCTTTGACTGCTGCCCAGATCTTTCTGCACTGGTCCCTTATGTGTCCTCCTGCAAGTGGTGGAGGACGACCTCATGTCATCTGTGCCCGAATGGACACAAATAACATGGGGCTAACATACATGACCATTCACACAGACAGTGGCTTCCTCTTTTCTGCATCACTCGAGGAAAAACAAAAAGTAAAACACAACTCTGCCCACACCAGTCCATCTTTCCCAATGGACTGGTGTGGGCAGTGGGCTTTCCAACCACCAGTCACTGAAGGTAACGCCAATCTGGGCATTGTAACTGACCTTGTTGTAGAAGTCATCATAAAGGGCTTCTGAACCACTCTTATGCTGCGTTCAGACTAGAGCAGCAGGGGTGATGAGTTTACATGTAAAATCTATGGTGGATGCACATCTAAGCCATTCTGCATTTCTGCTGTGCATATCTGGCTTTGACATGGCTTGTCTTGAGTGTTCACACACTGGACCCCAGAGTTGAAAGAGTGTTGCTGCCACGTCAACCAATCAGAGACTATGGTCCAGTAACATAACAACGTCATTGTCCGGAAAAGGAGAAAAAAAATCAGCTACAAATTAGCGGCAACTTAATTATTCTGGGCGCATTGGCTAGGATGAAGGCCATCATGGACCCAGACAAGCCGCTGCTGAGCCTGTCACCTTTGTTAATGGATTTTATCTAATAAATACACTGCAGCCACTCTCTCAACCTGGTCTGCATCGTTCACAAAGACACCGAAAAAAGAAAAAAAACAACACATCTAAAGGCACTGGCAGACCACAGCGGACACCCTGGACCCGCGTCAGGTATTTTTCTCTGAGTGTCCATGGCATTGGTTGGAGGCGTCTGCTCTCAAATCTAAAGGCGTCCAAATTGAGGCGTCCAACGCTGTAGTCTGAACGCAGCATTAGTCTGACCTTCAGGACCTGTTTGCCATAGGTGACCATACCAAGGACATGAAACCTCTGACATGATCCCAGGATCATTCAGGCACTAAAACCCCTCCATCACTTTAAGGTGGAGGTGAAATCCAGTTTGAAATGTTTGTATCATAACAACTCTACTTCATTATTGGTTGGGTTCACATAACTTCATAACATTTGAAACTTAATCTATCTTACATTTACTCATTCACAGGTGTTTTTATTACTCAAAAATACAGAAAACCATACATTCTTCTGTGAGTGGATTCACCTCTCCACAGATCTGACTGTAGGGAAAGCAGGGTTGTTTGTATGCACAATAAGATTCCACGGAGACACAGAGAGGACATTTGACACAGAGAGACTTTTCAAAATATGTTTGCACAGATCTAAACTACAGGTTTAGCAGTGTTTATGCAGAATGAGACACAATATTTTGTTTGTGGAGGAAAGGATGGTACTTCCAAAACTGCAGCCTTTGTGATTTTGCTGTGTCAATTGAAATAGTGATATCAGTTCTGTTGTGATGAATCTTGCAGCCCTACTTGGTCTGATGGCGTCACATCGGGATAGTATTGTGTAACATTCTAGGCAAAGCAACAAACTCTTCAAGCAGCATATTTTTTGGTAAATTTCACTTCAAATTTGAAAACGTCATGAACTTTTTATCACACTTTGTAAATCTCTGGTCTAAACTTGAGCCAGGACTTTAGCAGCTCTTAAACTGGGTCAGATCTGTTCCTGTTTAGTTATTGTCTGCCTTTGTGCTTTTGTGCCAAACACGTGAGTCTCACTCTAAGTGGAAACTCCAGACTTACCTTCCGGCATTGTTCCATTGAGCAACGCAAAAACACCCGCTACTGGTGTTTGAGCTGTAGTTCAAAACCCAAGACTAACCTCATTTGAACATTTTGTACATTTTCCAAGAGCTAAATCAGTGGTTTTATTTGTATTCATTTTTTTAAAGGGCCTGTACCACATTTTAAGCATGTATTTGAGTTAGTGATGGGACTTTTGGCTAATTTATCGGATTTAAATCTTTTGGATCAGTTCATGTCAAGAGTAGCTCAAAAGGCTGTTTTTATATTTATTTATATGACAGAAACCAATGTGAAAATTCATTTAAACAACAAACTATTCACAGAGAGACATGGCCAAGGCTCAGATGTGTTTAAATGGTTCAAACTGAGAGAGGGAGTGTGTTTACCATTTGAAACGATGCAGAATCTAAATAAAACACTACACTGCCGTAATAATAACTCAAAATCTAACTGTTATTATGAATCTTATCTAATCTTATGAATCCATTATGAATTCTTGTGTGGGCACAAAGCTCTGACTTGCTTTGCGTCTCTGCCAATTCTTATGTTACTCAGTATCATAATGTAAAGAAATCTGCAAGAAAGGGATGTGGTTCTTTAAAAAAAAGATTGATCCGGTTCCAGCCATTTAAAAGAGCCCACTCATTTCTGAATGACATCACTAATGTGAGTAAAATGTGGCCTGCCCCAGTACACATATACGGTATAAGCGGCTCTTGAGGTAAAAATAAATTCACTGTGTGCTGCCTGCATCTAATTGTAAGGAGCATTATTACCAGAGAACCGGGAAGTGCACTGTTTGCATGCTAGTTGGATATACAATAAAAAAAGTTAATAAATACTTTCTAAAAGTATTTTTGGCAGTAATTTTTTTTTTTTAACAAGGGCTAACTGTTAACCACGTGTGAACCAGGACTAAACCAGGATTAAACCAGGATTAAACCAGGATTAAACCAGGATTAAACCAGGATTAAACCAGGATTAAACCAGGATTAAACCAGGACTAAACAAAAGGACTAAACCAGGATTAAACCAGGACTAAACCAGGATTAAACCAGGATTAAACCAGGATTAAACCAGGATTAAACCAGGATTAAACCAGGATTAAACCAGGACTAAACAAAAGGACTAAACCAGGATTAAACCAGGACTAAACCAGGATTAAACCAGGATTAAACCAGGATTAAACCAGGACTAAACAAGGACTAAACAAGGACTAAACCAGGACTAAACAAGGACTAAACCAGGACTAAACCAGGATTAAACCAGGATTAAACCAGGATTAAACCAGGACTAAACAAGGACTAAACAAGGACTAAACAAGGACTAAACAAGGACTAAACAAGGACTAAACAAGGACTAAACCAGGACTAAACAAAAGGACTAAACCAGGATTAAACCAGGACTAAACCAGGATTAAACCAGGATTAAACCAGGATTAAACCAGGACTAAACAAGGACTAAACAAGGACTAAACAAGGACTAAACCAGGACTAAACAAGGACTAAACCAGGACTAAACCAGGATTAAACCAGGATTAAACCAGGATTAAACCAGGACTAAACAAGGACTAAACAAGGACTAAACAAGGACTAAACCAGGACTAAACAAGGACTAAACCAGGATTAAACCAGGACTAAACCAGGATTAAACCAGGACTAAACCAGGACTAAACCAGGGCTAAACCAGGATTAAACCAGGACTAAACCAGGACTAAACCAGGACTAAACCAGGACTAAACCAGGACTAAACAAGGACTAATCAAAGACTAAACAAAGACTAAACCAGGAATTAACAAGGACTAAACAAGGACTAATACCAGGACTAAACCAAGACTAAACTGGGACTAAACCAGGACTAAACAAGGAATATACCAGAACTAAACCAGGACTAAACTGGGACTAAACAAACACTAAACAAGGACTAAACTAGAACTAAACAAAGACTAAACCAGGACTAAACAAGAACTAAACCAGGACTAAACAAGGACTTAACAAGGACCAAACAAGGATTAAACCGGGACTAAACAAGGACTAAATTAATACTAAACGAGTACCAAACCCGAACTTAACCAATACTAAGCTAAGTCCATGCTGTTAGCATGTTAGTTGTTGTTAGCTTTAGCCTAATCATTAAATTCTGTCTCTGAAAGTTATGAAAAATTCTTATAAACTTTCATGCAATAATGTTTCAAGCCTATCAGGCATTTGAGTTTTGACCCTCTGAGGACACCATACACTGTTGTTTTAGCCCACATTTACTACACTTAGGTTTGCACATTTTTGTATATTTAATTATTGGCATTTTCTTTGCTTTGATTACATTATCTCACCTCCCACAAAGAGCTGCTCAGGGTAAACTGCTTCAACCTTTTTAAATGTAAGTAATCAATACTGCTGGTGTTGATGTTTTTCCAAATGTTCCATGACTGTGAAGCTCTTTAACATGGCAGTTCTCTCAGGGCACCTCAGGGCGTCTCAGGGCACCTCAGAGCATCTCAGGGTGACTCAGGGCGACTCAGGACGACTCGGGGCAACTTAGGGCGACTAAGGGCACCTCAGGGCGTCTGAGGACATCTCAGGCCACCTCAGAGAGTACACTCTACAAAGTGAATACATTTAATATCAGCACTTTTATTGGTTTCAGTCCGGGTTCATTTCTGGTTTATTTCTGGTTTATATAATTTTTGGCTTTGACATGTTTTAAGGTATTATGGTATATTAAATATTTCATGCCAATTATCTTCTGAAACAAAGTTATTTAACCTGTTAAGTTAATAAAAACTGGTTTACAGTACTGACAATTCTCAGTTCAAATTAACTCATGTTTGGATATATATGTCTGCAGTGTAACTTCTGTGAACAGACCAAATTGGAACTCAAGCATGACACAACTAAACAGGACCTAAACCAAGATGAAACCAGGAATCAAACAGGACTGAACCAGGACTAAGGACTGAGTCAGGATTAAATCAACACTAACCAGAATTACCATCACAGTGGCAGACATCTAGGAAACAGTGTCAGGCATGGAAAACTGGACTGCACCAGGCCCTGACATGATCCAAAACACTAGCTCCTGGTAGACCGAACAATCGCCTGAGACTTCATCCCATAAGACCAACCTGTGCACTGCCTGGATTGATTACAAGAAAGCATACAAGTCAAGGAGATGCACTACCCCCACTGCTGTTTTGCATAGGTCTGAATCCCCTCAGCCAAATCATCAGCAACACTGGCTATGGATACCGACTCAGAAATGGGGCCACCATCAATCAACTCCTCTACATGGATGACATCAACCTGTATGCTAAGAATGAGCGAGACATCAACGAACTGATCCACACCACCAGGATCTACAACACAGACAGTGGAATGTCATTGGGCTTGAGAAGTGTAGCTGGATGGTGACAAAGAGAGGGAAGGTAGTCCACACAGAAGGGGTCTCCCTCCCAGAAGGGACAATAGCAGACACTGAGGACAGTTACAAGTACCTTGGTATCCTACAAGAAAATGGCAACCTTGAAGAGGAAACAAGGAAAGCAGCCACAGCCAAATACCTCAGACAAGTAAGGCAAATACTAAGGGTTTAGCTCAATGGCAAGAACAAGACCAAGGCAATAAACAGCTATGTCCTGCCAGTAATCAGATACCCAGCAGGAATCATAAGCTGGCCAAAGGAGGAGATACAGACCACAGATGTTAAGACCCGAAAGCTCCTTACCATGCATGGCAGGTTCCATTCCAAATCCAGCACCCTGAGCCTGTACGTGAGTAAGGAAGGAGGCCCAGGACTAGTGAGTGTGGGAGACACTGTCCAGGATGAAACATTCAAGATCCATAAGTACATCAAGGACAAGGCCCCAACAGATGACATGCTCAGTGAATGTCTCAGACAGTGGAGCACAGAGGAAGAGGTGCTGGAGGAACCATCATGTGAGGATAAGCCCCTGCACGGGATGTACCACCGGAACATAACTGAAGTGGCTGATATCAATAAATCCTACCAATGGCTTGAGAAAGCTGGACTGAAAGACAGCACAGAGGCACTCATCCTGGCTGCACAGGAGCAGGCCTTGAGCCCCAGAACAATAGAGGCCCATATCAACCACACCAGACAAGACCCAAGGTGTAGGCTGAGCAAAGAGGCCCCTGAGACAATCCAGCACATAACTGCAGGGTGTAAGATGCTGGCAGGGAAAGCATACATGGAGTGGCATAACCAAGTGGCGGGCATAGTGTACAGAAACATCTGTGCAGAGTACGGACTGGAAATCCCAAGATCAAGGTGGGAAACAAGGTGCGAGAATGATCAAGCCAAGATCCTGTGGGACTTCAAACACAGACTGACAGAATGGTGATGGCAAGCCAACCGGACATTGTGGTGGATAAACAACAGAGCAAAGCCGTTGTGGTGGACATTGCAGAAAGAAGTGATGGGAATGTCAGGAAAGAGGAACATGAGAAACTCGAGAAATACCAGGGACTCAAAGAAGAGCTGGAGAAGGCCTGGAAGGTGAAGGAATCAGTGTTGCCTGTGGTCATCGGAGCACTCGGGGCAGTGACCCCCAAACGGGACGAGTGGCTACAGCAGATCCCAGGAAAACATCAGACATCTCAGTTCAGAAAAGTGCAGTACTAGGAACAGCAAAGATACTGCGTAGAACCCTCAAGCTCCCAGGGGGTCCCGAGAGTGGAAAAAGAGGATGAGATCACCCGCGGAGGGTGAGGAGGAGGATATATATATTCAACAGTGTGTCTGTGTCGGGTGCTGGGTTCACATAAGGATAGTTTATCTCCAGGTTTCACTGAACCGTCCTCACAGCTCTTCACATGTAACCAGCAAACATTACTTTGATTCAGTCCAGTTTAAATCATTAACGTATATAAATGTATGTTCACGGGTGAATGAGGGACCCTAGACTGTAACATGGAAATGCATAGTGAAGAGCTAGCCAAGCATGAAGCTAACAAAATCGTGATTATGCTAGCAAGGAGTTTGTGGGCTAGAGTCCTGATCTCTCTGAATGGAGTGTGCATGTCCTCCCTGCGTGTGTTTTGGAATGAGGGTGGAGGGGGTGGACAGGGTGGAGGGGGCAGAGCGGGTGGAGGGTTCAAATGCATGCTGGGTTGTCGGCTGGTTCACACAACTCTTTCATGTATCATTGGCTCCACTTGAATGGGTCTTATCAGTCTAATGGCTAAATGATGGGTAATGGACACACAGACAGACACAAAGGAGCAGACACAGAGGAGCAGACGCAGAGGAGCAGACGCAGAGGAGCAGATGCAGAGGAGCAGACGCAGAGGAGCAGACGTAGAGGAGCAGACGCAGAGGAGCAGACGCAGAGGAGCAGACGCAGAGGAGCAGACGCAGAGGAGCAGATACAGAGTAGCAGACGCAGAGGAGCAGATGCAGAGGAGCAGACGCAGAGGAGCAGACGCAGAGGAGCAGATGCAGAGGAGCAGACACAGGGCTTTGCTTCATAAATTTTGATTCTGAAACTAGAAAGTGAAATGTGCTTTTTACATGTTCATTCTTTTTGAACAATATATTTGAAGATTTCTGCAGTAGCGTACAGTCATTTTCCACACATAATGTGAATTATGATCTTGAACCCAGTCCCACTCTCTCATTTACCAAAGGAACATCAATATTAACATTCAGAAGACATAGAGGAGGTATTATGCAAAATAAATTGTATTATTATTATTATTATTATTATTATTATTATTATTATTATTATTATTATTATTATTATTATTATTATTATTATTTAACTTTCTACCATGTTTTGAAGTTGTTCCCTCATTAGAAACATCATTGAATTGAGGTTTAGGATGTCATCCATTCATGTTTGAGTAATTTGATCTCTGCTGTGCCTTATTCGAAACTTCCTTACGATTAGCAGTATGAACAAGCCTATGTCACCCATGCTCCCACATGACAATTAGCCATAAATATACAAAAACATGATGCAAAACTGAGCACAGCAACTTGACAAACCTGATGTGATGTGCAGTAGTTTCATTAGTGGGATGCAGCTGATTGTGTTGTGATAGTGCTCTGAAGGAGAGTGAGCAAAGAGCATCAAAAATTATACTGAAACTTATGAAAGAAAGAAAAAAAAATGCATTCGCATCCAAAATATGCAATTAACAGTTAACAATAACTGTAAATTACACTAATTATAAAGTTGGATCTGTGTTCCTTTTTTCAGGGACCTTGAAGACATGATGAGTGGCCCACACTAATAACCACAGCCTGTTTAGCCTTAAAAAGCATGTACAAAGACTTCATTCACAATGAACAAATACTTCTACTTAATTAAGAAGTTTTAAAATCCCTGTACCTAATTTTTACTGTTGTAAAAATGTGAAAAAACATTTAAACATTTAAACGATTTGAAGTGGTCCAAAGTTATTCCTCTCTTTCCTTATGCATTCTGAGCATCCTAATGATTCACCACGATGAGTTTATAAGCACTTTTCACAATTTTTAGAAACCAGAATCGAGTTGTATAGTCATGGTCATACTAAAATGTCAGACAGACAGACTCTCAGACAGTAAAACTCAAGAGCTGCTTCTATAATATATGTGTAATGGGGAAAGGCTCACCTTGCTCAAATACCTGAGAAATATCAGGTACAGGCCCTTTAAGTAGTTAATAAGTCTGAATCAATCAACTGGTAATGAATGAATTCAGTCTTTGTTCATGTTTATTAAGGCTTTTGTATTTGTACATTACACACACATATTTCTCATTGGCATTAAACAAACGAAAACATTACATAAATGAGGAAGCACAGAGATAAACTGGTCTAATCTCTTTGAATGACTGAAGAGCGTGACTCACTGAGCGCCCTCTGCACAGCCGCCGCTCACACAATACAGCAATACACTTGTAAATATTGAAGGGACATATAAATAAATGTGTTATAGAGAAAAACAGCTGGGGCCATCTGAGCCCATGTCCTGGTTTAACTCCTGTTCCAGGCTTCTCATTGAGGAGGTTGTGGGTTAGACTCCTGACCTCTGGTTTAAATTCTGTTTAAGTGGAATATCCAAGCTTAAAAAGTGTGTTTTTCCCTTTTCATAATAACTATACCTAAAAGGACAGTTTAAAAAAGGACAGTAACTTTTCTGGTATGTCTCCACGGAGATGTCATTACTTTGTCTAAAATGTTACACAGTATAACAATAAACATCTAGCTAGCATTTATTTTTCACAGACCTGATCTGAAACTTGGCCTGGTGACATCTCCATGGAGATCCATAAGGTTATTCCTATACTGTAGTAGAATATTCCAGCCCAAAACAATAACATCTCCACAGATACAAACAGGTGGTGGACCCTCTACCATTAAAGTTTCACAATGCACCCTTAACCTGCAAATAGAGGACACACACATAACAATTTTATATTTGAATTTGCCTTACTAGATCCAAAAATGATTAATTTTGTCTTCTTCTCATTCAATGATAGCTTATTTAAATAAATTTATCTTTAAAATAATTTCAACTTGTGAAATTAACTGATCAACAATATACATTTTGCATCATCTGCAAAAATAAACAACTTCAATATTTTAGGTACTTTACAAAAGTCATTCAAATAAACAATTGGTAATTTTGGCCCCAAAACAGTACCTTGAGGAATTCCACATTATGATAATGTTTTATGAAATGATACTGTTCCATCAATTTCTATATATTGAAGTCTATTTTTTAAGTAGCTTTTTAACCAACTATTAACGACTCCTCTGATCCCATAACAATCACATTTAAAGTAAATGATGGTCAGTAGTATCAAATGTTTTACGTAGATGAAAGCTGACACACCTGGTTCCAATGTCCCTTATTACCTGCAGTATAAGAAGCCTGTTTTTTTCATCTACTCCTCGAGTGTTTTTCATTGATACTACTTCAGTTAGTAGAAGCCTTTGGCTTTACAAGACGAGTTAACTTTTTTCAGTGTTTTTGTGCTACAATTGCTTGGTTCTGTGTCTAGGTGCCTTTCCCATTATTTTTTGGAAGCTGCCTGCCTGTCTCCTCGCCTGTCTACCTGCACCTCTGTACCCCCAGCCTGATACTTAATAAACAATTTAACTACTTACTAGTTGTGTGCTGCTTTAGGGGCCTTAACTGTGACAGTATGAACTGGCCACAATGGACTTAGCAAATCCGACAGCAGCTTCTAACCCAACAGATCCTAATCCTGTAGTTAGACCCATCATGAACCAGGGGGCTCTAATTGGACAACATGATCAAACTCTTTGCACCCTCATGGAAGGTCAGCAAACTACTAACCATCAGGTTGCTCAGCTTGCCACCAAACTTTAACCACAAGTCTCTCTCAAATAACTGCTCCAATTCAGTCTGCGCACTCCCTGCACCCAGCTGTACCAGCACCTGCACCAGTTGTCCAAGCCCAGTCCCCGAGGGAGTCCCATGTGCCTGATCTGGACCTTTATTCGGGTGATGTGGAAAATTGTGGAGGTTTTGTTCTGCAGTGCTCATTAGTGTTTAATCAAAGACCTATCACTTATGCTTCAGACTCAGCTAAGATAGCATTTGTTATGGGACTCTTACAAGGCAAGGCTTTGGATTGAGCCTCAGCTATCTGGCAGGGTAATCTAGAGACTCATTGCAGTTTTGTTTGTTTTGAGAATAAACTAAGGAAAGTTTTTACCATCCTGCCAAGGGCAGAGAAGCATCTAAAGTCTCCTGTCAAATCACCCGGGCTCACATAGTGTGGCTAAATACTCCTCGCTATTCAGAACACTGGCAGCTGAGGCTGGTTGGGATGATTTTGCCCCCCAGTTTGTGTTCCTCAGTATTTTGTGTGAACAATTGAAAGATGAACTAACTGTGAAGGATAACTCTGTTAACCTTCATTATTATTTTAACAGCCATATGACTAGATACAGCCTCAACCTCTTTCACACATCATAATCCTGTTGCCACCTGGGTCTCCACCCAACCATCAAGTCATGTCTCCTCGAACACTTCACCAGGTCTTTTGATTATCCAAGGCAATTTGGTTGAGCAGTTCAATTTCAATTTTCAATTTCAATTTCAATTTCAATTTTCATATTTTATTTCATTCATTAAAACAAAACAATCCGCATAACTGCATACAGTTTTACGGCTTTTGTACAATTTTGTTAAGTGAATGAAAGGGCACAGAAGGAACCAAAAGCTTATAATATCTGCCCCTCATCAACTCTGACTCTTATTCACTACATTATACAAAGTCAAACATAAATGTACAGCTACTTTACGAAAAACAAAAAACAAAACGCAGAATTGACTCCTATGGATGTCTCACGCAGGATAAAGGCTGGTGAGTGGATAAGGCATTGTATAGCCTCTTGCCCCATTTGGCCAAAAGAGGTAATGGTAGAAAGGCTCATCAGCACCCCCTATCTACTGGTGAGCCTTTCTACCCCCCCCCTTGCAACTTGCAGCCTTAATTGATTTTGGGGCAGAAGAAAATTTTCTTGACCAAAATTTGGCCTATCAAGCTGATTTAGAAACTGAATATTAACCTCCTAAGACCCAAGCTCTTGCATGACATGCTTTATTAATTTCTCTTTGTTATTTAGGCTGATTGGGACCTGATGAGTGTAAAAACAAAGAATTATCTTTTTACATTATGTAGTTTCAGAGAAAAGTGATGTAAATCAAATGTCCTCATATGTGGACGTTTTAATAATTTTGATAAAACATTTGAATAATGATTTGCAAAAACTATTTATTAAGACCCTGAACACAGCAACATTTATCCTGAATGTAAAAACAACAGTTGTGGCTCTTGGAACAATGTGTCTCGTGTGAAGTGCTGCTGACAGGTGCAGGAAGACATATGCCTTTACAAAAAATAAAATTAAAATAAATAATAATAATAATAATAACAATAATAATGAAAAAAATTTGCATTGTTGCTGCTCTTGTATGCTGTTCTTATAAAAAAAAAAAAATGCACTGTGACCTAGAAAACCCAAAATGTGTTGTCAACATATGTGGACGCCAGGTCCTAGGAGTTTAACGTGTTTTTAGGTTTGAAATAGACTAGAATTTCATACTGTCTGAAAATTCTCCAAAGCTTTTCGAACATACCAGCTGTGTAAGGAAAGGCCACACCTTTCCTTCTAGGTTCAAATTCCCTGATGTCCTGTTTTTTAGCTCTAAGAGAGCTTAAAACCTAACTTTCAAGAGACCTTTCAAACCTACAAACACTTTAAGACAGAAACTGTTTCACCCAAAGGACAAAACCCCAAGCCACAAACAAATGAATGTGGTCTACTTCATTCACTGTAGTGAAGTGCAGTGAGCGTTACTCTGGAAAAACTAAACAGTTACTCCATAAGCGAATGTACCAACGCCATCGAGAGAGCAGATCAGCGGGTCCTGAGCTGCTGTACATCTTAATGTCAAAGCCACTAACTACTCCTTTGAAGATACTGAGGTTCAGATCTTAGCCAAAGAAAAGAAATGGTTTGAGAGGGGGGTTAAATAAGCATTTTTTGTTAGGAAACACAATCCTTCCTTGAACAGAAATGGGGGCCATAGACATCATCTATCCCCTATCTATCACTTCATCTTCAGACACAAAACAAAGAAAACAGCTGAGCTAGCCAAGATGCTAATTGGCGAGAAATCACTCATTAGACGCTTGAATGACTATGCTAAGCAGGACTCAGGCACAGTGCACACTTAGGTTAGCACAATAGACCTAACCTACAAACAGAAACTGTAAACAATAGCTTCTCACTCCAGACAAATATAAGGCAGTGTCCACCAGTAATCTGACCAGAACTGGAGAAGTGGCTTAGAGTGATTAGAGGTGAAATGTCTTCGCTCTTACGACATTTTGTCCAGTTTTTTGGGGGGTATATCATTGGCACTGGGCAAGTGAAGCCAGACCCAGCAAAAATACAAGCAGTGACAGATTGGCTCCAAAGAATCTGAAGGAGTTACAATGGTCCCTGGTCTGGTTTCTATCATCGCTTAATTTGCAGTGAGATAGTAGCACCCTTAACCCAACTGACATCTTCCAAAGTCCAATTTGTTTTGTCCACAGAGGCAGAGCAGGTATTTCAGGAGTTCACATCTGTACCCATCCTCATCCACCCAGCACACCAGTTCATTGTTGATGTCAACACTTCTGATGCTGGGGTTGGAGCTGTGGTCTCTCAGCATTTACCTGCTGACCAGAAACTCCATGTGCTTTTTTCTCACATCACCTGTCATCAGCTGAGCTTAACTATTCTATTTGTGACCATGAGCTATTGGCTTTGAATCTGGCATTAGACGAATGGCAACACTATATGGAAGGGGCATAGCATGCATTTGTAGTTTGGACAAACCACAAAAAAGTGTCTTACATAAAGTCTGCTAAACACAACTTAATTCTCAGCAGGCCCACTGGGCTTTCTTTTTTTGAGAGACCCTAAACACTAAACACGATGCCCTCTAGTTTGCTTCCACAGACACTCCTGATGAGGCAGAGACCATCCTACCTCACTCCCCTGGTAGACTGAGTCATTGGTGAAGGACCACACAATCATTTGTTTGTTCCTCAATCTGTCTGTTCACAGGTCCTTCAGTGGGGTCATGCTTCTCATTTTGCTTGTCATCGTTGTGTTGGAAATACTTTCATCCTTGTCCATAGACATTTCTGGTGGCTTGGTGTGGAGAAGAACACAGGGAATACATCTCAGCCTGTACTATCTGTGTTAGAGGTAAAGCATCTAATCGACCATGAGCTGGCTGCTTGCACCTTTTACCTGTACCAAGTCGACCATAATCCCATATTGCCCTGGATTTTGTCTCTGGTCTTCCAATTTCTCAAGGTATCTCAGTCATCCTCACCTTTATTGACTGGTTCTCCCTATCTGTCTATTTTGTTGGTTTTCTGAAACTGTCCACAGCTTTTGAAACAGCCAACCTATTAGTCCACCTTTCCACCTTCATGGTTCTGTGAATCCTTGGTGCCTCAGTTAGCCTTTCTTCAGGCTTTCACCTTCAAACCAATGACCAGTGTGAAAGGCAAACCAGGACCTGGAAGCTGCTCTCTGCTGTGTTGCTGTCCAGAACCCATTGAACTGGAGCACTTATCTGCCTTGAGTGGAGAACAAACAACCCCCCCGTCAGGATCCTCCCTTCTGCTGTTCGTCCTGTTGTCTCCCCCCTCCTTCTGTGTTGTCTGTCATTCCTCCCACCTGGGCATTGGCTTTGACACTTAGTTACATCAAAGCTTCCAGAATTTCTTTTGCAATCTTGGTTGTTTTGAACAGTAATCCTACAATATACTGATCTCATGACATAATAATAACCATAGAAACAGGTGGTACACACTTGTAAAGTCCTGTATAACACAACTTTTGTGAACTTTAAGGCATGTTAAAGTATTGTTACCTCATCAAAAAAAATACATGAAGTTGTGTTTTGTTTCATTCACACATGTTTGAGTAACACTTTATTAGCCTGTCTACATCTCCAAAGCTCAAAATGCTCCGTTCCACATTGTGATGTCATGAAGTGGTAGTTTTCAAGTTAATAGCTGTGTTTACCTTTAGTTTAGTAGAGACTGACATCATTCCAGAGCTGGACTTATTCAAATGATTCTAGTGAAGGTGTATGGAGTTTGTAAGGACAGAGAAACACCTACTGTATCACATCATGACATCACAAGGTGGAACAGAGTGTTTTTGGTTTGAGAGAATGAAACTCCAGGTATGTTTCTGATGAGGAAACTACATTATAAAAGAGATCCGAGAATAGTGTAATACAGGCCCTTTCAAATACACTGCTCAGATATTGTAGAGGTTCTTTTCCTTTCTAGCTGCTTGTGTCTCTTTGTACCTTCCACTGAGAGCAGTGTGCTTGTGTATCTGAGAGATGCAGAGCGCTCCTCCTCTGGATCCTTGTGTTTATCTTTGCTCAAACTTGGCAGCACTTTGACATTTTAGCTCCAAACTTCAGTGACGCTGATGAGACGAAGCCTGACGTTCGCTTACGCCAATAAAAGTGCGCCAAAAGTGAAAAAGACAATTTAAGAGCTTGCTGTAACAGAGGGGAGTTTGGTGATGCTATGAGGCATGTCACGAGCAACAATGGAAAATCTCATACTCCTAGAATTTATAGTTTTACTTGTAATGAATCAAAGTTTAAGAGAGAGGGTCAGTGCTCTGTCAGTAACAGTGCGTAGCTTGGAGCAGACCTGAGACATTTTCACTATTTCTGATTACGATTAAAGGAACAGTACATGATTTTTACTGTCCAAAAACAAGACAGTGTAATTCCTCGTCCGAGAAAGTGTGTTCAAAACAGAAAAACAGAACTAGTTCATTTAAACAGTGGGCCAAAGTTATTCCTCACTGACCTTATGAATTCAGAGCATCCTAATTATTGACCACGATGAGTTTATAAGCACTTTTCACAACTCTCAGAGACCAGAGTTTGTATTGACAGTAAAGCTAACAACAACTAGCATGTTAATAGTGCACTTTTCAGACAATAAATCCCTTTAACTTGCTTGATGTAGATACAAGCTTTGCTCAACTGCACGGGTTTGGTTTTCTTGTCTATGAGCATCATTTAGACTTCTGTATTTGTTTTATTTGTTTGATACTGTTAAACCTTTTGTTTAGAGCCTGTCATCAAAGGTGCATCATCATTTGTTTGTTTTAGAAATTAGAGGTGCACTATGCAACATTTACCATGGAGGATGTTATTTCTTGACTGGGCATGTTCCTCAATATGGCTTTAAATTTATCTATCTTGCTTTTATTCAGTTGTATTTTTATGGCTTATTAACACCTAGAACATGCATTTTTACTGTGAATGGGGTCGCCTCTACGCAGATCTGGCTTGTAGCTTGGTGCTTGGTGCTGTCATCGGCTTGTCCCCGTTCACCAGAAAAGTTCCATAGTGCAAATTTAAATTATGTTGTAGCCTTCTGTTTCTGCCTCATGATCTCAAATGGAAAAATACACACACTGTTTTCAGTGCTCCAGACTGGCCACTAGCAGACTGTTAGTGATCTGTTAGCGGCTAATTACGTGATGTGTGACTCCTCTGTTTAATTCAACTAAATTCAAACTTTCTTAATTGACAGAGGTGTACTATGGAACTTTTCTGGTGAAGGCCCAACTTCTGTTTTATCTCTGCTGATATAGTGTTACTTTGCCTGATATCTTCCACAGTATGGCATTAAAAGTCTAATCTACCTCTATGGAGCCAGAAGGGCAAATTACAGGTCAGATCAGTGGAGAGGCAAGCTAGCACACAGTAAGAATACATGTGTACGGTTGTATGTATGGTTATTTTTCTTTTCTTTTTTTTTTTTTTTTTTTTACATTTTGCTACTGAAAAACATGGAGAAGCAACCATCTTTACTCTGAGCGGGCTTGCATCTCCACAAACCTTCCAGTTTGTTTCCATGGGAATGTTGTTTCCTTGGCCATAGTCTTCCTCCATATGGCATAATACATATCTATCCCCATGGAGAATGTTCTGAAAAATGGTTTTAACTTTGCTGTTTCCATGGAATGATGCAGTCGCTCAGTATCTCAGTATGGCATTAAAAGTATCTCAGTATGGACCCTTTAAAACTGCCAGCTTCACATGAGGTTTGGCTGATGCCTGTGAGTCCAAAATCTGTACAGCCCTGCTAAAAAGAATCTGGACTATTTGTGGTACTACTACTTTTACTGCTACTACTACTGCTACACCGTCTACTGCTACAACTACTAATACTGCTACTACTACTGCTACTACTACTGCTGATACTACTATTGCTCCTCCAGTATTCCTATTACTTCTACTGCTACGACTGCTGATGTATACAACAATACAGTTGACGCTAACCTTAATTAATTGTTTTTCTGAGTAGCTTGCATGGGGAAGGGCATCTGGTGTAAAATCTCTGTCTATACCAAATCAATGAATGACTATATTTATTTAGCCTGATCATTCGGACCATTTATACTATTTTTTCCAGAAATGTAAACCTCTATTCAACAAAATGCCAAAATCTCATGTCAAAATTTTGACAAATACTTTTTTCTATTTTTATTCAAAATCTTTATTAACTTGTTTACAATTAGCCAAAAATCTCCCAAAGGACAGCTTCTCCCCTCTGAGCTGGAGACATGTGAATGCTCCTCGTATCTCCTGCAGTCCACCTTAAGAGCTCTGGCCCGGTGGTGGCTCATATCTGGCCGTAGGTGGCGCTGTTGCTCCATGGATTGGGCCCTTGTCCACATTGACCCCAGCGTGAGGAGGTTGAGACTAAAGGTAGCATTGAGAGCTCTTGGAAAACGTGAATTTGCTGAGTGGCTGTCAGGAAGAAATTCTCCAAAAATGTGCCAATGCCGAGATGGAAGCGAATCTGAAATGAAAAAGTTTAAATATTTGTTTTGGGTTTTTTTCTTCTTCTGGGATATAGTATGAAATATACACTTGGCAAGTTCAAGCACCACCTCCTTTTTCCCTGTATGTCAGATGCCCTCCCATCCTCCTATATCCCTATATGTCAGATGCCCTCCCATCCTATATCCCTGTGTGTCAGATGCCCTCCCATCCTCATATTAAAAATTGTTAATTGCTATAGCAACCTAATATTTAATCATTCTGAAACCCATTGATTTCCATTTGTCAGATTTGTCAGATACTGTTCCACAGTACCACATTAAACATATCTAACATGCATTGATTAAACGTACTCTTGGCCTCATGTGCTTGGTCTCCATGGATATAAACAAATTTAATGTCATATTGTGGAACATTCTAGGCAAGTATTAGATTTAGTCTCTGGTTCATTGGTTTAGTCCCTGGTTTGTCCTTGTTTAGTCTTTCTAGTCCTGGTCTAGTCTGGTCTACCCTCCAGCAGAAAAGTTCCACAGTGTAGCTTTACAATTGCTGTGAACTGATTGTACAGGCGTTAGCATTTTCAGCTCCATGTCGCGGCTGACACTCTGAAATCAGCTTAGCTCTGCTCCGCTCCGAGACAGCGCTGCCATCATCAAGAACCACGTTTCCCACCCAGACTATCGGGATTATGACGATTTCAACACGTCTGGAACAGCTCAAGCACATCTGTATCTGAGATACTTTTATTTTATTAATGAGCTAATCTGTGCTAATCTACTTTCCCACAAAATGCAACCCATCACCTCACAATATACAACAGGATGATAAGTTATGTAACTGTTTTTTTTCCTTTCAGTGAAGGAAATTTGTAAAAAAAAAAAAAAAAAAAAAAAAAAAAGATTTATTATTCCTCACTTACCTTATGCATCCTGGATTTCGTAATTATTCACCATAATGAATTTTTTAGAGACCAAAGTGGAGTTTTTCATAACAACTAGAAACAGTGAACAGATTATCCTATTCCTGATTGATAACAGAACCCTTTATAATTAAATGTAGACAAAGCACAGTGGACTTATTCTGACCTCAAGAGCTGCTTATACCATTTTTTAAATTTTTTTTATTCAGTTCTGGTGAATCTTGATGGTTTTGATTCAGTTGCGGTGAATCTTGATGGTTTTGATTCAGTTGTAGTAAATCTTGATGGTTTTGATTCAGTTGTAGTGAATCTTGATGGTTTTGATTCAGTTGTAGTGAATCTTGATGGTTTTGATTCAGTTGTAGTGAATCTTGATGGTTTTGATTCAGTTGTAGTGAATCTTGAGGGTTTTGATTCAGTTGTAGTGAATCTTGATGGTTTTGATTCAGTTGTGTTGAAATTTCCGTTCTCATTTGAATATTATATTACAAACAGTCAGTTCATTGACCCTGTGTCTCTTGGAAACTCATCCCTTATGGCCGTTTGTATGGACTCCTAAACAGCAACCGTCTCCAGGCTAAACTCTGTGTGCTGTAGCGCGTATGCTAACAGCACTAGGGTTCAAAGGTCAAAGCTGCAGCGCGCCCGTCCCCTCCACACAGCACTTTTAAATGTGCTCTGAGCTAGCCTTTGAAGCGCTAGGTTACATCACTGGACAAGAAGCCGTCAGCCTCATAAAAGATCATGTGCTTTAGCAGCAAGTTGACAAGTTTGGGAGAAAGAGTTAATTTTCCACTGACTTAAATCAGAGCTGTTCTGCAAACTGGACTTTTTCAGATCTTTATCCATGTTCTAGTCATTTCTTCTCATTGAGACTCTGAAGTTGTATTTGGAGTTGTATTCATGTTTGAGTAATCTTTAATACACTATTTTCAACATGCCATTTTGCCGATCTACCCCCATTTAACCACCAGTACATGCCCACTGTGACTTCTCCAGTTTTATTTTCTTAATCGGTGATACACACAGGATTCAGCAGTGTTGTGTAGTGATGAAAACAAATTCACTGCTTGCTGGTGTGATGAGCAGCTATCCATACAGGGAGCTTTGTTGCGAGGATATTTACGGTGTTGTCAGCTCCCATTGGGCACGCAGTTTTCTAACACGGAAGTCAGTGGATTTGTTTCTTTTATTAAGTCATTTTAGGTGAATATTGGGATTTAAAATGGGTAAATTATAACAAAATGATCCACAGGTGTCACAGATTATAACAATAGAGAGACACTGATTAAAAGCTACGAAGTTCTTAGCGCATTAGCTTCATATTAGCAAGGTCGTAGGATTATTTATCTTTATATTTACTCTACTGATACTGGAGGGGGAGTATTTGGTAGTATTTGGTACCATTGCCTTTAAACTGAATGACTTGAGTCAAAAGTTTTAGATTTCTTTCCATAAGCTTTTCACAATAGTTGGCAGAAACTTTGGCCCATTCCTCCTGACAAAACTGATGTGACTGAGCCGTTGTGGCCGTCTTGCTCACACAGGCCTTTTCAGGTCTGCTCATACATTTACAGTAGGATTGAGATCAGGGCTTTGTGATGGCCACTCCAAAACATTGACTTTGTTATCCTTAAGCCTCTTTGTCACCAGTTTGGCTGTATGCTTCAGGTTATTTTTTGAAGACAATAACCATTTGAAAACCCATTTGTGTCCAAGCATTAACTTCCTGGCTGATGCCACATAATGTTCTTTCCTCATGGTGCCATCTATTTTGTGAAGTGCACCAGTCCCTCCTGTAACAAAACAACCTCACAACATGATGCTGCCATCCCCGTATTTCACAGTTGGGATGGTGTTCTCAGGCTTGCAAGCTTCCCCCTTTTTCCTCCAAACATAACGATGTTCATTATGGCCAAACAGTTCAGGACATGTCTCCAAAAATAAAGGTCTTTGTCCCTGTGTATTTGCAAACTGCAATCTGACTTTTTCATGTTTCTTTTGGAGTAATGTCTTCTTCCTGCAGAGTGTCCTTTCAGTCCATGTCGGTACAGTCCTCGTTTCACTGTGGATAATGACGCACTCTTACGAGCTTCAGTAGCATCTTCACAAGGTCTCTTGCTTTTGTTCTTTCGTTGATCTGCACATTTGAGACCAAAGCACGTTCATCTCTGGGACACAGAACCAGTCTCCTTCCTGAGCGGTGTGATGGCTGGACATTCTCATGGTCTTTATACTTGTGTATAATTGTTTGAGCAGATGAACGTGGCACCTTCAGGCATCTGGAAAGTGCACCAAGGATGAACCAGACTGCAAGTCCACAGTTCTCTTCCTGATATTTCCTATGATGTTACTGAAAGAAACAGTGTGTTTCTAGTGTGCTTCAAATGCATCCACAGGTATGTCCCTAATGAACTCAAATGTTGTCAATAAACCAATCAGAAGCTTCCAAAGACATGACATCATCATCTGGGGTTTCCCTGTATGTAAACTTCTGACTTCAAAAATCGTGAAAAAATGTTTCAAAAAATTCTCTCATTATTCTGGCATTTAGCAAAGAGAAATATTTATATTATAATCCTAATTGACCTAAAACCGGAAAAGTTTAGTCTGATTTCATGTCAGACAGTGAGAAAAAAAGCGTATGTGTTTTTTATTTAGTGTATGTAAACTTCTGGTTTCAACTGTATATAACTCCATGGGAGATTCTCTGTTTTTGAAGAAATCTCTAAACTTCAGATTCACAAATGTTGAACCTTGTCATTATTAGTTTGGAATTGACTGCACAAACTTGTCATATTAATGTTATGGCTTAAAGATCAACAATCATGTCTTTTGGGAGTTGAAAAATGGCATCACTTTCTGAAGCTATTGTGAAAAAATAATTTGGCTCTGGTTAAACTATAGTCTACAGTGTTGGTGTCGCTGAATGTAAACTATGAGTGAAGTCGTCATAACCCTGGTTAAGGACATTGGATCTCGTCTCTCCCCCAGTCAAAGCCTCCTTGTATGGGCCTCGTAGCAGATCTGAGCCCCTCTATAACTGTGCGTTCCCTGGTCTAGTCACATGCACAAGTTTGGTCATGCATTTTTGTATTTCTCACTTCACGAAGCGCCAAATCCTCCCTCACAAATACTTTTCCCTTTTCAGATATTTATAGACCATCGCAAAGGCAACTCACATCCAGGAAAGTCTGCCTTCAGCCGCACTGTAGCTCTGTTTGGTTTAAGTGTCACGGTAATAAGCAAAAATAGTAAAATGCTAAAATAATGACGTGCTGAATTGCAGGTACAGTCGTCAATGGCTGCTCAAGCAGCAAGACTTCCAAATAGTTTTACGTAGAATAGTAAAACTAGTATCGAAACTAGATACTCAGGTATCGATACAAAAAAAGTCCCATTGACAGGAAAGAAATGAATATGTTTAAAATAATCTTGAGCTGTATCATTCACAAATATAAGACACATAAACTAGTATACACCCATGGACCTCTATAAAGTCTACTCAGGGATTATTCATTCAAAAGATAGTTAAGGACAAATGACAGTTTGGACTAGCAGTTCAGAGTTCACAAAAAACCTTCCCTATTTCTTTTCTTTTTTTTTTTTTTTTTTTTGGTGAAGCTAGTTAGGCACAGGCAGAAGATGTGACACATGTAGAGGTAAGTCTATAACTGTTACTTAGAAATCATAATGTAAACAATTGCTTTATTTAGTGAAATGCAGGTTTAAAGTGTCAGTGTCTTTCTTGAGCCTAAACTGTCTCTGTTTGCTGATTGGAGTTTTCTGTGTTGACAGAGGCAGAGGGATTCACTCATGTATGTTGTGCTTTTATTTAAACTATGCTAAATATTATACTAAATATTACCGATGCACCAATACAATATTGAAAAGTTGGGTAAATGGGATAACAGTTTCCAAGATATCGGTTCAGTTGATATCCCATTTTGGTGCAATAAGACCCAGAATGTCCCATAATATTAAACTGTTTTTTTATGTTTAAAGAAAATAATATTTTCGATCTCTGCCCTGGTATCGGACAGTATCGGGTATCAGCAAATCCTTAAAGCCAAAGGACTGACATTGGCATCTGAACTGAAACACTAGCATGGGTGATGGGATTGATGACAGGCACAATCCACCAAATCATGTCAGAACTAGAAAAAACTGAAGATGTTGTGGTTTACTTAAGGTTGGACTAAACAGGGCAGGCTGCAGGTTGGGAGCAGGCTGGGAGGAGACTGGGGGCCAGTTGGAAGCAGACTGGGAGTAGGCTGGGAGCAGACGAGGAGCCGTCTGCAGCAGGGGTGTCAAACTCATTTTGGTCTGGGGGCCACATACGACTCAATTTGATCTCAAGGGGGCCAGACCAGCTCACAAAAGCTCACAGCATAAATACTCAAAAATAGCAAGTAGAAGCATTTGTGCAAAGAAACATGTAAAATATTTTTATTGAAGAGAACTGTTCAATACAGTAATTTTGAAAAAAAAAAAAACAAAAAAAAAACATTTAGAATTTATTAGTGCATGTGCAGATTAATACAGAAATGATTTGAACTCAACGTTCTGCACATAAAAACAAAAAAAAAAAGATCCAGACCTAAAATCAGCAGCATTTTACCTTTTTATTTTACAGGATTTAGTCATTCTTTGCTTTTGATCCAGAAATTTGGCATCTTTTAGCCTGCACAAGTGCATCAATATCAGGCATCATATCTTGAGTAGCTGCCAATTTCAAAATATCATGTAAGTGCCTGTGTGTTAGCTTTGAGCGCAGCTTTGTTTTATTAAGGTTCATTATTGAGAAAACTTGCTCACAAAGGTAAGTAGTCCCAAACATGCACAGAATTTTTGCAGCTAGCACTGTTAATTTAGGGTACCCTGGGAGAAGACACTGATAAAATGTGTCCAATCCCACAGACGCAAATTTGTCCTTTAATGTTACAACACACTGTAAATCTATTTTTTCAAGTTGCAAATCAGCAGGCACATCTGAAATTTTTACAGTGAATGGGGTCCGAAAAACTGCAAATTCTGTCTCGAGTTCGCTAAAGACCTGAAAACGTCTCTTAAACTCCCCTAGCAATCCTACAATTTTGTACGGACCAATGTCCGCTGTAAGGTTGGTCTCAAGTACATGTTTAAGACAGGGAAAATGAACAGGGTCACTATTTGCGAGCTGTGTCTCCCACAATGTCAGCTTTAATTTAAACGCACAAATGTTTTCATAATACTGTGTGATAATTTTTTTGCGCCCTTGCAACATTTTGTTCAAATTATTCAAGTGCTCAATCGACCATAAATGCAAGATCCTGTAGCCATTGTTCATTATGTAATTCCATTACAGGTTTGCTTTTCTTCATCATGAACTGTCCAATTTCTTCATGTAGCTAAAAAAAAAACGCTTTAACACCGCACCTCGGCTTAACCATCTTACCTTGGTGTGGTAAGGCAATCCACGAGGGATGTTGTTGTCACTCAGAAAGCAGTCAACCTGGCGATGATTCAGACCCCTGGCTCTGATAAAATTAACAGTTCGAACAACAATATCCATAACATGGTCCATTCTTAATGACTTGCAGCACAATGCCTCTTGGTGCAATTTACCATAAAATGTCCAAAAAACCTTGCTAGTTCAGAAATCCTTTCTGCCACATAATTCCTGGACAGGCTGATGTTGGGAAAAGTTTGTCGTTTCTCAGAACACACATTTTCAGCAGCCTTCAGCATGCAACTTTTGACAAACTCGCCTTCACAGTACTGTTTTGAAGATAATGCTATTTGCCTAGCAATCAGATAGCTTGCTTTAACGGCAGAATCACTAACCTCTCGCCTCCGGACAAAAGCAGACTGCTGTTTCTTCAGTCCGAGTAGCAATTCATTAATCTTCTGTCTTCTGAGTTCTCCACTGAAGTTGCTATATTTTTCGCCATGTCAAGTCTCATAGTGGCGTTTCAGATTATATTCCTTTAGCACTGCCACTTGTTGCATGCATACCAAGCACACCGGTTTACCATTAATCTCTGTGAACAAATAGGAATTAGTCCATTTCTCCTGAAAAATCTGACACTCGATGTCCACTTTTTTGTTTTTTGACAGAGACATTTCGCTGATTAGTGTGGTGTGGTGTCACGGACAATGACCAAAGGACGTGTTAACTACCTGCCTTAAAAAAAGCCCTTGGTCCACTCTGGTGAGAGGGAGTGTACATGAGCGGTGGCACGGACGTCAGTTCATGTGGCGTCGGAAAGAAATTCTAATTTTTATTATTATTTTAATTCTACAGTTAGCAAAAATAAAAATGGTTGCAACTAAATGGTATATTTATCTACATTTTTATGAGTCTTAAAAATTATGATTTATTAAAAAAAAAAAATCTATTTTTGCTGGGTGTATTTTTATTGCAAATCAGCTGAGGGCCGGGTCAATTCTGTAGGGGCCCGCCTACACCCCTGAATGACACCCCTGGTCTGCAGGTTGGGAGCAGGCTTGGAGCAGGCTGGGAGCAGGTTGGGAGGAGCTGGTAGCAGGTCGTGAGCAATCTGGGAGCAGGCTGGAAGCAAACTAGGAGCAGGTTGGTACCATGCTGCAGGCTGGGAGCAGGCTGGGAGTAGGTTGGGAGCAGGTTGGGAGCAGGCTGGGAGCAGACTGCGAGTAGGAAGCAGGCTGGGAGCAGGCTGGTAACAGGTTGGGAGGAGGCTGGAAGCAGGTTGGGAAGAGGCTGCAGATTGGGAGCAGGCTTGGAGCATGCTGTGAGCAGGCTGCGGGTTGGGAGCAGGTTGGGAGTAGGTTGGGAGTAGGTTGGGAGCAGGCTGGGAGCAGACTGCGAGTAGGAAGCAGGCTGGGAGCAGGCTGGTAACAGGTTGGGAGGAGGCTGGAAGCAGGTTGGGAAGAGGCTGCAGATTGGGAGCAGGCTTGGAGCAGGCTGTGGGTTGGGAGCAGGTTGGGACTGGCCCTCATGTTGTCAGATCCCTCCATAAACTTTCCTGGGTTTTAGTGTCATTGCTGACACTGCATTCACATAGACACCTGTGGTTGGGCTTCGTCCAGTGTCTCTGGAACAATGTTCTTTTTGAATGGGCTTATAGTTACGTCTGTGACCAGTGTGTAAGTCATGGCAAGTCTAGACTAGGTTCAAGACTTCAGTAGACCATTTGTAAACAGCCAAAGCTGTACTACTACTGTACTACTACTACTACTAGTTCTAGTTCTACTGCAATTTCACTTACTACTACTACAACTACTATTGTGCCTACCACTACTACTATTACTACTCCTACTCCTACTATTACTTCAATTCAATTTTCAATTCAATTCAATTTTTATTTTTCACAATGGTCAAAGTTTATTAAGGCATATACATACGCACACGTAGCAACATACACATCTACAACTCAGTGTTTACATGCTACATATAGAAGGGTATATCGTTCACCTACTCCTACTACTACTGCTATCCTTGTGCCCATCTCGTCACCTCTGTTAGACAATAGTTCTTCTGTTTTGCCGTTTATATAGCTTTGCAATGGACCACACAGCTCTGGATCATCGCTGGAGCCTTAGACAGGCCTCAGCGAACACTTTACCCCCAGGACGAGCTCGGAGGGCGGGCTTTCATGTCAAGAAGTGGGGCCTGTGGGTGGAGCTGTTCCTGCAGAGGTGAGTACATACAGGTCCTTTGTACTTTGTTTGAAAATGAGGGAAGGTTTGAAAAAACATTCTGAAATGATTTTAAGTAGAATGAGAAGCAAGAAAACATATTTCTGCTATACATCTTGAGTTTTTTAATTTGAATTTTGTGAACTATAGTGTCCCTTACCTTTTCTCTTGTCAGGACTGGTACAAAACATAAAAACATTTCTTAGGGAGTGTTGGAATTGCAGAAACAAAAACAGGCATCTTAAACAGTTGGACAGAGCAGACTCTTATTGTCACTGTAAGGGTAACTACAACTAGCATGCTAATGTTGCACTTCTCAGGCAAGTCTTTATAATCATATGTAGGCAGTACACAGTGGACTTATTCTGACCTCAAGAGATGCTTATACCATATACACTCACCTAAAGGATTATTAGGAACACCTGTTCAATTTCTCCTTAATGCAATTATCTAATCAACCAGTCACATGGCAGTTGCTTCAGTGCATTTAGGGGTGTGGTCCTGGTCAAGACAATCTCCTGAACTCCAAACTGAATGTCAGAAAGGGAAAGAAAGGTGATTTAAGCAATTTTGAGCGTGGCATGGTTGTTGGTGCCAGACGGGCCGGTCTGAGTATTTCACAATCTGCTCAGTAACTGGGATTTTCACGCACAACCATTTGTAGGGTTTACAAAGAATGGTGTGAAAAGGGAAAAACATCCAGCATGCGGCAGTCCTGTGGGCAAAAATGCCTTGTTGATGCTAGAGGTCAGAGGAGAATGGACCGAGTGATTCAAGCTGATAGAAGAGCAACGTTGACTGAAATAACCACTCGTTAGAACCGAGGAATCCCTCAAAGCATTTGTGAAGCCACAACACACACAACCTTGAGGTGGATGGGCTACAACAGCAGAAGACCCCACCGAGTACCACTCATCTCCACTACAAATAGGAAAAAGAGGCTACAATTTGCACGAGCTCACCAAAATTGGACAGTTGAAGATTGGAAAAATGTTGTCTGGTCTGATGAGTCTCGATTTCTGTTGAGACATTCAAATGGTAGAGTCAGAATTTGGCGTAAACAGAATGAGAACATGGATCCATCATGCCTTGTTACCACTGTGCAGGCTGGTGGTGGTGTAATGGGGTGGGGGATGTTTTCTTGGCACACTTTAGGTCCCTTAGTGCCAATTGGGCATCGTTTAAATGCTACGGGCTACCTGAACATTGTTTCTGACCATGTCCATCCCTTCATGACCACCATGTACCCATCCTCTGATGGCTACTTCCAGCAGGATAATGCACCATGTCATAAAGCTCGAATCATTTCAAATTGGTTTCTTGAACATGACAATGAGTTCACCATACTACAATGGCCCCCACAGTCACCAGATCTCAACCCGATAGAGCATCTTTGGGATGTAGTGGAATGGGAGCTTCGTGCCCTGGATGTGCATCCCACAACTCTCCATCAACTGCAAGATGCTCCTCAATATGGGCCAACTTTTCTAAAGAATGAATCAGCACCTTGTTGAATCAATGCCACCTAGAATTAAGGCAGTTCTGAAGGCGAAAAGGGGGGTCAAACACTGTATTAGTCTGGTGTTCCTAATAATCCTTCAGGTGAGTGTATGTGTACTGGGACCACACACATTTTGCTCAAATACATGGGAGGGAAATGGTTACAGTTCATTTAAATGATTAGTTATTTGTTTGGTTGTTTTCAGTCAGTCTCACACATTCACTGTGACAAGTGTGAAGTGTCTTGCCCAAAAACACAACACAACATGTATTAATAAGCAGGACCGACACATGAGCCTGTGCTTGGTTCCTGTTGCCTCTGGTTTTGCACAGCTCCTCCTTTGACACCAGCTGAACCTGTGTTTGTGCCCGTTGGCTTCTCTGGAAATGTGGAGACTTGTAAAACTGCACACGCTGTAAAAAACACAATATTTACTGTAATTCACTTTCATTAGCTCCATAAAATGGGCAATGGAGCAAAAGGTACCGGCCCGTGAAAACTGAGACGGGAATAAATAATGAGGGATGCAGTAGTCATTAAAATACTCAACAGGCCACTCAATTATACCACTGTATAGAGGACTATTTGACTTCTATGGGTATTTACTTCTATGGGGTATTAAAGAGGGGGTATTTGACTTCTATGAGGTATTAAAGAGGGGGTATTTGACTTCTATGAGGTATTAAAGAGGGGGGTATTTACTTGTATGAGGTATTAAAGAGGGGGGTATTTACTTCTATGGGGTATTAAAGAGGGGGTATTTGACTTCTATGAGGTATTAAAGAGGGGGTATTTGACTTTTATGAGGTATTAAAAAGGGGGGTATTTACTTCTATGGGGTATTAAAGAGGGGGTATTTACATCTATGGGATGTTAAAGAGAGGGTATTTGACTTCTATGAGGTATTAAAGAGGGGGGTATTTACTTCTATGGGGTACTAAAGAGGGGGTATTTGACTTCTATGAGGTATTAAAGAGGGGGTATTTGATTTTTATGAGGTGTTAAAAAGGGGGGTATTTACTTCTATGGGGTATTAAAGAGGGGGTATTTACTTTGATGGGGTATTAATTGTAACATGTAACATATTTAGATCACCATGTCTCATTTTATTGTTTTGAAAATGCGTAATACCGTATTAACGGTGTTTTATAAGTTTCACTTTTGTTTTTGATGTTTTTTTTATTTTTAACTAAAGGTGTCACCTCTCCACAAATCAAACCTATAATTTGACCCGGTGGTGTCACGTGCTTGTCTCTGTGGAGATTTGTTTTTATTTGAGATGTTCTGCACAAGATTATAGTTAGCGAGTTTCCCTCTGCAGTCCATGATTAATACAATAAGATAATAAATTAATACCAAAATAAGTTAATACCATACTGGTGATTAAATTACATTTCTATGGAAAAAAAATAAATAACATAGTGCAGCTTTCATTCAAACCATTTCAACTCATTAAGACACTGTTGTTTGCAATGTAATGGATAGAATTATTACCCCACTGCCCCATGTGTACACTGTGAAAGAACACTGGGTTAAACAGCATTCCCCTGCAGCGCTCATGCACGTGCCTGAGAGCGTGCACGTACCTGTGTGCATGCATGTGAAGGCCAGCGCTCCATAAATCACAGTATCTGCTCTGATCTCTTTAAGCTGTAACAACACTGGCCACTGCTGTGTCTCTGCTCCCAAAACCTACTTCCTGGATCTAGATTATCCCCAATTATTCCCAAACACAACACTACTATTTTGACTTGTTAAAATATCTTTGACCATTTCTGAGAAGGTGCAACCGCTAATGCTAACCTGAAGCTACATGTCCTTATATAGCCACGCGTGCTAACCTCACTGCAAATCATAAATCAAGGGTTAACGCTCGCTAACTTATGGCTAGTGTTGTTTTTAAGGGGGCTCCTGTCATATTAAAATGGTGGACATGCTATTTGTCTGGCATCACAGGCTTAAAGAGAAAATAGAGCAAGTTAATGTAGGGTTATAGAAAGCATACCTCAAGCTAACGGTAGTGTTTAGCAGATGGATAGCTCAAACCCTAGCCAAAACACATACAGCAATTTATCAGGTGAAAAGTAGAGAGGAGGCTTCTGGCTTTGTAGTTTATGGTCGAGTAAAAAGGAAATATGGTAGTCTACAACGGAGATTAAACTGGCCACTATCTTTAAAGAGAGGTATTTGACTTCTATGGGGTTTTAAAGAGGGGGTATTAACTTCTATGGGGTATTAAATGTAACACATCACATATTTAGATCATGTTACATTTAGCTCTTTGTGCTAAATCCCTCCCCCTTCAGAGCTCTATCACAACACAATCAGCATCCCACTAATTAAACTACTGCACATCACATCAAGTAGCTGTGTACAGTTTTGTATCATGTTTTTGCATATCTGTGGTTGTGTGGAGAATGGGTGATGTAGACTTGTGGATGGTTCTCCTGGTTACACCTGCATTTGACCCATCCTTCAGTGTCTCTGGGAGAGACGTGCATTTGACCCATCCTTCAGTGTCTCTGGGTTAAACCTGCATTTGACCCATCCTTCAGTGTGTCTGTCACGATCACATGACAGACACGAGGATTAGACGACTGTGCAAGTTTTGGGTTAATGGGGAAACCGGAGTACTCACAGGGAGAACACAGAAACTCCACACAGATAGGCCCACAAAACAAGTATCTGTTAGAATCCAGATTTCTGTCTTACATCGTAATTATTCACCATGATGACTTTATAAGCACGTTTCACAACTTTCAGTGACCAGAGCAGAGTTTTGCCGTCATGATAAAGCTAACAACAATTATCATGCTAACTGTGTGCTTTCTGATTCTCGGACGATAAAATGTGTTCTAATTAGATCCAGACAGTACACAGTGGACTTATTTTGACCTCCGAAACTGCTTCTACACTGTATGTGCACTGGAGTAGGGAACGCTCAAATACATGGACAAAACTGAGGTACAGGGCCTTTAATTAAGACTGTGCGTTATTGTCCAGATCCAGATGTGTTTGATCCACAGTGAAACACAATCGCCTGTTTTTCTTCTATGAGAGAACATAATGTTCCTTTAGATCATTTGTTTAAGTTATATCTTAAAGAAATATGAAATTGTGACGTAAATTTTGATCCCGCTTGTTTGAAAACACGTCCAGATCAAAGTTAGCGATAGACAGAGTTGAGCCTGTTATGTAAAGCGCTTTAGGCTGATTTTACCCACGATGCTTTGCTGCATATCTGCGTTAGCATCAGGAACATATGAGGCCATCCATCAGTGCTGTCAGCCTAGACTGTGACCTGATGCAAAACTCATGTGTGAGAGAAATGTCCCTCTCAGGCTGCAGTACAGACTGTCAACACAGGGATAAGGGTCTGAATATACATAGAGTTTTTGTCACATGTCCACTGCATTAGACCCATTTATATATATATATATATGTGTATACATTTATACATATATAAAACAGGCCCATATTTATGTTAGATATTATAAAAGGTGAAATGTCCTCAAAATGGCACCTATAAACAGGAAGTTGAAACCAATGAAAAGTTTAGTAGAACACCTCTTTTTGGGAAATGGTCAACAAGAAAGGACACAGCAGGAGCTGTGTTCGGATTTCCGGTAGTAAGTCGAACCTGTTCCCGGTGCTTATTGGACTCCACCAGGGCTGCTCTTTGTCACCGGTTCTGTTCATTATATTTATGGACAAAATTTCTAAGCACAGTCAGGGGCCGGAGGGGGTCCGGAACCACAAGATCTCATCTCTGATGTTTACAGATGATGTTGTCCTGATGGCTTCATTGAGCCAGGACCTGCAGCAGGCACTGGGGCGGTTTGCAGCCGAGTGTGAAGCTGGGATGCGAATCAGCTCCTCCAAATCCGAGGCCATGATTCTAGACCGAAAAAAGGTGGTTTGCCCTCTCCGGGTGGGTGGTGAGTCTCTGCCTCAAGTGGAGGAGTTCAAGTATCTCGGGGTCTTGTTCACAAGTGAGGGAAGGATGGAGCGTGAAATTGACAGGCGGATCGGTGCAATGTCTGTAGTAATGCAGTCGCTGTATCGATCTGTTTTGGTAAAGAAGGAGCTAAAGAATGAGTCAAAAGGCAAAGCTATTTACCAGTCAATCTACGTTCCTACCCTCACCTGGGTAATGACTGAAAGGACAAGATCAAAATGGCCGAAATAGGCTCCCTTAGAGACAGAGTGAGGAGCTCGATCACATGGGAGGAGATAGGAGTAGAGCTGCACTTTACCCCAAGAGCCACTCACCCATTCACACACACATTCAACACATTCACACACCATAGGACCCGAACCCTGGGGGCGAGGTGGGTGTCTTGCCAAAGGACCCAACAACAGCATTCATCTGTGGGAGGGGGATTCGAACCACCAACCTTTGGATCAACTGAGCTACTGTCTCCCCACAATCTCACCACAATCTCTCTCTCATCCTTCCTCGCACTTTGAACTCTGAAGTATATTTTGGCACGAGAATCTACTATAGATACTTTGCAGCCAATTTCATCAATATTCCCTGAGGTTGTGATGCTAACTAAAGACACTACTCTGTCAGAAACTCTATTAGATCTTTAATACCCCACAGAAGTCTTTATTGTAACATAGCTGACTTATTTGGAACTACTACAGGTGAGCTGATTTGTGCTGTTAAACAAGTCTCTCACATATAAAATTACAGTCACAAGCTAGCATAGGCCATGAGTTTACAAACTACTATGAGTTAGTCACTCTCTCCTTTTTGTTGAAAATCTAAATCCTAAACAGGACCATGAACACTCGGACTGATCAAAGGCTCCTGAACATGTGCTCTTTAAAAATAGGCTGTATTTTTTCTTGAGTTTTCAGACTATTTAAAAAACTTTTTTGACAGTGTTTTTTTTAATGTGTGCGTCACTGAACCTTCTACCATAGACATACATGTAAAACACCTCTAGTGTCATGTCACTGCAAAGTATCAGTTAGTATCTATATATTCCCTAATCATCATGCACAATGCTCAGCTTTTGGTGACTTGTGCTTTTCTCTCTAATAAAAAGCACATTTGGCCCTGTCTGACCATTTCAGGACACTTACTTAATCTTATCTTAATGAATTTCACACTGCCTTATGTAACATGTACTTGTAATGTCCCTGCTTTTAGTTTCCTCTCTAGTGTTTCAATGTGCCACTTGTTTGACCAGGCTTTTGTCATTTGAATTCAGCCCCAAAGTAAGAAAAACACATCAGCTGCCAAGACTCAATGCTTCCAACACTGGAGGTTTTACAAAGTCAATATGTGACATAAGCTTGGACATGTCTCTTTAATATTTTCCTTGTATCTGAAGGAGATGAGGGCCACATGGGTCAACGCTCAAGCACAGCACCAATTGTGTTGTTGGCATTGTGAGTAAAAATATTTTATATATATATATATATATATATATATATATATATATATATATATATATATATATATATATATATATATATATATATATATATATATATATATATATATATATATATAAACTAAAGGTGCACCATGTAACATTTCTGTTGGACGGTCTGCCATCTTGTTTCCATGGAGTTTGCTGTGTAACTGTCAGACTGCACATGTGTGGACCTGGTTTATGGTTCCATGTGGCCTATCCACATGGAAAAACTGACACAAAGTTCAGTGTCTTCTCGGTCAGTTTAAATAAGCAAAAGTCCAATGATTTTTTCACAATATCTTCAAAAAGTGGAGCCATTATTCAACCCCAAAGACCTGAGTGTCGTCAGTTGAAAGGACTTTAAACCATAAAATTAATATGACGAGTTTGTGGAGCCGAAACCAAACTAATAATGAGAAGATTCAACATTTGTTGAACTAAAGTCTGGAGATTCCTTTAAAAACAGTGAATCTTTTATAGAGTTCTATGGCATTCTATAGAGTTCTATAGTGTTCTACAGAGTTCTCTAGGGTTCTATAGTGTTCTACAGAGTTCTAGAGTTCTATAGAGTTCTTTAAGCCCCTGCTCAACATCTTAAATTACAGAATGTAAATGTGACTTATGGAGTTAAATGAATCTATCTTGCTTTATTTCTCGACCCCACCTTGTGACATCATCAAGTGGTAGACGAGCAAGGATTGCTCGTCTGTTTTTAAAGTCAGTACCTTCACCACACTTGGTCTCATCATTTCAGCTCTCAAACTTGTAATCTTGTTTTAAGGAATGACCTTGATCTCAAATGTCTTCTTGTATAAAAAGATTTGAAACATAGCTCTCATAATTTGTGTGCCAAGATTTTCATACTTAAATAAAAAAGACAAACTGATACAAGAATCACATTTCAGAACCTGTTTGTACAGATCTAAACTACAGGTTTAGATTTATATGTCCAACAAGACCCCGTGGAGAAACAGGGAGGGCATCTGACACATTTCTGAACATTTTTGTACAGATGTTTTCATGCACAATAAAATGTAAACTGTAAAATGTACTGCCTTTGCAATTTGCTGATTGCATCCATTCAAACTGTGATTTGGATTTGAATATAATTAATCTTGCACATTTACACACAGTTCGTCTGAATTCTCGTTGTTAGCTGTGCGGTCAGTAGTTGTCATTGTTAGCTGTACAGTCAGTAGTTGTCGTTGTTAGGTGTAGTTGCCATTGTTAGCTGTGCGGTCAGTAGTTGTTGTTGTTAGCTGTACAGTCAGTAGTTGTCGTTGTTAGGTGTAGTTGCCATTGTTAGCTGTGCGGTCAGCAGTTGTCGTTGTTAGCTGTGCGGGCAGTAGTTGTCGTTGTTAGCTGTGTGGTCAGTACTTGTTGTTAGCTGTGTGGGCAGTAGTTGTCGTTGTTAGCTGTGCAGTTAGTAGTTGTCGTTGTTAGCTGTGTGGACAGTAGTTCTCGTTGTTAGCAGTGTGGTCAGTACTTGTTGTTAGCTTTGTGGGCAGTAGTTGTCGTTGTTAGCTGTGCGCTCAGTAGTTGTCGTTGTTGGCCGTGCGGTAATTAGTTGTCGTTGTTAGCTGTGCAGTCAGTAATTGTCGTTGTTGGGTGTGCGCTCATTAGTTGTCGTTGTAAGCTGTGTGGTCAGTAGTTGTCGTTGTTGGGTGTGTGGTCAGTAGTTGTCGTTGTAAGCTGTGTGGTCAGTAGTTGTCGTTGTAAGCTGTGTGGCAGTAGTGGTCGTTGTTAGCTGTGTGGTCAGTAGTTGTCGGTTTTTCGCTGTGTGGTCAGTAGTTGTCATTGTTAGCTGTGTGGTCAGTAGTTGTCATTGTTAGCTGTGCGGTCAGTAGTTCTCGTTAGCTGTGTGGTTAGTAGTTGTCGTTGTTAGCTGTGCGGTCAGTAGTTGTCGTTGTTAGCTGTGTGGACAGTAGTTGTCATTGTTAGCTGCGTGGTCAGTAGTTCTTGTTGTTAGCTGTGCGGTCAGTAGTTGTCGTTGTTAGCTGTGTGGCAGTAGTTGTCCTTGTTAGCTGTGTGGCAGTAGTTGTCGTTGTTAGCTGTGTGGCCAGTAGTTGTCGTTGTTAGCTGTGTGGTCAGTAGTTGTCGTTGTTAGCTGTGCGGTCAGTAGTTGTCGTTGTTGGGTGTGCGGTCATTAGTTGTCGTTGTTAACTGTGTGGTCAGTAGTTGTTGTTGTTAGCTGTGTGGTCAGTAGTTGTCGTTGTTAGCTGTGTGGTCAGTAGTTCTCGTTGTTAACTGTGCGGTCAGTAGTTCTCATTGTTAGCTGTGTGGTCAGTAGTTGTCATTGTTAGCTGTGTGGCAGTAGTTGTCGTTGTTAGCTGTGTGGTCAGTAGTTGTCCTTGTTAGCTGTGCGGTCAGTAGTTGTCGTTGTTAGCTGTGCGGTCAGTAGTAGTAGTTGTTAGCTGTGCGGTCAGTAGTTGTCGTTGTTAGCTGTGTGGCAGTAGTTGTCCTTGTTAGCTGTGTGGCAGTAGTTGTCGTTGTTAGCTGTGTGGCCAGTAGTTGTCGTTGTTAGCTGTGTGGTCAGTAGTTGTCGTTGTTAGCTGTGCGGTCAGTAGTTGTCGTTGTTGGGTGTGCGGTCATTAGTTGTCGTTGTTAACTGTGTGGTCAGTAGTTGTCGTTGTTAGCTGTGTGGTCAGTAGTTGTCGTTGTTAGCTGTGTGGTCAGTAGTTCTCGTTGTTAACTGTGCGGTCAGTAGTTCTCATTGTTAGCTGTGCGGTTAGTAGTTGTCGCTGTTAGCTGTGTCGACAGTAGTTGTCATTGTTAGCTGTGTGGTCAGTAGTTCTTGTTGTTAGCTGTGCGGTCAGTAGTTGTCGTTTTAGCTGTGTGGTCAGTAGTTGTCGTTGTCAGCTGTGCGGTCAGTAGTAGTTGTTGTTAGCTGTGTGGTCAGTAGTTCTCGATGTTAGCTGTGTGGTCAGTAGTTGTCATTGTTAGCTGTGTGGCAGTAGTTGTCGTTGTTAGCTGTGTGGTCAGTAGTTGTCCTTGTTAGCTGTGCGGTCAGTAGTTGTCGTTGTTAGCTGTGCGGTCAGTAGTAGTAGTTGTTAGCTGTGTGGTCAGTAGTTCTCTTTGTGAGCTGTGTGGTTACTAGTTGTCATTGTTAGCTGTGCGGTCAGTAGTTCTTGTTAGCTGTGCGGTCAGTAGTAGTAATTGTTAGCTGTGTGGTCAGTAGTTCTCATTGTGAGCTGTGTGGTCAGTAGTTCTCGATGTTAGCTGTGCGGTCAGTAGTTGTCATTGTTAGCTGTGTGGCAGTAGTTGTCGTTGTTAGCTGTGTGGTCAGTAGTTGTCCTTGTTAGCTGTGCGGTCAGTAGTTCTCGTTGTTAGCTGTGCGGTCAGTAGTTCTTGTTGTTAGCTGTGCGGTCAGTAGTAGTAGTTGTTAGCTGTGTGGTCAGTAGTTCTCTTTGTGAGCTGTGTGGTCAGTAGTTGTCGTTGTGAGCTGTGTGGTCAGTAGTTGTCCTTGTTAGCTGTGCGGTCAGTAGTTCTCGTTGTTAGCTGTGCGGTCAGTAGTTCTCGTTGTTAGCTGTGCGGTCAGTAGTAGTAGTTGTTAGCTGTGTGGTCAGTAGTTCTCTTTGTGAGCTGTGTGGTCAGTAGTTGTCGTTGTGAGCTGTGTGGTCAGTAGTTATCGTTGTTAGCTGTGTGGTCAGTAGTTCTTGTTGTTAGCTGTGCAGTCAGTAGTTATCGTTGTTAGCTGTGTGGTCAGTAGTAGTAGTTGTTAGCTGTGTGGTCAGTAGTTCTCTTTGTGAGCTGTGTGGTCAGTAGTTGTCGCTGTGAGCTGTGTGGTCAGTAGTTCTTGGGTGAAAATCATAAACCCTAAATTTAAATGTATGAGTGAGTGCATGATTACACCTGTACTTTTCATCACGTTTTTGACAGCACCTTTTGGACAGACTTTACCTGTTCAAATACAAGCTATCATTACTACAATTAGCCTTACATGTCTGTACTTTGGGGAATCCTCTGGTTCTATCCTGAGGCATGTAAACAACAGTGTAATAATGACTGCAGTGTTTCCTACCAACGCACTGTTTTGGTGATGTAGCCTAGCATTAGCCTAGTGTTACCTGGAGGCATTAGATCCCTGAACACTGAGCTATTGTGTAGAACAGAGCAAAAGCTAACACGTGCTAAGCTAGACGTGTTAGCGACGGCACAATTCGATTCAATAGGACATGAGTTAGCGTTACAGGAATGTGTGTCAACAGTTTGGGGTTTGGAAAATAGCTTTGTACTGTTTTCTCACAATGCAGTTTTTACCTCTTTACATATCCATCAGATGTTTGTTTTAAGCCTGCAAGAGTAGCAACAAAACACATTTGCAGTTTCCGTTATCACAGTTAGGTAAAAAACTTGTTCTTAAATGAGATGTTATGTATTGCTTATCCTGTAATGTTCCAGTGTATGACATTAAACATATCCTGGATTTCCTTATTATCTTGGAGATAATAAGGATTTTTGTGAGGAGCAGAAAGGAGAAGTGGGTGAGCTAAAGGTTCACAAATTTAATTTGTTTTTATATAAATAGATTGCTTGTCTGGAGTGGGCAGGGTTTTAGAGGTCCAGAATTGGACCTTCATCCTATTCATTTATATTAAAGGGGGCCCATGTGAGGCTTCATCCCCTCCCCCTGAAATGTCTGTTGACGGGCCCTCCAGCCCGATACCTACCTGCATCTCTGGACCCTCCAGCCTGATACTTACCAAATTGACCTGATTACTTGCTTTTACAAACTACTGGTGTGTTGTGTGCTGCTTTTGGGTCCTAAGTAAAACTGACATTTCTGACGTTTCCGCGTACTTTTAAAAAGAGTAGTTTTTGCCAAAGTAGTGGGCCAAAGCACCGGTCCAGTAGCTCATGTACGTGCACATGCACTGTGTATGTTTCTGAGCCCTGTGTTGTCGAGAAGAAGATAGATGAGAAGAGGAAAAAGTGAATGAACTCTGCTCCAAACTCACAGTGAATCCGCCCTCAGCTTCAGTTGGACTGTGACAGACAGAAGTGCTGAAGCCTTGTCTGCTGTCGTCCTCACTGCTCCACACTTTTGTTTAATCCATAAACTCACAGAGGAGGATCACAGCAGGACTCATATCTGACTCACTGTTTAAGAGATATTTCTTCTTCTGGTCTTATTTTCTCCTCTAAAGCGTTAGCTCTGCTGCTCTACATGTAAACAAACAGCCCCGTGTAATGATGTCATCGCGCCGGGGCTCGTTCTGTTGTGCAGGTGTGAGTGTGGGACATAGAAATCTACACAATCGTGCTTGAACAGGCACGGTTCAAAAGGCCAAGTGCCAGGGCCACATTATTCTGTGTAAAAGCTGCTAACCCTGTAGTTTAGACCTGAACAAAATGCATGGGATTAGCTCAGGTTTCAGTCTTAAACTTAGTTTATGGTTAGCTTGTATCCAGTTTCTAGCTGTATTGGATTAAGATTTGGTATATTAATTAAAAATAGGCCAGATTTTTAACTTGTCAGGAAGCACTGACATTTGAGAGAAGAAGTAATCAGAACTTTAAACTAATCCAAGAATCCTATTCATTTCAGAACATGTTTGTAGAGGTGTAAAGTACAGTACCTCCCTGCCACAGCACTAGACTCACTACAGGGTGTGGGTATTCTGTGTCCTTGTGAGCTTAAAACTCCTCCAGAGGCTTGGAAATCTTGGTTGGATTTTGGCTGACCCAGTTTTTTTATTTGTTTTGACACCAGTCCGGGAGTCGTTCTCGGGTCACACAACTCATTTATTTCGATGTAAAAGCCTTTCGAGAGCGCAGAGGTGAAGATTTATAATGTGAGATATTTAGTGGCTGCTCTAATGGAATTGGATGCAGCCGACTTGAAATGCCTGGCCCAGAATGCACTGCTCACCATCTGGAGAGAACACATTCAAAGTGCAGTATATCGAGGAAGAAAATATAGAGAGTCAATGATAATTAGAGGTGCAAGATTAAAGATGCACTATGTCACATTTCCAGTGGAGTGTTGGCCACCTGCTTGTCTCCATGGAGAAGCTATTGTTTTGGCTGGAATGTTCCACAGTATGGCATTAAACTATTCTCCAGAAGCAAGTGACGCCACCTTATTAAATTCCACATGGATAAATTTAATCCCATACTGCGGAACATTGCAGGCAAAGCAGTAACATCTCTTTGGAAACAAGCCTGTGGTGGACCCTCCAACGGAAAACTTATACAGTGCATCTTTAACTGCAATAAAGTGTAAATAAAATCAAATTTGGAAGGTTGCCCAATCACTAATAATCCTGGTTTAGTCCTAGTTTTGTTCTGGTTTAGTCCTGGTTCAGTCTTGGTCTAGTCCTGGTTCAGTCCTGGTTTAGTTCTGGTTTAGTCTGTGCTGTACTATTGCATAAGTGAGTTGACATCAGTGTCATGCAGCACAGTTCCCTCACTTTGATTGTGACATGGTTACAGGTCTGTTCTGTGTTCTTTTATACTGATATGGTTACAGGTCTGTTCTGTGTTCTTTTATACTGATATGGTTACAGGTCTGTTCTGTGTTCTTTTATACTGATATGGTTACAGGTCTGTTCTGTGTTCTTTTATAATGACATGGTTACAGGTCTGTTCTGTGTTCTTTTATAATGACATGGTTACAGGTCTGTGTTCTTTTATTATGACATGGTTACAGGTCTGTTCTGTGTTCTTTGATTGTGACATGGTTACAGGTCTGTTCTGTGTTCTTTTATAATGACATGGTTACAGGTATGTTCTGTGTTCTTTTATAATGACATGGTTAGAGGTCTGTTCTGTGTTCTTTTATACTGATATGGTTACAGGTCTGTTCTGTGTTCTTTTATAATGACATGGTTACAGGTCTGTTCTGTGTTCTTTTATAATGACATGGTTACAGGTCTGTTCTGAGTTCTTTGATTGTGACATGGTTACAGGTCTGTTCTGTGTTCTTTTATAATGACATGGTTACAGGTCTGTTCTGTGTTCTTTTATAATGATATGGTTACAGGTCTGTTCTGTGTTCTTTGATTGTGACATGGTTACAGGTCTGTTCTGTGTTCTTTTATAATGACATGGTTACAGGTCTGTGTTCTTTTATTATGACATGGTTACAGGTCTGTTCTGTGTTCTTTGATTGTGACATGGTTACAGGTCTGTTCTGTGTTCTTTTATAATGACATGGTTACAGGTCTGTTCTGTGTTCTTTTATAATGATATGGTTACAGGTCTGTTCTGTGTTCTTTGATTGTGACATGGTTACAGGTCTGTTCTGTGTTCTTTTATAATGACATGGTTACAGGTCTGTTCTGTGTTCTTTTATAATGACATGGTTACAGGTCTGTGTTCTTTTATTATGACATGGTTACAGGTCTGTTCTGTGTTCTTTGATTGTGACATGGTTACAGGTCTGTTCTGTGTTCTTTTATAATGACATGGTTACAGGTCTGTTCTGTGTTCTTTTATAATGATATGGTTACAGGTCTGTTCTGTGTTCTTTGATTGTGACATGGTTACAGGTCTGTTCTGTGTTCTTTTATAATGACATGGTTACAGGTCTGTTCTGTGTTCTTTTATAATGACATGGTTACAGGTCTGTTCTGTGTTCTTTTATAATGACATGGTTACAGGTCTGTGTTCTTTTTTTATGACATGGTTACAGGTCTGTTCTGTGTTCTTTTATAATGATATGGTTACAGGTCTGTTCTGTGTTCTTTTATAATGACATGGTTACAGGTCTGTGTTCTTTTATTATGACATGGTTACAGGTCTGTTCTGTGTTCTTTGATTGTGACATGGTTACAGGTCTGTTCTGTGTTCTTTTATAATGACATGGTTACAGGTCAGTTCTGTGTTCTTTTATAATGACATGGTTACAGGTCTGTTCTGTGTTATTTTATAATGACATGGTTACAGGTCTGTGTTCTTTTATTATGACATGGTTACAGGTCTGTTCTGTGTTCTTTTATAATGACATGGTTACAGGTCTGCTCTGTGTTCTTTTATAATGGTATGGTTACAGGTCTGTTCTGTGTTCTTTTATAATGACATGGTTACAGGTCTGGGTTCTTTTATAATGGTATGGTTACAGGTCTGTTCTGTGTTCTTTTATAATGACATGGTTACAGGTCTGGGTTCTTTTATAATGGTATGGTTACAGGTCTTTTCTGTGTTCTTTTATAATGACATGGTTACAGGTCTGTTCTGTGTTCTTTGATAATGACATGGTTACAGGTCTGTTCTGTGTTCTTTTATAATGATATGGTTACAGGTCTGTTCTGTGTTCTTTTATAATGACATGGTTACAGGTCTGTTCTGTGTTCTTTTATAATGACATGGTTACAGGTCTGTTCTGTGTTCTTTTATAATGATATGGTTACATGTCTGTTCTGTGTTCCTTTATAATGACGTGGTTACAGGTCTGCTCTGTGTTCTTTGATTGTGACATGGTTACAGGTCTGTTCTGTGTTCTTTTATAATGACATGGTTACAGGTCTGCTCTGTGTTCTTTTATAATTACATGGTTACAGGTCTGTTCTGTGTTCTTTTATAATTACATGGTTACAGGTCTGCTCTGTGTTCTTTTATAATGACATGGTTACAGGTCTGGGTTCTTTTATAATGGTATGGTTACAGGTCTTTTCTGTGTTCTTTTATAATGACATGGTTACAGGTCTATTCTGTGTTCTTTGATAATGACATGGTTACAGGTCTGTTCTGTGTTCTTTTATAATGATATGGTTACAGGTCTGTTCTGTGTTCTTTTATAATGACATGGTTACAGGTCTGTTCTGTGTTCTTTTATAATGACATGGTTACAGGTCTGTTCTGTGTTCTTTTATAATGATATGGTTACATGTCTGTTCTGTGTTCTTTTATAATGACGTGGTTACAGGTCTGCTCTGTGTTCTTTGATTGTGACATGGTTACAGGTCTGTTCTGTGTTCTTTTATAATTACATGGTTACAGGTCTGCTCTGTGTTCTTTTATAATTACATGGTTACAGGTCTGTTCTGTGTTCTTTTATAATTACATGGTTACAGGTCTGCTCTGTGTTCTTTTATAATGACATGGTTACAGGTCTGTTCTGTGTTCTTTTATAATGACATGGTTACAGGTCTGTTCTGTGTTCTTTTATAATGACATGGTTACAGGTCTGCTCTGTGTTCTTTTTTAATGACATGGTTACAGGTCTGTGTTCTTTTATAATGGTATGGTTACAGGTCTTTTCTGTGTTCTTTTATAATGACATGGTTACAGGTCTGTTCTGTGTTCTTTTATAATGACATGGTTACAGGTCTGTTCTGTGTTCTTTTATAATGACATGGTTACAGGTCTGTTCTGTGTTCTTTTATAATGACATGGTTACAGGTCTGTTCTGTGTTCTTTTATAATGACATGGTTACAGGTCTGTTCTGTGTTCTTTTATAATGACATGGTTACAGGTCTGTTCTGTGTTCTTTTATAATGACATGGTTACAGGTCTGTTCTGTGTTCTTTTATAATGACATGGTTACAGGTCTGTTCTGTGTTCTTTTATAATGACATGGTTACAGGTCTGTTCTGTGTTCTTTTATAATGACATGGTTACAGGTCTGGTCTGTGTTCTTTTATTATGACATGGTTACAGGTCTGTGTTCTTTTATTATGACATGGTTACAGGTCTGTTCTGTGTTCTTTTATAATGACATGGTTACAGGTCTGCTATGTGTTCTTTTATAATGACATGGTTACAGGTCTGTGTTCTTTTATAATGGTATGGTTACAGGTCTTTTCTGTGTTCTTTTATAATGACATGGTTACAGGTCTGTTCTGTGTTCTTTTATAATGACATGGTTACAGGTCTGTTCTGTGTTCTTTTATAATGATATGGTTACAGGTCTGTTCTGTGTTCTTTTATAATGACATGGTTACAGGTCTGTTCTGTGTTCTTTTATAATGACATGGTTACAGGTCTGCTCTGTGTTCTTTTATAATGGTATGGTTACAGGTCTGTTCTGTGTTCTTTTATAATGACATGGTTACAGGTCTGTGTTCTTTTATAATGGTATGGTTACAGGTCTGTTCTGTGTTCTTTTATAATGAGATGGTTACAGGTCTGTTCTGTGTTCTTTTATAATGACATGGTTACAGGTCTGTTCTGTGTTCTTTTATAATGACATGGTTACAGGTCTGTTCTGAGTTCTTTGATTGTGATATGGTTACAGGTCTGTTCTGTGTTCTTTTATAATGACATGGTTACAGGTCTGTTCTGTGTTCTTTTATAATGATATGGTTACAGGTCTGTTCTGTGTTCTTTGATTGTGACATGGTTACAGGTCTGTTCTGTGTTCTTTTATAATGACATGGTTACAGGTCTGTGTTCTTTTATAATGGTGTGGTTACAGGTCTGTTCTGTGTTCTTTTATAATGAGATGGTTACAGGTCTGTTCTGTGTTCTTTTATAATGACATGGTTACAGGTCTGTTCTGTGTTCTTTTATAATGACATGGTTACAGGTCTGTGTTCTTTTATTATGACATGGTTACAGGTCTGTTCTGTGTTCTTTTATAATGACATGGTTACAGGTCTGCTCTGTGTTCTTTTATAATGGTATGGTTACAGGTCTGTTCTGTGTTCTTTTATAATGACATGGTTACAGGTCTGCTCTGTGTTCTTTTATAATGACATGGTTACAGGTCTGTGTTCTTTTATAATGGTATGGTTACAGGTCTTTTCTGTGTTCTTTTATAATGACATGGTTACAGGTCTGTTCTGTGTTCTTTTATAATGACATGGTTACAGGTCTGTTCTGTGTTCTTTTATAATGACATGATTACAGGTCTGTTCTGTGTTCTTTTATAATGACATGGTTACAGGTCTGTTCTGTGTTCTTTTATAATGATATGGTTACAGGTCTGTTCTGTGTTCTTTTATAATGACATGGTTACAGGTCTGTTCTGTGTTCTTTTATAATGACATGGTTACAGGTCTGTTCTGTGTTCTTTTATAATGACATGGTTACAGGTCTGTTCTGTGTTCTTTTATAATGATATGGTTACAGGTCTGTTCTGTGTTCTTTTATAATGACATGGTTACAGGTCTGTTCTGTGTTCTTTTATAATGATATGGTTACATGTCTGTTCTGTGTTCTTTTATAATGACGTGGTTACAGGTCTGCTCTGTGTTCTTTGATTGTGACATGGTTACAGGTCTGTTCTGTGTTCTTTTATAATTACATGGTTACAGGTCTGTTCTGTGTTCTTTTATAATGACATGGTTACAGGTCTGTTCTGTGTTCTTTTATAATGATATGGTTACAGGTCTGTTCAGTGTTCTTTTATAATGATATGGTTACAGGTCTGTTCTGTGTTCTTTTATAATGATATGGTTACAGGTCTGTTCAGTGTTCTTTTATAATGATATGGTTACAGTTCTGTGCTGTGTTCTTTTATAATGACGTGGTTACAGGTCTGTTCTGTGTTCTTTGATTGTGACATGGTTACAGGTCTGTTCTGTGTTCTTGGGAGCCCGTGGTCATCACAGGTGCAGTGTTGTGTTCTGTGTAAATGCTCTCCCGTCTGTCGTCTGTCCAGTCTTAGAACACAACATGGCTTCAGTAATGATATGGACCAAAAAACTGGAATGATTTTGAAAGCACAAAAATCACCTGGACCTGGTTCATATTTGAGTTTGTGGTTTTCTCTCTCACTCAGCTCCTCACGTCACTGCTGTAAAACGCGTGCCATTGAAAACACAACGTCTGAGCCAAATTTGAAACTGTTGCATCACTAATGATAATATTAGTCTGACAAATCGTGAATGTGGTCAGTGATTGTGACACCGGGCAAAGACACTATGTGCTTTAATGCCAGGGGAGCATTCATGTGCTCTATCACACTAGGGCTGTCAAAAGAGTCAAAACCACACACTAATCCAAATTAAAACTAGTATCTCAACAACTTTTTCACAAGTATCAATACTATAAAAGTGTCATTCACAATGTTGTGCTATGAGGTGTTTTCAGTGGATTTAAAGGTAAAGTGGAGTGTCTTGCTCAGTTACAGGGCAGAATGTATGCATGTTCATATATGGAGCAGATGGATTCATTGCTTTTGCAGTTGTGACTCAACAGAACCAGGAAGTGACATAAAGCTTTGAAACGAGAGTAATCTAAAGTTGTAGGGCATCTGAGGCAATGCCAGGGTGAAGTTTGTCCCTCGCTGGTACCTGTAAAGTGACTATAGAAAACGATGTATGTAAATATGTGGAGAGATAGAAATAAGTATAGATTTTGGAATTCAAATTGAAATGACTGTTCATCATCAGACTTTTTTCCTCTCAGTGGTGAAACTGGGTTTTTTTAAATAATGCCTTACACTTGTTATGCACTTTACAGGCTTGTCAAAGCCTCTCAAGTGCTACACTATAGTCATTATTCATTCATTTCCACACTTGCTGATGGTAAGTTACTATTGTAGCCACAGGCCCCGGGGTAGACTGACAGAAGCAAGCCAACCTGTGCCATCGGCCCCTCCGGCCACCACCAATCATTCACACACACACCACTTTCATACTAGGCAATGTGGGTGAAGTGTCTTGCCTAAAGACACAACGACAGAACTTGGTCCTAGCGAGACTCGATCCCCCAATCTTCGTTGGGGGACCCACACTCTAACCACTGAGCCACTGTCGCCCATGACTTTTTAGTTCGCAAAGCTCTCTTTCTCCCTCTTCCTATTTTCCTTCTGTCCTCTCCTCCCTGCCTGTTTCTCCCTCACTCCCTCCCTCCTCATGTTTCTCATTCCCCCTGTATATATTCAGCCCAAGTTTAGAATCTAACATGAGTTACAGTAGTCATCAGCTCGAGCTTAAATGTTGCCATAAAAGTCATCACAACAACGCGCCCTATGTTGGCGCCCCCTGTAGATTGCTGCACATCACACTAGCGAGCAGCCCATTTTTTTCATTTGTATCACCGATTAAGAAAATAAAACTGGAGAAGGAAGTGCATACACCACAATGGTCGTTTACGTCACAGTGGGCGTGTACCGATGGAGGTGAAAAAGGGGGTAGATCGGCAAAATGGCATTTTGAACATTTTTTATAAAATAAAAAAATTACTCAGACATGAATCACTCCAAATACAACTTCAGAAGCTCAAAGAGAAGATACGACTAGAACATGGTTAAGGGTCTGAACAGAACAGTTTACAGAACAGCTCTGACTTAAAGCGTGTACTGACTTGACGTGCAGTTACGCTCTCTCCTCTTCCTCTTCCTTTCTCTGTTTATCTCTGTCCTCTCTCTTTCTCTCTCTCTCTCTCTCTACAGATAAACCACACACTGTTCTGTTGTTTTACTCTGTCCTGATGAGTTTGTGCATGTTTTTATCATGTTTACATTGTTTACACAGCACGCTCCACATCCCTCCATCTGGTAAATAACAGTTCAAAGAAGAAAAGTGAAATATGTTCACAGAGAACTCACACAACACACAGCCCGGTCCAACTTAAAGAACAGACCTTTCTATAAAAGGAGAGGAAATATTTTTGACCCTGTAACCTAAAAAATAAACTACTGGAAACATTTTGCTTGTAGTATTTAGAAGCAATTTTATTTAAACGCACCATAGCTGATTTTCACAATTTTAACAGGTGAAAATCAGGACTAGGATCAGGACTCATTTGAAACATTTTGCCGTCTTCCAAAGTTTTTCCTCACTGAGTTTATGCATTTAGAGCATCCTAATGATTCACCACAATGAGTTTATAAGAATGTTTTACAACTCTCAGCGACCAGAGCAGAGTTTGGTCATTACAGTAATTCTAACAACAACTAGCATGCTAACAGTGAACCATATAACGCATTTGTCAGTGCTGCTCGTTCTTATTTTTGAAGATATATTTGTTTGTTTGTTTGTGCAGCCTCTCCTGATTCCTTTGGTTCCTCTGCTTCCTCTGGATTTGGTTCCTCCTGGTTCGTCTGGTTCTTCCTGGTTCCTCTGGTTCCTCCCGATTCCTCCTGATTCCTCTGGTTCTTCCTGATTCCTCCTGTTCCTCCTGATTCCTCCTGTTCCTTCTGGTTGCTCCTAGTTCCTTCTGATTCCTCCTGGTTCCCCTGGTTCCTCCTGGTTCCTCCTGTTCCTCCTGGTTCCTCTTGGTTGATCCTGATTCCTCCTGGTTCCTCCTGGTTCCTCCTGTTCCTTCTGTTCCTCCCGGTTCCTTCTGGTTCCTCCTGGTTCCTAATGATTCCTCCTGGTTCCTTCTGGTTCCTTTAGTTACTCTGGTTCCTCCTGTTTCTCTGGTTCCTCCTGATTCCTCTGGTTCCTCTTGGTTTATCCTGGTTCCTCCTGTTCCTCCTGGTTCCTCTTGGTTGATCCTGATTCCTCCTGGTCCCTCTGGTTCCTCCTGTTCCTTCTGTTCCTCCTGGCTCCTTCTGGTTCCTCCTGGTTCCTAATGATTCCTCCTGGTTCCTCCTGGTTCCTTCTGGTTCCTTTAGTTACTCTGGTTCCTCCTGTTTCTCTGGTTCCTCCTGATTCCTCTGGTTCCTCTTGGTTTATCCTGGTTCCTCCTGGTTCCCGTCCCTCTGGCTGATACCATGCTGTGGCTGGAACACGTCAGTGCCTGGGCAGCCAGCCAGATGAGCAGATGACTCTCTCTCTTTCTCTCTCTCTTTCTTTCTCTGTGTTTTCCCCCCCATCTCTGTTGTCTTCCTTTCTCTCTCCTTGCTCCCTTATTCTTTCTCTCCTTTGTCTCCTCACTCCCTCATTCTGTCACTCCTTGCTCCCTTCTTCTCTGTTTCCTCACTCCCTCGGTCTCTCTCTCCTCACGCCCTCATTCTCTTTCACCTCGCTCCTCGTTCTTTCCTCGTGCCTTCATTCTTTCTTTCCTCACTTCCTCATTCTCTCTTGACTCGCTCCCATGTTCTCTTGTGCCTTCGTTCTCTTTCAGCTCACTCCTTCATTCTTTGTCTCCTCTCTCTCTCCTCACTCCTGGTTCTCTCTTCTCACCTCCTATATCATTTCCCTCTCTCTTTTCTTTCACTTTTTTAGCCCTTCTCTCTTTCCATTCTCTGCACACAGACACAGACTAAACCAGGACTGAACCAGCACTAAACCAGAACTAAACCAGGACTAAACCACAAATAAATCAGCAATAAATCAGGTCTAAACCAGGATTAAAGCACGATTAAAGCAGGATTAAACCAGGATTAAACCAGGACTAAACTTGGAGTAAATCTGGACTAAACCAGGACTGAACCAGGTCTAAACCAGGGTTGAACCAGAACTAATGCAGTACTAAAGCAGGACTAAACCAGGTCTAACTCAAGGCTAAACCAGGACTAATCCTGAACTAAACCAGGACTAAACCAAGACTAAAGTTGGAGTAAACCTGGACTAAATCAGGACTAAACATGGACTAAACCTGGAATAAACCAGGACTAAACCTGGACTAAATCTTCACTAAACAAGTACTAAACCAGGACTAAACTAGGACTTAACCAGGACTAAGCGAGGACTGTTTAAATCTGGACCAACATGTCACCTGCCCCACACATAAAAGAGGGGGTCATACTCCAGACCTTGTAATAACTGACTCCCTCCCTGTCACTGGATTACAGGTGTATGATGTTGGTATCTCTGACCACCTGGCAGTCACTTTCACCATCCCTGTGCCCTGTCCCACCACCAAACCGACCCGACAAATTACCTTCAGGAACATTAAAAACATGGACTCCACTTCCTTCTGCCAACAGCTCCAGTTTCTCTCCCCCCATCTTCACTCATCAACCGATGACTTAATGGATTTTTACAATGCTAACCTTGCCTCCATCCTAGACTCCCTTGCTCCATTAAGAACCCGGACTGTAAATTTCACCCGCTCTGCCCCGTGGTTCACAGAGGAGCTCAGAGAAATGAAGAGGGCGGGCCGTGTCCTGGAGCGTGCATCCATAAAATCCGGCCTAACGGTGCATCAGTTGGCCTACCGGGAACACCGCACAACATACTGCAAAGCACTCACCAAGGCCCGGTCAGAACACAACTCCACCAGAATAAATAACAACATAGGTAACTCAAAAAAACTTTTCTCCACAATAAATCACATCCTCAATGCTCATATCCCCCCATTCAACAGCAATACACAACAATACAGACAGCAATAAAGACCATGGGCGACAGAGCCTTCTCAGTGGCTGCTCCCCGTCTGTGGAATGCCCTCCCAGACCATCTCAGGGCTCCACAGACAGTAGATGCTTTTAAAAGAGGACTAAAAACTTACCTTTTTACCTTGGCCTACAGCTAAACACCGGCTATTGTTTTATTGCTTTTACACCAATTGTCTTCTGTTTTTAATGTTAATTGTCTTCTGTTTTTAATGTCTTTTTTACTGTAGCACTTTGAGATTTGTTGTTCAAATGTAAAGTGCATTATAAATAAAATGTATTATTATTATTATTATTAACCCATAACTAAACGAGTATTAAACTTGGAGTAAACCTGGACTAAAGCAGGACTAAACATGGTCTAAACCAGGGTTAGACCAGAACTAATGCAGCACTAAACCAGGACTAAATCAGGATTAAAGCAGAACTAAACCAGGAATAAACCAAGGCTAAACCAAGGCTAAACCTGACCTAAACAGGTCTAAACCGGAACTAAACCAGTACTAAACTTGGAGTAAACCTGGACTAAACCAGGTCTAAACCAGGGCTAAAGCAAGGTTAAACCAAAAAGAATCCAGAACTAAACCAGGACTAAACAAGGAATAAACCAGGACTAAACCTGAACTAAACTAGGACTTTAGCAGGACTAACCAGGATTAAACCTGGACTAAACCTGGACTAAAACAGGACTAAACCAGGATTAAACCAGGATTAAACCTTTAATTAATCTTGACTAAACCTGGACTAAACCTGGACTAAAGCAAAACTGAACCTGGACTAAGCCTGGACTAAATCAGGACTAAACCTGGACTAGAGCAGGACTAAACGTGGATTAAACCAGGACTAAACCAGCACTAAACCTGGCGTAAACCTGGACTAAACCAGGACTAAAGAAGGTTTAAGCCTAGACCAAACCAGGACTAAACATGGAATAAACCTGGACTAAAGCAGGACTAACCCTGGACTAAACCTTCCACTCAACCTGTACTATAGCAGGACTAAACCTGGAGTAAACCAAGACTAAGGCTGGACTAAAGCAGGACTAAAGCAGCACTGAAGCAGGACTAAACCTGGACTAAACCTGTATTAAACCTGGACTAAAAAAATACTAAACCTGGACTTAAACAAGACTAAACTAGTCCTAAACCTAGAGTAAACCTGGACTAAACCAGGACTAAACCAGGGCTAAACCCGCGTTAAACCAGGACTAAACTAGGACTAACCCAGGAATAAACATCGACTAAACCCTGGACCAAAGCAGTACTAAACCTGGACTAATCCAGGACCAAACCAGGTCTATATCTGGACTAAATCAGGACTAAACCAGGTTTAGACCTGGACCAAAACAGGCCTATACCTGGACTCAATCAGGACAAAACCTGGACTAGAGCAGGATTAAACCTGGACTAAACCTGTACTAAACCAGGTTTAAACCTGGACTAAACCAGAACTAAGCATGGAGTAAACCTGGACTAAACCTGGACTAAACCTGGACTAAAGCAGGGCTCTGGAGCAGGGTGAGCTCTTCTCTGGGTCAGTGATTATCCAGTACTTGTTTCATGTACATCTGAGTCACATGTTATTTCTTGACACATATTAACCCTTAATGCTGCGTCCTTAAGACACAGCCGCTCCCTTCATCCAAAACTGTCAAAATCATTTTAACTCAAACTCTAATCATTACAACGGTGTTTGTCTAATCTGTGCTCTGTCTAAAATAAGACAGCTGCTGCCACCTTTGAGTTTAGATTTAATCCCACGAATCAAAGCAATAGGTCGACTCATTTCAAATCAAGTTTAAAATGTGACGTTCTGTTTGGAAGTGCTTTTTTACTTGGAGTTTTCTTGGTTGACAGACGCAAAGGGATTCTGTTTTACAACTTCCTATATTTCCTATAAAAAATACTTCCTATAGAAATACTTCCTGTATTAATGTACTTTTATTTTCATTTTTTTTCCCACAAACTGACACTTTACTGATGTAAAATCTCTGATAAATATTTAGCACAGGTACCATCCACCAGATCAAGTTAGGATTAGAAAAACACATGGCTCATTAGCTTTAGCCGGACATCAAAGGGTCAGAGGTCAGGGTGATGTTGGACATTTTGTGTCTAGGTTACTTCCCGGCAAAGACGCACTCCCTGTGACGCATGTGCAGGACGTGACTCATTCAAATACATCACTCAAGTCAAATCAGCGTTTTATGTCTGTGGACCAGTACATGTAATGGCTTTGAGTATTTATATTTTATATTGTGTTTTTTTAAAGGTGCATTGTGTAACTTTTTTGGGTGGAAGAGTCGCCCACTTGCCCGTCTCCATGGACATGTTATTGTTTTGTCTTTAGTGTCCCACAATGTCACACCGATATGAGGTTAACATGTTTAAATCAAATATAACTTTATTCTATTTTATTCTTAATGACAAAATACTGGACATGATGGACAATTATCCAATCATAAAGCAGAATGAGCCTCACATGACTCTCTCGTTTGGGCTGCACTAACAATGAGACTCAATTGTGATCCTTAAACCTTTTTTAAATATAAAAATGCAGGATACTGTTCCTTTAGTGTCATGGGACAAAACAGATCGAGTATAAAACGTGTGGACAGTTTTGCAGAGCCTGTCCTCTCTCTTTTGTTCACATTTAAATGTCATTACACCTGTGTGAGCCAGGCCCGCTCGTAAAACACTTTACTGTTCCTGGTAAAACTCCTCTCCCTCCTTCCCTCCCCCATTTCCTCCCTCTTCCCTTCTCTTTCACTCCCTCTCTCTTACCCCCCCTCTCACCCTCCCTTGTCCTTTCTTCTTCCTCCCTCTCTCTTACCCTCCTCTCTCTCTTACCCCCGTCTCCCTCTTCCTCCTTCTTCCTTTCTTTCTTCCTCTCTCTCTCTTACTCTCCTCTCTCTCTTCCTCCTTCTTCCTTTCTTTCTTCCTCCCTCTCTCTTACCCTCCTCTCTCTCTTCCTCCTTCTTCCTTTCTTTCTTCCTCCCTCTCTCTTACTCTCCTCTCTCCCTCTTTCTTTCTTTCTTTTTTCCTCTCTCTCTCACTCCCCTCTCCCCCTCTCTTTCTCTGCGTTTGCTCTAAAATACTGAGGAGAAATGACGCAGACACAGGTGCTGACATCACACACCAGATGCCCTACCGTCCAGCCACATTACTGTTACTGGAGTGGCCAAGTACCTTGCTCAGCGACACAAAAACAGTGTGAGTGCAGATCAGAGCAGCCTCACTTCACTACCTACATCACACAAATCTCATGTAGTTCTACTTATTGCATTTTTAACCCTTATATTTTGTTACATGGATTAAAGGTGTTATTGCTTTGACTGAAATGTTCCATAACAAGGCATTAAAAAAAGCTATGTCACATTTATTCAGTCATGTGTTCTGTTGCTCAAAATATCTTGAGGAAATTGCACTGTTCTGACAGGGAGTGAGCTCGCCTCTCCACTGTTCTAATCTGTAATTTGTGTCCTGGTGTCCACATGTAAGATTAATGCCATACTGTGCGGCATTTCAGACAAAGAAATAAGATCTCCATGGAGACAAGCAGGTGTCAGACCCTTTACCAAAAAAGTTACATAAAATGAATGATGTTTTATCATGTTAATCTTATGGTCTAAAGTCCTCTCAACTGATGACACTCCATAAACAGCACTCCCAGAGGTCAAAGGTCACCCCTCTTCCTGTCATGTCTGGGGTCACAGAGCAGATGGGGTTCACTATTAAAAACACAGATGTAGAAATGTATGCTACAAGTACAGTATTATTGAACAAAGTAAATCTTAAAGCTACAGTATGTAACTTTCTTTCTTAAAACCATGATTTGGAGCAGGAGGATGAACTGAACCCAGAGCACAGTGAGGAGCAGAACCCAGAGCACAGTGAGGAGCAGAGCACAGTGAGGTACAGAACCCAGAGCACAGTGAGGAGCAGAGCGCAGGGAGGAGCAGAGCGCAGGGAGGAGCAGAGCACAGTGAGGAGCAGAGCACAGTGAGGAGCAGAGCACAGTGAGGAGCAGAGTGCAGTGAGGAGCAGAGCACAGGGAGGAGCAGAGCACAGGGAGGAGCAGAGCACAGGGAGGAGCAGAGCACAGGGAGGAGCAGAGCACAGGAATGTACACTCCGGAGGGACCAGTGCGTCACTGCTGTCTGTGTCCTCCCGGAGTATGGGAAATGAGTAAAGTCCAGGGAGTAGACAGTAGAAGAGGAAGACTGTGGACTGTTGAACAAGGATAACACCCAACATGATGTGATGAAGCAACAGGAGGACAAGGCAAGGCAAGGCACGTTTATTTGTATAGCACAATTCGTACACAAGGTAATTCAAAGTGCTTTACAGAATAAGAAAGACATTAAAATCACACAAATCAAAACATAAATAATCACAAATAATCATCATAAAATTTACATTAAAAGAGAAGAGTGCAGAATAAAAATCTTTCAGTCGTATGCACAGCTAAACAGAACTGTTTTGAGCCTGGATTTAAACATTGTCAAAGTAGAGGCCTGTCTCACATCTTCAGGAAGATTGTTCCAAGTTTTAGCTGCATAAAACTGAAACGCTGATTCCCCATGTTTAGTCCTGACTCTGGACACCAGCAGGAGGCCGGTCCCTGAAGTCCTCAAATTGCGAGATGGTTCATGTGGCACTAACATGTCAGAGATGTACTTTGGACCTAGGCCATGGAGAGACTTATACACAAGCAGAGCTGCTTTAAAGTCTATTCTTTGAGCTACAGGAAGCCAGTGCAGAGACCTGAGCACAGGACTTATGTGCTCATACTTCCTGGTTCTAGTCAGGACCCGAGCAGCAGCGTTCTGGATGTACTGCAGCTGTGTTAAGGCTCGTTTGGAGAGGCCAGTGAGCAGGACGTTACAGTAGTTTAACCTACTGGAGACAAATGCAGGATAAGTCTCTCCAAGTCTGGTTTTGACAGTATACCTTTGATTTTTGCAATGTTTTTTAGGTGGTAAAATGCTGCAGATGTTATTGATTTGATGTGGCTGTTAAAGTTCAAGTCTGAGTCCATTATTACCCCTAGATTTCTAGCCTGATTTGAAGGTTTTAGAGAGAGAGACTGGAGGTGACTGCTGACACTTTCTCTATGTTTCTGTGGGCCAAAGATGATGACTTCAGTCTTGTCTGAGTTTAGCAGAAGAAAGTTGTTTTTCCTCCACACACTGATCTGTTGGATGCAGTGGCAGAGTGAATCCACTGGTCCATATTCACCTGCTGCAGTGAGACATAGATCTGAGTGTCATCTGCATAGTTGTGGTAAGACACATTATTGCTGCGTAATAACTGGCCTAACGGCAGCATGTAGAGATTGAACAGCAGGGGTCCCAGGATTGAACCCTGGGGCACCCCACAGGTCAGGGACATTTTATCTGATATACATTTTCCAATTTCAACAAAGTACTCCCTGTTTTCTAAATAGGACTTGAACCAGTTTAGTGCCGTACCAGAGATGCCCTCCCAGTCCCCTAGTCTCTGTAAGAGGATCTCATGATCCACAGTGTCAAAGGCAACACTCAGATCTAACAGGATCAAGACTGAGACTTTGCCTGCATCAGTGTTCAGGCGGATGTCATTTGTCACCTTGATAAGAGCAGTCTCAGTGCTGTGGTGGGGTCTAAAACCTGATTGGAAAACATCAAAGGAGTTGTTCATTTCGAGGAAGTTAATAAGCTGTTGGTAAACAACTTTTTCAAGGACTTTGCCTAAAAACGGCAGATTTGAGATCGGTCGATAATTGTTCAATTACACACAACATGATGTGATGAAGCAACAGGAGGACAACACACAACATGATGTGCTGAAGCAACAGTCAAGAGGACAACACCCAACATGATCATGAGGAACTAAAACTTATCTTCTGTACCATTTTCAGAAAAAGAAAAAAAAAATGCTCCCAAAAAGTAAAAATGAATGTGCTTTTTTCAGTTGTTTTTTTTTTTACTCAAATTAACTACTACTACGACTACTGCTATTACTATTACTACTACTACTACTACTACTACTATACTACTACTACTACTACTACTACTGCTACTACTACTACTACTACTACTACTACTACTATTACTACTACTACTACTACTACTACACTTCTAGTACTACATCCAATCAGCAAGAAAGGCATGGAGACACAGAGACATTTTCCAAACCCTCCACAGAAAATACAGTTAATTAATTGTTATGTTACACACTGAAATCTCTCCCTCTAGTCTCTCTCTAGTCTCTGTATAGTCACTCTATAGTCTCTCTATAGTTTCTGTATAGTCTCTGTCTAGTCTCTCTCTAGTAGCTCTATAGTCTCTATAGTCTCTGTTTAATACTTGTATAGTCAATTCATAGTCTCTCTATAGTCTCTCTATAGTGTCTCTCTAGTTACTCTATAGTCTCTCTATAGTCTCTGTTTTGTATCTCTATAGTCTCTGTATAGTATCTGTATAGTCTCTCTTTAGTCTCAGTACAGTCTCTCTCTAGTCTCTCTCTTGCAGCTCTCTAGTCTCTATAGTCTCTGTATAATCTCTCTATAGTCTCTGTATAATGTCTGTATAGTCTCTTAATAGTCTGTCTATAGTCTCTCTATAATGTCTCTCTAGTCACTCTATAGTCTTTCTATAGTATCTGTATAGTCTCTATATAGTCTCTCTGTAATCTCTGTATAGTCTCTGTATAGTCTCTCAATAGTCTCTCTATAGTCTCTGTATATTCTATCTATAGTTGCTCTATAGTCTCTTTTTAGTCGCTCTATAGTCTCTGTATAGTCTCTCTATAGTATCTCTATAGTGTATAATTGCTTTATATCTCTGTATATTCTCTGTATAGCCTCTGTATAGTCTCCGTATAGTCTCTGTATAGGCTCTCTATAGTCTCTCTATATTTGCTCTATAGTGTCTCTATAGTCGGTCTATAGTCTCTCTGTAGTCGCTTTATAGTCTCTGTAAAGTCGCTCTATAGTCTCTGTATAGTCTCTCTAAAGCCTCTCTATAGTTGCTCTATAGTGTCTCTATAGTCGCTCAATAGTCTCTGTATAGTCTCTCTGTAATTGCTTTATAGTCTCTGTGTAGTCGCTCAATAGTCTCTGTATAGTCTCTCTGTAATCGCTTTATAGTCTCTGTGTAGTCGCTCTATAGTCTCTGTATAGTTTCTCTGTAGTGGCTCTATAGTCTCTGTATAGTTTCTCTGTAGTTGCTCTATAGTCTCTGTATAGTTTCTCTGTAGTGGCTCTATAGTCTCTGTATAGTTTCTCTGTAGTTGCTCTATAGTCTCTGTATAGTTTCTCTGTAGTGGCTCTATAGTCTCTCTATAGTCGCTCTATAGTTGCCCTATAGTGTCTCTATAGTCGCTCTATAGTCTCTGTATAGTCTCTATGTAGCTGCTTTATAGTCTCTGTATAGTCGTTCTATAGTCTTTGTATAGTCTCTCTAGTATAGTATATGTAACTGACAAAACTGTCCAAGAGATCATCACCAGTCTGAGTTCATCTACATGCTGCCTCCATGTGTTACCCACTAACACCCACAGTCTGAGCTCAATAGTTTGCTGTCATCCCTCACTCACGTAGTTAACATGTCACTTCAATCTGGAACATTCCCAAGAGCTTTGAAAACTGTGGTAATCAAACCTCTCCTAAAGAAAAGCAGTCTTGATGCCACGATATTGAACAATTACTGACCAATCTCAAATCTGCCGTTTCTAGGCAAAGTCCTCGAAAATGTTGTTTACCAACAGTTTATTAACTTTCTCCAAATGAACAACTCCTTTGATGTTTTCCAGTCAGGTTTTAGATCCACCACAGCACTGAGACGGCTCTTATCAAGGTGACAAATGACATCCGCCTGAACACTGATGCAGGCAAAGTCTCAGTCTTGATCCTGTTAGATCTGAGTGTTGCCTTTGACACTGTGGATCATGAGATCCTCTTACAGAGACTAGGGGACTGGGAGGGCATCTCTGGTATGGCACTAAACTGGTTCAAGTCCTATCTAGAAAACAAGGAGTACTTTGTTGAAATTGGAAAATGTGTCTCAGATAAAATATCCCTGACCTGTGGGGTGCCCCAGGGGTCAAACCTGGGACCCCTGTTGTTCATTCTCTACATGCTGCCGTTAGGCCAGCTAATACATAGCAATAATGTGTCCTACCACAACTCTGCAGACGACACTCAGATCTATGTCTCACTGCAGCAGGTGAATATGGACCAGTGGACTCACTCACTGCATCAACAGATCAGTGTGTGGAGGAAAAACAACTTTCTCCAGCTGAACTCGGACAAGACTCAAGCCATAGTCTTTGGCCCACAGAAACACAGAGAAAGTGTCAGCAGTCACCTCCAGTCTCTCTCTCTAAAACCTTCAAATCAGGCTAGAAATCTAGGGGTAATAATGGACTCAGACTTGACCTTTCACAGCCACATCAAATCAGTAACATCTGCAGCATTTTACCACCTAAAAAACATTGCAAAAATCAAATGTATACTGTCAAAACCAGACTTAGAAAGCCTTATACATGCATTTGTCTCCAGTAGGTTAGACTACTGTAACATCCTGCTCACTGGCCTCTCCAAACACGCCTTAAGACAGCTGTAATACATCCAGAACGCTGCTGCTCGGGTCCTGACTAGAACCAGTAAGTATGAGCAAATAAGTCCTGTGCTCAGGTCTCCGCACTGGCTCCTGTGGCTCAGAGAATAGACTTTAAAGCAGCTCTGCTTGTGAACAAGTCTCTCCATGGACCAGCACCAAAGTACATCTCCGACATGTTAGTGTCATATGAACCATCTCACACTCTGAGGACCTCAGGGACCGGCCTCCTGCTGGTCCCCAGAGTCAGGACTAAACATGGGGAATGCGTTTCAGTTTTATGCAGCTAAAACCTGGAACATTCTTCCTGAAGATGTGAGACAGGCCTCTACTTTGACAATGTTTAAATCCAGGCTCAAAACAGTTCTGTTTATCTGTGCATACGACTGAAAGGTTTTTATTCTGCACTCTTCTGTTTTAATGTTTATTTTATGATGATTATTTGTGACTATTTATGTTTTGATTTGTGTGATTTTAATGTCCTTCTTATTCTGTAAAGAAATTACTTTGTGTATGAATTGTGCTATATACAAATAAACTTGCCTTGCCTATAGTCTCTCTATAGTCGCTCTATAGTCTCTGTATAGTCTCTGCATAGTCTTTCTATAGTTGCTCTATAATCGCTCTATAGTCATTCTATAGTCTCTCTATAGTCTCTCTATAGTCTCTCTATAGACTATCTATAGTCTGTCTATAGTCTCTGTATAGTCTATCTATAGACTATCTCTAGTCTCTCTCTGGTCTAATGTTGTTGTGGTAAGTTTGTGAGCACAGCGTAAACTTGTTTGAATTTAGTGTTTTCATGAGTCACAGCTGCTCCTCCGTCTCCACGTCAGAGCAATGCACCATGGGGACACGTCAGAGCAATGTACCATGGGAGCACGTCAGAGCAATGTACCATGGGAGCACGTCAGAGCAATGTACCATGGGACCACAATGGACCCAAAGTAAAAGTGCATGAGATAGGTTTCATATTTTTTGTAGCTATGACTTGGTTTGGGGGATAGTACCTGTGCTAAATATTTTACATCAATTCAGTGGCAGTTAGTGAGGAAAAGTACAAAAATACAGAAGTATTTGTGAGTTGTAAAACAGAATACCTCTGCCTCTGTCAACACAGAAAACTCCAACTAAAATGCAGACACTTTAGTGACAGTTTACACATTTTAGCAGTATCTTGTTAATGTTAAACCTCCCTTCCTCCTTGTCCTGTCTTCTTCTCTCCTCCTCTCTTTCTCTCTCTCTCATCTTTCTTTTCTCTCTCACCCCATCTCTTTCCTTTTTCTTCCTCCTCTCTCTTCTTTCTTTTCTCCCCTTCCCTCTCTCCCTGTAGTTCTTGCCCCCTCTCTCCTCTCTTCTCCTCTCCTACTCTCTCTCCCTCCCTCCACAGTCTCTCCATAGTCGGTCCCTGCTGTTCCAGCCTCTTGAACACTTCCACATGTGTGAACTGCAAATCCACCTCGCTCATGTTACCAAACCACACGTACCCATAATGCCCCTCTTCACGCCTGTAAACAATTAGAACGCCAATTAGACTTGAATCAGATATTAGGCTGTGACGCGGGGCTGACGGGGGCAGGCTAAGTGCTGGGAAGTCCATAACAACTGATTTATGACAGTGTTTTTGTGAATGAGGTGGTGAGATGTTTTGACTGTAAAAGTGTTGTTTACGTGTGGTGAATGTGGTGATTGTGGTGATCCTGGTGACTAATATGTTTGTGCCGATGAAAATGTGTCTGACTGATGAATAATTAAGTACTCTATTACTACATGTACTGTCAAAAGTATCCAAACTCACACTACTCCATATTGAAGCTAGTGTCCAAACTAGAGCTAGCAATACTAAGCATGTCCCATTCACAGGACAGAAATGAAACCTTTCTGGAATATCTTTAGAATGATGTTGAGATGTAAGTATAAGACACATAGGCCGTGTCCCAATTCGCCAAATGCACCCTTTGAAGGGTCCCTTCGAAGTACTCTTCAAAGTGTAGTTTGAAGGTTCCGGTCGAGAATCTGTCCTCCTCAGTGTAGCCGCCATCTTGCTGAAGTGGGACAGGCCCACACCACAGACCGCACTTCCACCGCTGTCTTTGAGCGTACGATATGTACATTACGTGCGTTATTTTAATGATTTATTATTTAATAGAAGAAAAGTCAAGATGTTGTCGTCACAGCCGTTTCTTTTTTTTAGATTGAATATCAATAGGCAATTATAACATTCAAGGTGTTTTTTTTTTTCTCATTTGTAGCTACTTCATAACTTTAAAGGGTTAACAAAATATACCTTGTGAAAACGTAATAACAGAGACAGAGGTAACAATTCACATTCATAGTCTATAAACCAGAGAACACTGATTAGTTGTACATAAAGTGGGATATTGCAGTTTAACAATTCGGTATTTTGGCCAGTGGCTACACCACTTTAATAACAGTAGAGGGCACTGTTTCCCTTCTATGCTGTGCCAGTTCTTTCCATCTTATTATTGTAAGGTATTTTCTAGCAGCGCAGCGCTACATCAAACTAGGATCTTGATTTACTAACACGAAGGTAAATGACACGTGCCCACCAGGGGGCGCAGAACTATGGAATGTACCGGAACACATGAAGATTTTGTGCCCTTCTCAGGACTCTGTTCTATCCTTTCCTGAGAATCCGTTGCGTCATTGTTCACATTACCTCATTACCTGGAACTCATTAAACTCTTCTGACTTTATGTTTCTCTTGGTCTTTGACGCTTACAATAGAAATGAACATTCTTACATTATTCTTATTGCAGTAATAATTTCTAATGATAATAATGTCTCTTATTGTGTAGCAATAACTGCACATTCCTTTATTCCATATAACTCCCCTCCTTTTTAATCAAACACACTGTACAGATCTTTATTCAGATTTAACAGTTTCATGTTGCACTGTTGTAGGTGAGGTAAACCAGTACGAACATTTGAACGTGTATTGCGCAGTGGACTCCATTTTCTTCTGCTTCTTGCGTATTCGCAGTGCATGATGGGATATAGAAGTGCGTGAAGTGTGCACGGATGCACGCTTCGGTTACGTCCAATCTCCATGGAAACGGTGGAAAGGGAAGGGCAGGTTTGTCGGGCACATTCAGTAGGGTGCGTTGAAATGGGACAGCCCTTGTCGCACCAGAAATTAACTGCCCTTCAATGCACACTTCCAATGGTGATTCTAAGGCCAGTTTGGCGAATTGGGACACGGCCATAGACTAGCATACAACATGGACCACCTATTGGACACTGAGGGATTACACACATATAAGACACATGGTAATAGAACACAAAGTACTATGATTTAATGTGGAAAATCACATTCTATTGTCTAAAGAAAGAGTGTTTTACTATAATTTTAGTATCAGGATTGGTATCGAGTATCTAGTCTATTCCTTAGTATTGAAATCAAATTTGAAATTTAGTATTGTGACGACATTGTTGACAGATTTAGTCTTTTGCTATGTTGTGGGTGATGTCACAGTCACTTCTTTGTCCAGTCTGTGGCATGATTTCATGATTTCCAATCAAGTCAAAATTTAAACCTAAAAAGGATAAACTGGGAAAAACTGTGGATTTTGAATTTAACGATAAGCTAGTAGTAAAATGACCAGTGAAACCAGGCAGGCAGTGCTGTGGAGTAGTTCCTCGTGCTGTGGTGTAGTTCCTCGTCCTGTGGTGTAGTTCCTCGTCCTGTGGTGTAGTTCTTCGTGCTGTGGGGTAGTTCCTCATGCTTTGGCATAGTTCCTGGTGCTGTGGTGTAGTCCTCGTGCTTTGGCATAGTTCCTGTTGCTGTGGTGTAGTTCCTCGTGCTGGGTTCCTTGTGCTGTGGTGTAGTTCCTTGTGCTGTGGCGTGGTTCCTCGTGCTGTGCTGTGGTTCCTCATGCTGTGGCGTAGTTCTTCGTGCTGTGGTGTGGTTCCTCATGCTGTGGTGTGGTTCCTCATGCTGTGGCGTAGTTCCTCGTGCTGTGGTGTAGTTCCTCGTGCTGGGTTCCTTGTGCTGTGGTGTAGTTCCTTGTGCTGTGGCGTAATTCCTTGTGCTGTGGCATAGTTCCTTGTGCTGTGGCGTAGTTCCTCGGGCTGTGGCGTAATTCCTCGTTCTGTGGTGTAGTTCCTCGTGCTGTGGTTCCTCGGGCTGTGGTTCCTCGTGTTGTGGCGTAGTTCCTCGTGCTGTGGCGTAGTTCCTCGTGCTGTGGCGTAGTTCCTCGTGCTGTGGCGTAGTTCCTCGTGCTGTGGTGTAGTTCCTCGTGCTGGGTTCCTTGTGCTGTGGTGTAGTTCCTTGTGCTGTGGCGTAATTCCTTGTGCTGTGGCATAGTTCCTTGTGCTGTGGCGTAGTTCCTCGGGCTGTGGCGTAATTCCTCGTTCTGTGGTGTAGTTCCTCGTGCTGTGGTTCCTCGGGCTGTGGTTCCTCGTGTTGTGGCGTAGTTCCTCGTGCTGTGGCGTAGTTCCTCGTGCTGTGGCGTAGTTCCTCGTGCTGTGGCGTAGTTCCTCGTGCTGTGGTGTAGTTCCTCGTGCTGTGGTGTAGTTCCTCGTGCTGTGGCGTAGTTCCTCATGCTGTGGTTCCTCATGCTGTGGCGTAGTTCCTCGTGCTGTGGTGTAGTTCCTCATGCTGTGGTGTAGTCTGGTCATAGCCTGTGTCTGGTTGGAGCAGAGTGTTTTGATTTAAATCTGTTCTGTGGATTTTTGAGTTTCTAGGAACAGTTAAAAGCAATCATCTGTCCTATTCCATAATACTAGAAAATATCAAATATCATTTAAAGGGCATGTGAGGACAAGCAAAACGTACTGTGCTACTGACAATTATACTAGTACTACTACTACTACGACAACTCCTATAATTATGATTATGTTTATTACTACTGCTACTGCTGCTACTACTTATACTACAGCTATTTCTACTATAACTACTACTATTTTGATCAGCTATTGCGTTAATTTATCACTCAAAAAATCTAGTGCAATATTTTCAAATAAAAAGAATCACTATAATAAATATTAACTAAGAGTTCACATTCACACCCCACATCAAAATTGGGACTAAACCAAGACTGAACCAGAATTAAACCAGGACTAAACCAGGGCCAAATCAGGATTGAACAAACACCAAAGTCCTAATCAGACCTAAACCAGGACAAATTTGTCAGAGCTTGATCACTAGAGCCAGGACTAAAACTGGACTAAATGTGGTCTCAATTACGACTGACCAAAAGCTAAAACAAAATTTGGGGAAAAAAAACATACCTACAATATTTATGCAATGTACAATTTTTACAATGAGTTTTTTACAACTTCCAAAGATCAGAGTTTGACTTTCATGGAAACACTAACAACATCTAGCATGCTAATGCACACTTCTTGATTCTCTGACAATAAAAGTCTGTAAAATTACACAGCAGACTTATTTTGACCTCAAGAGCTGCTTATACCATACATCTACTGCAACAGGGGGCACATGAGGGAAAAAATCATGTACTGGCCCTTTAAATAAATCCACATATTAGAATGTATTGTGCTCATTCAGTTTCTATGTAAAAGTCCAAACTTCTCAGACAAACGGTTATTTAAATGCTGGTGTTTTACTTGTTTGGGTCACGTAAGGCCGCTCCATTTTGTGTGAGAGGTCCAAGGTCGTGTTTCTGAAAAGAATTATCTCAAAATCTGCAGTGCATTTTAGCTCTCTCCAGTCCAGACCTCTGTCCTCATGTGAACTCTCTAAGAAAAATACTACTGTATAACTATGGCAGAGTGGTTAGCCTTAAAAGCAAGGGGGTTGTGGGTGTGATTCCTGGAGCAGTTTCTGTCATCAACCTAAAGAATCAGAATCAGAAGACTTTATTAGTCCCTTGGGAGGCGATTCACTGCAGCTGCAGGGCCAAACACACACAACACGTACAAAAGTTCAAATGAATCAAATCTGAAACTTCTTAAAAGGAACTTCAACCAGAGTTCAAGAATCTAATGGCAGAAGCTATAGAACACATAGAATAGAGATGAGTTCTACTCAGACACATCTGATGACACTGTGCGGCATCAGGGTAAACCCTCGTTTAGGTCAGTGGTTTGACCGAATGGTTTTGGCTTTTGTAGTGACCCAATTCTTCCAAGGGGGCATCTCTCTGCTGGGCACCAATTATTTTAGAACAGACTCTGACATTGCTGTTTAAGCAGGTTTTTTTTTTCTTCACAGAGACAACCAAACCACAAATAATAATAATAATAATAATACATTTTATTTATAACGCACTTTACATTTGAACAACAAATTTCAAAGTGCTACAGTGCAAAAAAAGACATTAAAAACAGAAGACAATTAACATTAAAAACAGAAGACAATTGGTGTAAAAGCAATAAAACAATAGCCGGTGTTTAGCTGTAGGCCAAGGTAAAAAGGTGAGTTTTTAGTCCTCTTTTAAAAGCATCCACTGTCTGTGGAGCCCTGAGATGGTCTGGGAGGGCATTCCACAGATGGGGAGCAGCCACTGAGAAGGCTCTGTCGCCCATGGTCTTGAGCCGTGTCCTGGGTATGACCAGACGGTGCTGTTGGCCTGACCGAGTCTTAGTGGAGGTGTGTGGTGTGAGCAGTTCAGTGAGGTGGGGGCCGCACCGTGGAGACAGTGATGGGTGTGCAAGAGGACTTTGTATTGAATGCGGAAGTGAATGGGGAGCCAGTGCAGAGAGTGAAGAATGAGGGTGATGTGCTCGTGTTTACGCACCCTCATCAGGACCCTGGTGGCGCTGTTTTGGACATACTGGAGCTTTTGAATGCTCCTGCCAGAGATCCCGATGAGGAGTGCGTTACAGTAGTCAAGCCTGAAGGAGACAAAGGCATGGACGAGCTTCTCTGCAGCAGGGAGGGAGAGAGAAAAGCGAAGTTTGGAGATATTACGGAGGTGAAAGAAGGCAGTTTTGCAAATGGAGGTGACATGATTGTCAAAGGAGATGTGGGGGTCAAATTTGACCCCCAGGTTTGTTACAGAGGGAGAGAGGGGAATGGTGTGTCCAAAAAATGAAACAGGTGATTGGAGAAGAGCAGAGTTGATGAGAGGTACCAGTTTGGATGGGTTCTGTTTTGGAGCCATTTAGCTGCAGGACGTTTTGACTCATCCACGCCTCTAGCTCCTCCAGACAGGAGCTGAGGTGGGAGACTGCGGCAGAGGGGGTACAGGAAGGAGAGATGGTGAAGTAGAGTTGTGTGTCGTCAGCATGGCAGTGGAAATTTATTCCATGCTTGCTGATGACACGACTGAGGGGAAGCATGTAAATGGTGAAGAGGGTTGGGCCGAGAACGGAGCCCTGGGGGACCCCACAGATAACAGTGTGGGGTCTGGATCTTGCTTCCCCCAGAGCTACACACTCGGTTCTGTCGGCGAGGTAGGAGTGAAACCAGTGAAGGGCAGTGCCAGAGAGACCTGTGTAATGCTGGAGACGGTGTAGGAGGATGTGATGGTCTACGGTGTCAAACGCAGCAGAGAGGTCGAGAAGAATGAGGAGGGATGTGGAACCAGAGTCAGAAGCCCTCATCAGGTCATTGGTGACTCTGATGAGGGCTGTTTCTGTACTGTGGGAGGGGCGGAAACCAGATTGAAATTTTTCATACAGGTTATTGGATTTGAGGTGGTGGTGGAGCTGGGAGGGGACAACTTTTTCACAAGATAAAAGAGGAAGTGAGCAGGCAGTATACGAGCACACGCAGTGCACGAGCACACGCAGTGCACGAGCACACGCAGTGCACGAGCACACGCAGTGCACGAGCACACGCAGTGCACGAGCACACGCAGTGCACGAGCACACGCAGTGCACGAGCACACGCAGTGCACGAGCACACGCAGTGTATGAGCACACCCTGAAGGTCCTGGCCATTAAAGGACCCAAGTTTGTGCAGCAGATACATTCTCTCCTGTGTTTTCTTTTTTTTTAAATTATTATTATTATTATTATTATTTTGCTATGACATCTGTGTTAGCATCAAATATGGTTCCAGAAAAACGTACACAATTCGTACAGCTGGGTAGTCCTGGTCAGGACCCTGGCTCAGATCTGGCCTCCTGCTCCTGACCAGAGATTGTGCTGTTTCTCCAAACTAAGCCACTGCTTGGGCCTGACAGGGTGAGGTCATCTCGGGCCTGAGAGGGTGAGGTCCTCTCGGGCCTGACAGGGTGAGGTCCTCTCGGGTCTGACAGTGTGAGGTCCTCTGTCTCTTATTGTCGTCCTGCAGTGAGGAATCTTGGGAGAGTGTGGACTCTATGTTCAAACTGGACATTAGCTCTGTCATAAAGTCCAGCTTCTTTCAGCTGAGGCTCGCTGTAGTAAAGCCCTACCTTCCACAGGCGGATTTTGAAAAAGTAATTCATCCCTGGCATTTGGATTACTGTGATTCTTCTGTGTGATTCTGGGGCTGGACCAAGGCTCCCTGCAGCATTCACAGAATGTCCAGAACAGTGCAGCTCGTCTGTGACAAAAACTAAGACACGAGACACATGAGGCCTGTGCTGTGACACCTGCACTGGCTCCTGTTTCATATTGAGTCAATTCAAAATGTTCTTAACTGTGTTTAAATGTGTGCACTCTATGGGTCCTCTTTAAATGTGTGACTCTATGGGTCCTTTTTATCTGAGGGAGTTACTGCAGTCCTGTACTCCACCCACAGCCCTGAGATCAGCTGACCAGCTCCCTGGCAACGATCAGGCTCAGATCTGGTCCACTGCTCTCAAAGATTAACCCAAAGAAAATGGCTGTATGTTTCCAAGCTCACCGAGACTCTGATCATTATCTGATTTTTTGAGTTATTATATCACATTATTCCTGGCTTAAACCTGGTTTAGTGTTTGGTTAGATCAGGTTTAGAGCCAGTTTACACCTGGTTTATCCCTGACTTGTCCTGTATAATACATATACATTCCTTAGGTAATAAAATGTCCTTGTGTATCAGATGCCCTTCCTGCATGTCAGATGCCCTTCCTGTGTGCCAGATGCCCTCCCTGTGTCTCCATGGGGTCTTATTCTGTGTAAAAGCTGCTGTAGTTTAGACCTCCCATGCACTTCATGTTCTGAAATGCATGAGATTCTTGGATTTGTTTAGTAGTTCAGTCATCTCTCAAATGAAAAATCGAATCATCACAGCAGCAGAACCTTAATCCTCGTCAGCCACTCTCCTCCTCTTCACCAGTGTCTAATATCAAACCCTGTATGTGCATGTCTGTGGTCTTGCAGTGATATGCTAATAATTATAACCACTTATTATTGTAGTTTAATGATAGACTGCAGCATCTCTAAATGTCTTTACAGTAAATATGAACTGGATCAAACTCAAAGAGACACTGCTTTAGGCTGTGTTTGATATGCACGGCTCTCCACATGGAAAATACTATTATTATTAAATCAGTCATATTGTGCTTGTGTGCGCTCTGTAGTTATAATCTGTGACACTCATGGATCATTATGTTATAATTTACACATTTTAAATCACAATATTCATCTAAAACCATTTCATAAAAAAAACAAGTCCACTGACTTCCACATTAGAAAATTGTGGTGTCCAGTGGGAGCTGACACCGCCTTAAACATCATCACAGCAAAGCACCACATGCTGTCGGCGCCCCCTACGGATAGCTGTACATCACACTAGAGCAGCACTTTTTTTTTTCATTTGTACCAAAATTACTACGCAATGCTGTCGAATCCTATGAGTATCATTGATTAAGAAAATAAATAAAGATCAAAGTGCGTAAGTCACAGTGGGTGCTCTGGTCTCTGAAAGTTGTGAAAAGTGCTCATCATGGTGAATAATTAGGATGTTCAGAATGCATAAGGTAAACAATGAATAACTTTGGACCACTGCAATGTTTAAAATGAACTGTTTTGATTTTTTTTTTTTAAGAGAGTAAAAATCAGGTACACAGCACCTTTAATAGTTTTTGCTCTGCTCCTTGTCAACATTACATCACTACATTTATCAAAAATAGCTCGAATGCCTCAAACTTGTACCATATTTTTGTGATTAGATTTTGGCTAAGGCACATATAAAACACAGACTTTTACTGTAATCGTTTAACAAGAAGTGAGTCTGTCTGCCAAGGAAAACTAATTACCTTTTCCACTTCTACCATTTCTGGGATGAGGCTGAAGGAAAACGTAACATCCCTTTAATGTGACGTGGGTTTGGTGGCTCTGGTCCATGTTGTAGGTTTGGTGGCTCTGGTCCATGACGTGGGTTTGGCGGCTCTGGTCCATGTTGTGGGTTTGGTGTCATGGGTTTGGTGGCTCTGGCTCATGTCGTGGGTTTGGCGGCTCTGTTCCATGACGTGGGTTTGGTGGCTTTGGTCCATGTTGTGGGTTTGGTGTCATGGGTTTGGCGGCTCTGGTCCATGTTGTGGGTTTGGTGTCATGGGTTTGGTGGCTCTGGCTCATGTCGTGGGTTTGGCGTCTCTGTTCCATGACGTGGGTTTGGTGGCTTTGGTCCATGTTGTGGGTTTGGTGTCATGGGTTTGGCGGCTCTGGTCCATGTTGTGGGTTTGGTGTCATGGGTTTGGTGTCTCTGGTCCATGTTGTGGGTTTGGTGTCATGGGTTTGGCGGCTCTGGTCCATGTTCTAGGTTTGGCGGCTCTGGTCCATGGTGTGGGTTTGGTATCATGGGTTTGGCGGCTCTGGTCCATGTTGTGGGTTTGGTGTCATGGGTTTGGCGGCTCTGGTCCATGTTGTGGGTTTGGCAGCCCTGGTCCATGTTGTGGGTTGGGTGTCATGGGTTTGGCAGCTCTGGTCCATGATGTGGGTTTGGTGGCTCTGGTCCATGACGTGGGTTTGGCGGCTCTGGTCTCTTAATAATAAGTCATAAGTCATATGTCATCTGGCACTAATCAAAAAGTTCCTCTATGTTTTTAAAGTTCATTCACTTTGATCAGACCCATTCTCGTAACAACACACTTAAATATCCATCAGCTTCAATACGAGATTATTTGAATTTAGTCTTCTACTATTTGATATTATATTCCCCATCAACCCAAATCATGCACAGTAGTGTAATCCTCCAGCTAGCTACAAGTTTAACCCAGAGACACTGAATGGTGGGTCAAATGCAGGTTTGACCCTGGACAGTGAAGCATGGGTCAAATGCACAAGACACATTTACTTGCACCTTGACCATATGCTAGATAAACATATTATTTTGTTAAAGTTTATAATGTTACTTGATTGGACGTGGGCAGCAGATGTGGCGTACGTAGAGGTAATTCCATAACTGTTACCTACCAACCATAGTGTAAACAAGGGCTAAACTACACTAAATTACAGTAGTTCTGATTAGACTAATAAAAGTAAATGACAACAGCGTTATTTTGTTAAATGGCATTTTAAAGTGTCACAAAAATGCGTTTGTTGTGTGTAAACTGTCTCTGCATTTTGGATGGAGTGTTCTGTGTGCCACTACTTCCTGTATTTTTGTATTTTTATTTTCAACTTTTTTCCCACAACCTGCCACTTAACTGATGTAAAACTCTGATAAATATTTAGCACAGGTACTGTCCATCAAACCAAGTCAGAATTAGAAAAACATGAAAACCTGTGAAACTTTAAACGTTTATATGAGCACAGAGGAAATATTCCGGTTCCATATTTTGCCTACACTCACACATTATATAGGTTGCCTCTTTATTTCCCTCTATATTTGAGTGCAGGATATGTTGCACACAGGTGAGCTTCAGTGTTAGCCAAACACAAACTGTGTCACCATGGAGCTAACGCGGCTAACATCACTTTGAAGCTAGCTCAAGTAGGCCACCGCTAGCCACGCAAAAACACAACGGCTACGACGCATCTCCAACGTAAACATCGGTAAACTTTAGCACGTGAGCTAGCCCCGCACAATCCGCCGCGTTTGAGAAATCCTCTTTAAATTCTACAATAACATTTACATTGGCGAGAGACTGGAGAAGCAGCTCAAATTTTAGCACTTTGTCGCTAAAATCATCAACATGCTTCGAAAAGACGCAGGGCTGATCAGACCAGGGGATTCTGGGAAAAGGAGGGCGAGTAGCAGCATACTGAGTCAATATGTGCTATGCTAACTCCTGTACAATTCACTGCAAGGAAATAAATCAAATATTTTGGGTCACTGGCTCGAACCACATTACCACACTGGGGAGAGTAGACAAAACTGTACTCAAGCAAAAGCACATTTACTTAAAAGTACATTTACAAAATAATATTACTCAAGTAGATGTAGTAATGAGTTGTCCAAGAAATGACTTTGTCGAAGTCTCTTGAAGCCCTACACTGTCATTCTATATTCACTCCACAAACACAACAGATTTAAACTGTAGCCACAGCTGCCCCGGGGCAGATTGAGGGGAGCAAAGCTGCCAGTCTGCACCATCAGTCCCTCTCACCACCAACACCTACACACACCACATTCATACTAGGCAGCGTGGATGAAGTGTCTTGCCCAAGGACACAATGAAAGACCAACAAAATGCATTCTTAGTGTGAGAGTAATCGCCTCTTCACAGATCTGACCTGTAATTTGGCCTGGTGGTATCACCTGCCTGTTTACATGCCATGGAGATAGAGACATTTTATGCTATACTGTGGAACATTCCAGACAAAGCAATTGCATCTCCATAGAGACAAGCAGGTGATGTACATGCCATACACCAGAAAAGTTCCATAGAGCACTTTAAAACATGGATAGGCCTGATGCATAAATAGAATAATGCAACATTTAAAAGGACTATTCTGTTTAGTGTATGTTCCACGTGCCTCGTTCGGACGTAGATCTGATCTTCTTCAGTCTGTTTAAACACAGACTGAAGAATGACCTTTACTCCAGGACCTTCTCATTTGACACAGCTCTTTGTCGCTAATCTTGCTACACCATTATGCTAGCTTAGTTGCGTGTGCTAACTCTAACCAGGCCTTTGAACCCATCTCCATTTCAGTGTTTTGTTGAAGCTTTGGACATTTGGCAGACGTCTATGCAGCTGAAGGATGACATCACAGCAAGCTAAAAGGTCAAATACTCAGACGAGCTCAGATCTCTGTGCCGCACTTAAGAAGGCTTCCTCCTTTGTTTAGGGTCAAAGGTTAAAGGTGAGACATCTTGATTACATCATGGCCGACAACAAAAACATTTAACGTGTGTCCATGGCGATGCGGACGTGTTAGTTTGCATGTACTTTCCGAAGGAGTCTTGTTAAGAGCATTGATCCAAGAACCAAAACAATATGGAGGGTCAGAGGTGAACTGTCTCCAGAAGGTTTCAAAATTCAAAAATTCCATCTGTCAATCAAAACTCAATCAAAATATCATTTAATAGAATAGAAGTTGAATTGGAAATGAGGGCTTTTTAGACAAATTAGTGATATCACAAGGATTCAGATGGCATAACTTTTTGGACATTGCTGTGTGACAGATGCCCTCCCATATCCCTGTTTATCAGATGCCCTCCCATCCTCTTTTATACCTGTGTGTTAGATATAGACTGATGCCCTCCCATGCTCCTATATCCCTGTAGTGTTAGATTGAGATGGGGCCAGGCCTTGAGTGAATCTGCAGATGTTGTGGTGTGTCAGATGCCCTTCCAGATGTTGTGTGGTTGGATAAATACAGTGGGAGAATGGACCTTGTCACTGATAGAAATGATCAGGAAAAAAAACAACAACATGTGGATTTGATGTTTGGAGATGTGTTATAAAAATACAAAGCAATGAGACAGAACACTGAGAGGGACTCACCACGTCAACACAGAGTATCCAAGAAGTCTATTTAAGTAAGAGTCACAAAGTAATGACTTTATATAGAGTAGAAGTACGAAATTATAAAGGTAAAAAGTATTTGGGGAAAGTTTAAATGTCTAGGCCAAGGACTGGCAACTTTTAAAAAGAAAAGGAAGAAGAAAGAAAAGAAAAGAAAAGATATAGGAAGAAGTGTTATAAATATATAACACTGTATATATTGTTTTTTTTAGCTTTCCACTTTGCATAAACAACTATAGGATTTGCAAAATATCTGCATAAATATTTACTTTATCTGGTTAATGGAACTTTTGCTCCTGAACCTCAGCACTGTATGAAGTCACTTTCATCTTTCTGCAGGACTGAGCAGTCGTCTGTGATACTTATGGCCGTGTGATATTTGAGTTTTTTCTTTTTTAATAATTCTGCAAAAAGTTCAACAATTTCATGTTCCTCTGTCAATATGGGGTGCTGTGTGTTCATTAATGAGGAAAAAATGAATTTAAATGATTTTAGCAAATAGCTGCAATACAACAAAGAGTGAAATATTTAAAGGGGTCTGAACACTTTGTGTATCCACTGTATGTGGATCTGAACATTGACAGGACTCCAAATGCAGATTTCTTCATGTTTATGTCTGTGTCAGGGATGGCTGGTTTTAAGTCCTGATAAATGCACAGCGTTTTGGCAGGTATACCATCTTCTGAGACTGTGATACTTATTTTGAGTGATGAAAAATTGTAAAATATAATTTTATTTTAATATTTCAAGATTTCAGATTATCTCAATAATCATCCAATTTAGAACTGATCACCAAATTATTAAAACGAACAAATACAAATAAAATACACTTCAATGAAATACTTATGATTTATTTTCCCAAGCCACGCAGAGCCGCAGAATAAGGATGAAAGAGCCACATACGGCTCCAGAGCCGCAGATTGCGACCCCTGTTCTTGACATAGCAGCCTCTGCTTTGTAATTTCAGTGAATGTAAAGGACAAAACATGAAATAAGTCACAAAATGTGGTATTTTCAAACAGACACAAAACTGAGCCAAACTAAATCACATCTGAAGGAGCCAGAAACACAAATGTTCAAATCATTTCATATTGTTACATAAAGCTCCAAGGAGCGCCACTTTTACTCGAGTAAGAGTACTGTTACACTGTGCTATATATTACTCGAGTAAGAGTACTGTTACTCTGTGCTATATATTTCTCGAGTAAGAGTACTGTTACACTGTGCTATATATTACTCGAGTAAGAGTACTGTTACACTGTGCTATATATTACTCGAGTAAGAGTACTGTTACACTGTGCTATATATTACTCGAGTAAGAGTACTGTTACACTGTTATATATTACTCGAGTAAGAGTACTGTTACTCTGTGCTATATATTACTCGAGTAAGAGTACTGTTACTCTGTGCTATATATTACTTGAGTAAGAGTACTGTTACTCTGTGCTATATATTACTCGAGTAAGAGTACTGTTACACTGTTATATATTATTTGAGTAAGAGTACTGTTACTCTGTGCTATATATTACTC